>NC_088233.1:54141891-54451891 GCF_036934945.1 Oncorhynchus masou masou
AAGGAGACAATGAAAAACAGAACCTCAAAAATCCTGCTCATTTCCTGGTTGCAGTTTCATCTTGGTTTTGCCTGTAGCTCCTGTTCTGGGGCACTCACAGACAATATCTTTGCAGTTCTGGAAACGTCAGTGTTTTCTTTCCAAAGCTATCTTTTTGTGACATATCTTGTTTAAAACGGGAACGTTTTTCATCCAAAAATGAAATACTGCCCCCAGAGTTTCAAGAGGTTAATTTTGCATGACCCCAGGAAGAGTAGCTACTGCTTTGGCAGCAGCTAATGGGGATCCATAATTAATACAGGATTGTGTAAAAATGCAGGAAATTAGTTTTAGATGGCCCAACAAATTATGGGGGAGGACCATCAGACTCCCCGCGAGGTTGTCCCCCCCACCCCACTTCTAAAACAAAAGTCTTGCCCCTGATTCTTTCCAATAGGAAAACCCTCTCAATCTCTACTGCTAACACACATGGATCACTCCCAAACAATGTTTTGCTTTTACCCCCATTGTAAGGTATAAAAACAAACATAACTTTTGTTCACCGGGATGTTTTCGTCAAGGATCTCTCTGTACTTTGCTCCGTTCATCTTTCCCTCGATCCTTCCCAGTCCCCGGCGCTGAAAAACATCCCCACACCACTATGCTTCACCGTAGAGATGCCAGGTTTCCCCAGACGTGACACTTGGCATTCAGGCCTATAAGAGTTCAATCTTAGTTTCATCAGACCATAGAATGTTTCTCATGGTTTGAGTCTTGAGGTTCCTTTTGCCAAACTCCAAGCAGGCTGTCAATTGCCTTTTACTGAGCAGTGGCTTCCATCTGTCCACTCCACCATAAAGGCCCAATTTGGTGGAGTGCTGCAGAGATGGTTGTCCTTCTGGAAGGTTCTGCCATCTCCAGAGATGAACTCTGGAGCGCTGTCAGTGACCATCGGGTTTTTGGTCACCTCCCTGACCAAGGCCCTTCTCCCCCGATTGGCCGGGCCAGCTCTAGGAAGAGTCTTGGTGGTTCCAAACTTCCTCCATTTAAGAATGATGGAGGCCACTGTTCTTGGGGACCTTCAATGCTGCAGAAATATTTTGGTACCCTTCCCCAGATCTGTGCCTCAACACAATCCTGTCTCGGAACTCCACGGACAATTCCTTTGACCTCATGGCTTGGTTTTTGCTCTGACATGCACTGTCAACGGTGGAACCTTATATAGACAGGTGTCCAATCAATTTAATTTAGCAAAGGTGGACTCCAATCAAGTTGTAGAAACATCAGACGAGCAATGGAAATAGGATGCACCAGAGCCCAATTTCGAGTCTGCTAGTAAAGGGTCTGAATACTTACACTACCTTTCAAAAGTTTGGGGTCACATAGAAATGTCCTTGTTTTTGAAAGAAAAGCACGTGTTGTCCAGTAACGTCAAATTAATCATAAATACAGTGTAGACAATCATTTGCAAAATTAACAATTGTAGCTGAAAATAACTGATTTTTATGGAATATCTACATAGGCATACAGAGGCCCATTATAAGCAACCATCACTCCTGTGTTCCAATGGCATGTTGTGTTAGCTCATCCAAGTTTTATAATTTTAAAAGGCTAATTGATCATTAGAAAACCCTTTTTCAAGTATGTTAGCACAGCTGAAAACTGTTGTTTTGATCAAAGAAGCAATAAAACTGGCCTTCTTTAGACTAAGTATCTGGAACATCAGCATTTATGGGTTAATTTACAGGCTCAAAATGGCCAGAAACAAAGGCCTTTCTTCTGAAACTCGTCAGTCTATTCTTGTTCTGAGAAATGAAGGTTATTCCATGTGAGAAATTGGCAAGAAACTGAAGATCTGGTACAACGCTGTGTACTACTCCCTTCACAGAACAGCGCAAATGGGCTCTTACCAGAATAGAAAGAGTGGGAGGCCCCAGTGCACAACTGAGCAAGAGGACAAGAACATTAGTGTCTAGTTTGAGAAACAGATGCATCACAAATCCTCAACTGGCAGCATCATTAAATAGTCTCTGCAAAACACCAGTCTCAACTTCAACAGTGAGGAGGCGACTCCGGGATGCTTGGGGCTTTTGTGGTCAGAGGGATGTCTGGGACCAAATGAGCGTAACGGATGGAAAAAGTCAGGTCACTCATCTGGTTCACGGCACCAAAGGTTATGGAAAACTCAATCGAAAGATTAAGGCAGAGACTATTTAATTGTATAATAGAAAAATCTTTAATCATGCAGCTGCGAGAAGGAGATCTGATTTCACAGGTAAGAAGTCAGAGTAAATGGTTACATGTCGCTTATATAGTGGGAGGTGATAATACAATCATGTTGTTTACACAATAGTTATTTTATACAAGCAACAGGACCAGAACACACAGGTCCAGGCCTTCTGTTAGTGTGCAGACATACAAGCTAGCTGGGGGAGGGATTCTGCTTCAGAGAGGGGGCAAGGATACTGGGCAGCTGGGAAGCCACTTGGTGAAACGTTACGTATGAAGCTCCCTCCTTCAGTACCAAAAGGGCCTCTCCGTTTCGACTCTCATCCGTCACCAGCTTCAAGAAGTTCTTGGCTACCTCAGAGACTCTGAAATGAAACATGTGACAACACGTCCTTAGCATACTGTAAAACAGATCAACCCGCTCCGCTCTTCCCTACCTAGCAGTGACCACAGAGCACACATACCTGCCTGCAGGTTGCAGCACTGACAAGCCACTGTTGTTACTAGTGAATTCTCTGGAGTGTATGGGTAATGGAGTAATATTCTGGGATGTTGTAAGTTGACTGTCTTATACACCATGCAAGGTATTAACGTCTATTTGTTTGTGGGATGCGATTTTTGTAGCATACTGTCATTGGGTAAATCACCACAACACTGTAGTTTAGTAGGTAGTGAGTTAACTGCTCTAAATGTGTAGTGTTCATCGTAAGTGTGTGTGCCTCTGTGCTATAGTAGGCTACATGGGGTGGGGGTAACGAATCGAACACTGCCCATCTAATGAAAGGGGCTGGGGAGGACAAACTCACTCAAGCACACCTAACTGTTCCAGTAGTTTCTCTGCCACTCCCCTCAGACCTGCGAACTGTCCCGCAGTCTCCTCTGAACTCAGGGAGGAGAGGATGGCGGTTTGGACGAAAGCAGGGCAGAGGACATTAATTCGCACCCCGTAGTCACACAAACGGGAGACATCCTGTCAGAAAACACACACAAGCATCATTTTTACTGTCCACTGACACAGGAAACCTAAATTGAGCATGCAGGACTAACGTTCAGCTATTATTTTTGTTGTGGTTTTCCTGTACAAATTACCAAATGCCCTGCTACCACGTTCTCACAGTTACAATGCAAATGCAACAGATAGCAGAAAAAGGAGATTTTTGTCACCCTGGTTGTCTGTGCTGCAGAGATAAGCGATCTGATGTCTGCTTTTACTCAGACACTTAAGTGCTCTGAAGGATCTAAATCAAACCTGTGTAGCATTCCAAATGGCACCCCATTGTGCACTACTTTTGACCAGGGCCCATAGGGACGCCACATTTGGGACAACTCATAATTGTGAGCATTAGTCTAATAATCTACATACTCTGGCTCTTTGGAATCAATTGACTTCACACAGTGCATGATCAAAATAAGTATGTGAAGTCACACTGAGCAATTGTCTATGCCCCCATGCCTAGAACCCTGAGTTTTTCCTGACCATGTGGCCCTTGTTAGAACCTATTACTGTAGAAACTCCTGGTCATATGCTTTACACAATCCTCCTGCCTTTAGAAACCTATGAGCAGTGTCTAACCCCCGGGAGGAGAGAAATGCTGATGAAGGCTGTTGTCAAAACATCCGTTAGTTTGACCTCTGCAGCTGCTAAAGACCGAGTGGAGCACACCAATTCCTGATTCTAAGAGGGACATACCGCCATAGCCCGACTGAACCCCACCACCCCGTGCTTGGTGGCTGTGTAGATGGGAGCAGTCAGCAGAGGACCCAGACCTATGGAAAGGCAGAGAAACATCATTTCAGTCAGATGTCAGAACAGAAGACACAAGGTCTGCATCTCAAATGGCACACTATTCCCTATTTAGTGCACTACTTTTGACCAAGGCCCATAGGACTCTAGTCAAAAGTTGTGCACTTAATGTTCCAAAATTATAGTGAATAGAGTGCCATTTGTGTATCGGGAGTCAGCCAAGGAACTCTTGAATTGTCATTATAATAACTGAAGTGAAAAGTAACTGACGTGGAAGTAAATCAAATGGACACTGCACCTGCCATAGACGCTATGTTGATGATGACACCTCCCTGCCCTCTGTTCTGCTTTTTCATGTGCTGGAGAGCCAGATATGTGCCTCTCACCACTCCATTCTGTAGGGCAGCACAGGATGATCATAACAGTACAGCAGCCAAATGTGCTTAACATTATGGAATGGAAATAATCAACATTTTAAGAGTGTTCCCAAAATAAAAACAAGATATAAAAATGTAAAAGTCATAACATTAAAAATAAGAAAAGAACTGCCATAAAACAATCAGTCCTATAAAACAGAAGAGCAGTGACAATACATTCATACCAACCACTTAACATACTTTTCATAAATGTGTTCTCTATGTATGGTGTGTATCTTACAGAAGACAAGTTCTGTCATGTGTAATCTTATATACGAGCACGTCATAGCCTAAATATACGACACTTTTTCTGACTGCTCAGCTACCAACCAACATTGTTTTTCACAACAGCTTCCCTAAAAACTCAAGAGTAAACTCCGTACTAAAAAAAATACTTCGTCTTACGAGGTTTATAGACACACATTTCTCCCAGTTCGTCTCATCGACGATACCAGCGTTGTTGCAAACGATGTCTAAGCCCCCAAACGCCTCTACCGTTTTCTGAAAGGCATCTGTCAACAGAATAGAAATGTCACCATGAGTTGCAAAGTGAAGAAAAAGTTGTGAGGGAGTTACCCAAAATAACAAGTGAGAAGTATGTTAGTAAATTCAATCTGGAGTGCCAGAATGCGCTCAGGGCGTTCTTAAATTCAGAGCGTTGTTAGATTGTCCGGAAATTCCAAGCGTTTTGTGACTAACTGTGCTGCTGAAAACAATTTAATTACGCTTTTTTTCCCTGCTGCTGAAAACAATTTTGAATCTTAAATTCGCTTTTTTGTCCCCAAGACGTTTAATACTTTCCCTGACACACAGCCATATTCAACGGGTTTTGAGCGTTTGTAAATTCAGATGTTCGACGCTCTGGCACACTCCGACGAGAATGCTTTGAAATCGGAGTAGATGGCCAGAGCGAATTTACAAACGCACCCTTTAGTGAAGGGAAGTCCTTCCCAAATAAATACAGTGTAGACAATCACAAATACAGTGTAGACAAATACTTTTTGAATCTACGTAGTAATACATTGGAACCACTCTGTTGATTTAAGGGTACATAGTCCATACATTACATAAACTGTTCTGCTCCCTGAGGAATTAGTGCCTAAAAGAAGGCAATCCACACGTTCAGCCTGGCTGTAGGCTTACTGTAGTCTAATGACTGGAGTGTGTGTGTAAAGTAAAACCCAATTGCTGCTCAAAGTTCCTCAAGTATATATGCAACAAGATTTATAGATTGGAATAATTGTGTTTTCCCCAAAGGAAACTTCAGTTGTGGCAAGTCGGTAATTGTAGCCTAATATTTACCTTTGTTAATCAACATTATCTGAAATCACTAGCAGTGTTGAGGTAATGATGAACACAATGGATATGGACAGTTGTGGTTCTTTCCTTAAAGCGTTTACAAGTATCTCAATATGTTACTAAATCATAAAGCAGTCATGATTTACCTTTTAGTTGTTCCTCAGATTCAACGGTGCAGGTAAGAAACAGTGTTCTGTCTGGTCCATATTCTTTATCAAAGGCAGCCTTCAAATCCTCCCCCCTGACTCATTTATATCCAACAGGGCTACCTAAACATACAGAACAACCAATATATTACTTTTAATAAAGAAAATCATGGAACATCGAATAAATCTATTTTGATTACGTTTATTTATTTTAATATTAGGAGTCATTTACAAAACGTAACGCATATTGTAGCATGTATTCTAACAGTGAAAAACAACCGTTTCATTGATTGACAACACTGACGCGGACTCTTACCTTTGCTCCTTTTTGCAAAAGAATTTCTGAGAAACCTTTTCCCAAACCTTGCACCGCACCAGTCACTAAAGCCACTTTGCCATGTAACGCCATCACTGAAACAAGGTAGCCTGATAAGCAGAGAAGACGCGCTAACAAACTTCTTCAAACTCACCCAAGAACTAAACTTTTGACGTCGCGGAGAAACGTCCTAAAGTCAGAAGCACCTGATTTGACGATCAACATCCTTCAATTACGTCGGATCGTTGGTTGTAAGAATTGCGCACGCGCATTGTAGAACGGTGGGACACCTTCAGCAAAGACAGTACACAAGGAAGAGAGGCGAACACTGCTTCTGCAATAAATCCCCGATCACGTAAGCGATGCCATGGCGAAGTTTGCTAGCAAAGGCCATGCGTAGGAACACTTCATTGGGTCTAACGGCCGTCTCGTTCTGAACTGCGCATGTGTTAGCCGTCAAATCAAAAGCACTCCGACATGAAGTTGTTTTTTTTACAAAAATAAAAACGTGTCAGTTTGTCACTTTCACGAGGTTGGAGTAATAATATGGTCAACTACTTAAGACATTGGCTCGAATCTCGGTTGTGCCTTTAGATTTCGTGAAAATTAATGACTAAATAAAACAATTGCATTTCTCTTACCCCAAACTCCGGCCTGGAATATTTGGTCTGTTTCGCAAGCGTTTCCGGAAGTCTCGCGGTGTTGCACCTCTGAGTTTAGAAACTCTGTGCCTTCAGGCTACAATTTTTGCGGGCGCTGTCCTTGGACCCTTAGTTATGGCTTACTAATAACCTATAGCTAACAAAAATAGCATAATAGGCTGTTATGTATTTTATGCAAAACCTTTTAAACAGACTGAAAATAGCTGTTGTCGTCTGAATCATTATGGAATGAAGAAAATACTGTATACGGGAGTCATACCTTATTTTTGTTTTGAGATCCTAGGTATGAATATTTCTATATCTTATTTTGAAATTCACAAATCTTGATCTTCTTTCTCTCAAGTCCAACCTACAGCAATACATTCCTCCCTTTACAGAAACATAATACTGTAGTTGCATATTTGACCACTAGATGGGAGTAAATAATCATGTGTCATAAGTCTGTCAATGCTTCTTTTACTTCCTCCCTTTTCCTTAAAGAGCTCTGCTAGGAGCTCTCACCCATTTAAGACTTGACATCAGTATTGATGTAGGATAGGTTATATAAAACGGAAGCCAAGTGAACTATGTAAATACATCTGCAGTCCACTGTCATTCTGTATTGGAACTGTCCATTTTGTATCTTGGTTGTGCCTCAACAAGCAAGCTCAGCCTTTAGACATGCACATCATGAAAGGGTTACAAGATTTAATAAACATTGTTGTTATGTTGCCAACAGACACTATTGTGAAAAATAAGGACAATAATTAAAAGTGCCTTTACAATTGAAACAATCAAATCAATCAAATGTTCTCAGCACACTATAACAATTATTTCAAAAGGAAATATTACTTCTTCCATAGTTAAATACCACAACTTAAAATAAAAAAAGCATCAAAAACAGAAAAATGCATAAAACAATATAAGCATGTGTCAAAAGCTCAATGCATGATTAATAGTCTCAGCCAGGTCACTCATGATACAAGTCAGTATTCAACATCCATCCATTTCTGCCTAGTTAAATAAAGGTTAAATAAAAAATACAATTCTGAGGACGCCAGGAGATGTGGAAACTGGCCACAGCAATATAAAGTTATTCTCGTTTTAAGCCTATCCCAACCTTTAACCTTTAACCTTAACCACTCAGAGTTAATTCCTAACTTTAACACTAACCTTAAAAATGTGAAGGTAATGCCTAAACTTAACCTTAAACACTTCAAACTTTTACATTTGGAACAACTCTGAAATTTGAAGTTTGAGAAACATGGATGAATGTCTAATTCTGACGTGAGACTGAGAACTAGTTGTCTATCTACTGTATTGAGGCAAGGCTTTCTCCTATAGAGCTCCATTTTTATGGAACGGTCTGCCTACCCATGTCAGAGACGCAAACTCTGTCTCAACCTTTGTCTTTACTGAAGACTTATCTCTTCAGTGGGTCATATGATTGAGTGTAGTCTGGCCCAGGAGTGGGAAGATGAACGGAAAGGCGCTGGAGCAACGAACCGCCCTTGCTGTCTCTGCCTGGCCGGTTCCCCTCTTTCCACTGGGATTCTCTGCCTCTAACCCTACTACAGGGGCTGAGTCAGTGGCTTACTGGGGCTCTCTCATGCCGTCCCTGGAAGGGGTGCGTCACCTGAGTGGGTTATTCACTGATGTCATCCTGTCTGGTTTGGCGCCCCCCCTTGGGTTACTCAGCCTTGTCTCAGGATGGTAAGTTGGTGGTTGAAGATATCCCTCTAGTGGTGTGGGGGCTGTGCTTTGGTAAAGTGGGTGGGGTTATATCCTTCCTGTTTGGCCCTGTCCTGGGGTGTCCTCAGATGGGGCCACAGTGTCTCCTGACCCCTCCTGTCTCAGCCTCCAGTATTTATGCTGCAGTAGTTTGTGTCGGGGGGCTAGGGTCAGTTAGTTATATCTGGAGTACTTCTCCTGTCCTATTCGGTGTCCTGTGTGAATCTCAGTGTGCGTTCTCTAATTCTCTCCTTCTCTCTCTCGGAGGACCTGAGCCCTAGGACCATGCCCCAGGACTACCTGACATGATGACTCCTTGCTGTCCCCAGTCCACCTGACCGTGCTGCTGCTCCAGTTTCAACTGTTCTGCCTTATTATTATTCGACCATGCTGGTCATTTATGAACATTTGAACATCTTGGCCATGTTCTGTTATAATCTCCACCCGGCCCAGCCAGAAGAGGACTGGCCACCCCACATAGCCTGGTTCCTCTCTAGGTTTCTTCCTAGGTTCTGGCCTTTCTAGGGAGTTTTTCTTAGCCACCGTGCTTCTACACCTGCATTGCTTGCTGTTTGGGGTTTTAGGCTGGGTTTCTGTACAGCACTTTGAGATATCAGCTGATGTACGACGGGCTATATAAATACATTTGATTTGATATTCACTATCTGTGTGTTCTCTTGGTCATCTTTCTGTGAGGGACGATAGGAGGGAGCGGGGTAGCAGAACTATCAGTTTCTGTCACATATGGCACACCCTACCCTGATAGCTGTTCCTCTACTCACTGGGAGGGGTTGATTACAGGAACATCCCACAGACAGACAGCACACTGGGAGTTCCCTATTCATAAACTTCCCATCAGAATAACTAGTTATATTCAACACCAAAACACATCAACTCCACAGTAAATGTAGGCCTATACTCACTCACTCAGCAGGGTACGTGATTACAGGAGCATCCCACAGCACACTGAGTTTACTGTTCATAACCCGACCTCCCCACAAGAGTAACTAGCGTGTGTGTGTGTGTGCACCCTTCTCCTATTTCCAAATAGGAGAAACCTGAATATTAGGTTCCCTCTCTACCCAAGGGGATTCAATAGGACTTTTGCCAGAAGGGTTTAAGTAAGCATACTTGACAAGACTGTGCATGCCTTCAAATATTTTTTACATAATAACACTCCATTGGCCTACTTATGATAACATGTCAGCGAAGTAAAATCCATTCATGCTTTTTCAAACAGTTATGTTATGCAAATGTAAAAGGATGGACAATTTGCCAGTTACATTATTGTGAATAATTTTATGATGGGTTTAATTAAACATGATTTCCACAAACACAATGCAGCTTGAGGGACTGAGTGGAAGTGGTGGTAATACATATGTAGGATCTTGATTTGAGCCAGTTTGCTACTGCAGGAAAATAAAAAATCATTATGTGGAATATTATGAATGGACATTTTTGTAGGGGTTGATTAAATTTTCTTTAGGGCAAATCAAGTCTGAATTTTCTAAGTGGAAATTATACACTTTAGAAACCTTTTTAAAAGACAGGACAATTCTCAGCAACAAAAGAGTAATCAAATGAAGATCCTACATTTGTAGTGAAACGGCCCATTGCCTTCCTGGGAGACTGAGATAGCACCAGCTGGCTTAGCAAACAACCCCACTGTGGTGAATCAGCAGTTTTAGAATGGGGTCAGGGCCTGATGTGCCCATCTAATCTGCCTGAAGGAAATGCCAGACAGAAGCACTGGCTCTTTGACACACACAACAATAGGATTTGTGTTACTTACACAATTATTTTTCTTTTTGACTATAATGTGCTTCATATGGTTTATATGGAGTTCAAGAAAACAGCAAGGTTTTCTCTACAGAAACTTGTGTTAACCACATGTTTGTACTTGACTATAAAAAAAACAAATAATTGAAATCGGTGACTACTACCACTAGGTGGGGCTTTGACTGATTTATCCATGAGTTGTCTTTTCAAACGTTTTCACATTGACCACATTTACATGCACACCAATATCCTATTATTTGGGACACAAGTATTATAATTGAGTTATACAAATGTCATATGACATTTGTAATAAGTATTATATTTTTGAGTTATACAAACACATACAAACGTCGTATCCCGTTTACAATAAGCTGAAAATGCTTTTATGAGAAACCTGGATAAGATGCCTGGCATATGCTTATCTAAGACGGGAAACAGTGTCATGTAAAGACCTTCTCCTGTTTACTGTTGTTTTTGTGTTCTGCACAGGCCTCCGTTTCACATATCATGGGTGTTGTGTGACGACGCTTTCATCTGATTGTCAAACAAATCCCTTCAAAACATAGGCTACCTGCGCACTTCCATCCACCATAATATTTCAGGAATAATAACCTAGAATTTATTTATTATAATTGACCACTGGCTACTTTCACCCCTAATTTAGGCAAGTTTCTGCTCATCATTTCAGATATTTGGTAGGCTATTTTTGTCAACTATAATTAAATACTTGCAGCTTCTCTTCTGTCACAACTTGTTGCCCCAGAAGACTAAATAACGTAGTGCTGACCAGAATAATGTCTTGCATCGATAGAATGAATGCGCTAGTAATCTAGTTAACATTGGTAAAGCTGTCTGTTTAGTTTAGGGATCAGGGAGAAAAACACAACTCCAAAGCAGTGGAAACATTGGTCCTGTGCAAAATGTCCAAATGTCATCAGTTTGACCATTTTTAAGAAAATGAAAAACTGAGAAAGCGATGACTCGTTTTTGATAAGACTTCAGTTCATCTTGGGTGCATGTTTGATGTGGTTGAAATACGGTCTGCTTGCATAAGTGTCAAAGAACACATTACACACGCATTCACATTTTCTAAAGAGATGCTGAAAGAAAAAGATCATATTTCTCCACACCTGTTCCCGAGACAAAATTGACATTTGTTGTATAATTTTACTGCAAGAAATGCATAATTCTGCAGGAGTTAATATTATATTAAACTACATATGAGAGGTTATAGGCCTACAGTCAGTGTCCATATTTCAGTTAATATTCCATTTAACCCATATGAACTTAAATTAGGCATTCTGTTTATACATGGTTACAGGGATACTCATGAGCGGGATATCATAGGTGCATGTAAACAGCTTAGCCAAAATAAGACCTTAAGCGGGATATGAGCTGCT
The DNA here is from genome assembly GCF_036934945.1 of Oncorhynchus masou masou. Classification (NCBI taxonomy): domain Eukaryota; kingdom Metazoa; phylum Chordata; class Actinopteri; order Salmoniformes; family Salmonidae; genus Oncorhynchus; species Oncorhynchus masou. The sequence continues at coordinate 54,153,572 of NC_088233.1, forward strand.
ATCCGGAATAACGTGCGCATGTAAACTTAGTCAGTGATAGTTCAGCTGATATTGTTCAATATATCCACACAATTACTATTCATGAAATACTCTGGTCCTAAATATCACCTGGGTTTTATTATTTATTCATCTCATTTCCTTCAAAATATCATCAATTCCAGAGCTTTTTGTATAAAAGGAAACTTTCTCACATAACCAATTGGAAAATACTCTGTGTTCTTCTTCAAATATCATAACTTTATGCAGAAATATTATTATCAATAACTATTACACAAAATGTATGAGTATCAATAACAAGCATCAGTTTTGCTGAGTACACTGAATCCGTCCACTCCACCTGCCCAGCAAGTAGCACTTTCACACATCCATTGTAATTGTTTCAGATGCTTCTCATTCAGACAGTATGGGCACACTGGGTGACAGTATCACTGTCCCTCTCTGTCTATTCTCTCTGGCCTGCTCCTGACCCCTTTCGCTGGGCTGCAACCAAGGGATCCTAAAAAAAGTAGGGCCCTGAATTCTTTCCTGACCACCTGATCTGACCAGGACAAACTCCAGGGCCTACTTATTTATATCTTATAACTATAGGACCCAAACTTTTCCCTGGTCGGGTAACGTGGTCAGGACAAACTCTGGGCCATATCACAAAAGTTTAATATGGTAGTAGTGCTCCATACTGAAAGCCTAGTTGAAAAGATCAAGCTGAGCTTACATCTAGATATGAATCACATTCAAGGGTTTACTGGTATATCTCCAGTCAATCACACTTCAGATTTTTCACACTGTGGCATTTGATTACACAGCCTACGCTCTCTTTGCATTAGCTTGGAGCTTGGTCCACTAAGATCATTCAGGTGACTCTAAATTAAATCCACTGATATTCCCCAGTTCAATCAATCAAGTGTATTTAGAAAGCCCTTCTTACATCCGTTGATATCACAAAGTGCTGTACAGAGACCCAGCCTAAAAGTTGTTTACAAATGGATTACGTTAGAAGGTATTTTATTTGTGTGTAATTCTAGAGTATTTTTTTCTCTCTCTCTGTCTAGTTTAGAACATATGTAATATTTACAGATCCCATAATGGGACTGTATTAAATATTTAAACCACTACATCTCTCCGAGTTGCCTCCCCTCTGCCTGAGCAGCAGCTCCACAATGCCCCCAGCATGCATTGCTTACGGAGCAATTCCACTATTTAAAGCTTTCAATTGTGATTTGCTGACCAGTTGCTGACTTTAGTTTTCATCCCTGTAGCCCATAGCCATTTAACTGCCGATTTTAAATTACTAAAGAGCTCCAATAGACTGGACAATGCCAGAAAGCTTTACATGTCACTGATGTCATCGGGTGTAAAGAATAGGATTCTGCAGTTGGTCAGAATATCACTGTTTACAACAAGAAGCCACCACAGGGTGGAGAGAGAGTGTGTGTGTGTGTTTGTGGTTAGAAGGTGTGTGTTCATAGTGTGTTGGTTTAGCTTGGTGCTATGGTCGAGCATTTGTGAGTCTGTGTGGGGTGGTGGGTTGTTGGCAGGCAAAAAGAGATTGTGTTGATATGCTTTTTTCCTACAAACATGTTTTGGAGATCCAAGGATGGGTTTTAGACTTTTTATTCTCTGAAATTAAAGTTGTAATTAAAGTTGGTATTGAATATCGTAGATAATATGCCAAACAATATGATATTTATTGAATGTTAACGCTCATATTTATCTCACCCTGTTCTAGCATCAAAATACTAAGTTTCCATAGTTCATGTATACACTACCGGTCAAATGTTTTAGATCACCTACTTAATCAAGGGTTTTTCTGAATTGTTTTACTATTTTCTACATTGTTGAATAATAGTGAAGACATCAAAACTATGAAATAACACATATGGAGTCATGTAGTAACCAAAAAAGTGTTAAACAAATCTAAATATATAGCTCTGATGACAAATTTCTGGGATGTTTTATTTCAGCTCACTTTACATGTTGCGTTTATATTTTTGTTCAGTATAGTTCCTTAGTACCCAGGGTACTAAGTTAACATATGGAATTGTTTTAAGTAGGTCTTACCAAGGATCATAGAGCTATTTGATTTGGACTTTTAAGACCCGTTGAAGTATCAAAAAATATATAAAACAAATATTTGATTAAACATTGAATTTGGCCTTATTGCTACTAGCCCATACAAATGCATTGAATAACATATCCATTACATGGGAACAACAGTCCCAAAAAACCTAATGGAAGTTTGTTCTGAAGTGTCTGTCCTATACAGTATCTGAGAGATAAGAAAGATCAGGAAGCTATTTTTTCTATTTTATATGTATTGAGCCCATTATTTTTGGCAGTAAACTATCTCCATATATACTTCCATACTTTTTCTTAACTGGTAAAGGGAACCTTCAGATGAGTCTTGTAAGGCTCATGAGCAACCTAGAGCAAATTATACAACGGGTGGGTCTAATCCTGAATGCTGATTGGTTAAATCCGCATTCCAGACGGTGTCTATTCCACAAGTTACCACCAGCTAAATCTATGACGTTAAAATGCCTATTTACTCTGTTCCATCTGACTGCGCAATCCTCTGTCTCATCAGCCCAGCCAAGCAATTTATAAATTTGATCTCCACTATTAAATGCATCTAGACATTATCTCACATTTCTTTGAGACTAATATTTAGTTTCAACAGTATAAACCTTTGTCTGGTTCTCCGACATTTGCAATATTGTTTCAATATTCAAATTCGATCTCCAGCTGTGGCAAAGTAGTAATGAACGTGTCGGGATGAGACCGACACACAGGCAGCTTTTTTCAGCCAGTCAAAATCATGAAACAGCATAATTTTCATGGATATATGCAAAGAAATATCAATAGAAAAACAGGTCAAACGAAATGAATTGCAGCTAGTTTGCAGTCGTTCCAGCTTCAATTTGAAGTTATTGTATTAGCTGTGTTGTTGGCTCGCTCCTCTGAACAACAGTGTCCCGACGAGAGAGCACATTTTCTATGCCAGGTGAAATCACGCCTGGCTCATTGTGATGGATGAATCCAAATAAATGCCACTAGAAAAAAGCTTAAACAAATGTAAATGCAGCTACTTTGTTTTTATTCTGGCTGCGCTGTTTGACGTGACTAAGTTATCCGTAGTTGACTAGCTAGCAAGGGATAAGAACGTTGCCGGCCAGTATGGCAATGGAACATTTAGAAGGAACGACTGAGTCGCGTCCATAGATACAGAACAAAAAGACTGATCGACTGGGTCGCGTCCATAGATACAGAACAAAAAGACTGGGTCTCTGGCAACCGAACCGATAGATAGTAGCAACGATAGATTTGTGTCGGGACTATATCTTGTGGAAGGATGAAATAGTATGATTAAATTCATCAAATAAAGATTTTTATGAAAATATGTAAATCGTTATTTCAATATGCTTGTAACCCATTGTATAACAGTGATACTGCCCTCAAAGCCGGTGTTTGGAGGATATATTGGCACAGTTTGCCAGCTCTCAACTTTGTCTCAAATTTGCCAGCCCTCAAACTTTGTTTGGCTGCTTACTCTGAGGCAGCCAGCCAATCTTGGAGGGTGGAGGCCAAACTTTTCTTTAAGTGCTGTCCTGTCCAGCCTTATGTTTTTGTAACAGACTCCTGGGTCCATCTCAGAGTAGGAGTGCTGGTTTAGGAGCTTCCCATTATGATCCAACTAAAGTCCAAACTGATCCTGAATACACGCCCAGGAGACAATATGGCCCAGTCCAAACAGCTCCCTCACCCAACCCAATGCCCATGTTGCAGACCTTTCATGGACTGGAAAGGAATTAGCAGCAGAGCAGCACAATAAGGCAGAAACTCCATCCAGCCAATCATAAGGCCAGGTGGAGCTATTACCATGCTATTACAATGTAGCTGATACCTGACAAAGTATAGATCTGCGAGGGGGGATCAAGAAAGAAGGCCGGGTGTATATTGAAAGGGTCTAGGATTTCGATTAGAAACCTCACTCCCCAGGTTGACAAGTCTTCACTCACACTTTTCAAATGACTAGCTTTAGAAAGGATCCTTCGTTTGAGCCAGGCGAGCTTCAGAGAGGATCCCTGGTTTGAGCCAGGCTCGCTTTAGAGAGGATCCCTGGTTTGAGCCAGGCTCGCTTTAGAGAGGATCCCTGGTTTGAGCCAGGATAGCTTTAGAGAGGATCCCTGGTTTTAGCCAGGCTCGCTTTAGAGAGGATCCCTGGTTTGAGCCAGGCTAGGATTAGAGAGGATCCCTGGTTTGAGCCAGGAAAGCCTTAGAGAGGATCCCTGGTTTGAGCCGGGATAGCTTTAGAAAGGATCCCTGGTTTGAGCCAGGCTAGCTTTGGAAACGATCCCTGGTTTGAGCTAGGATAGCTTTAGAGAATCACTGGTTTGAGCCAGGCTAGGATTAGAGGGATCCCTGGTTTGAGCCAGGATAGCTTTAGAAAGGATCCCTGGTTTGAGCCAGTCTAGCTTTTGAGAGGATCCCTGGTTTGAGCCAGGATAGCTTTAGAAAGGATCCCTGGTTTGAGCCAGGATAGCTTTAGAAAGGATCCCTGGTTTGAGCCAGGCAAGCTTTAGAAAGGATCCCTGGTTTGAGCCAGGATAGCTTTAGAGAGGATCCCTGGTTTGAGCCAGGATAGCTTTAGAGAGGATCCCTGGTTTGAGCCAGGATAGCTTTAGAAAGGATCCCTGGTTTGAGCCAGGATAGCTTTAGAGGATCCCTGGTTTGATCCCTGGTTTGAGCCAGGATAGCTTTAGAGAGGATCCCTGGTTTGAGCCAGGATAGCTTTAGAGAGGGATCCCTGGTTTGAGCCAGGATAGCTTTAAAAAATTTAGCTCCTGGTTTGAGCCGGGATAGCTTTAGAAAGGATCCCTGGTTTGAGCCGGGATAGCTTTTGAGATAGTCTAGGGATCCTGGTTTGAGCCTAGGAAGCTTTAACAAATATCCCAATTTGAGCAGATAAATAAAGCAATTTTTCTTATGGATCCCTGGTTTGAGCCGGGCTTCAAACCTTTGGCTTTGAGAAGGATCCCTGGTTTGAGCCAGGATAGCTTTAGATGCTCCCTGGTTTGAGCCGGGCTAGCTTTAGAGAGGATCCTGGTTTGAGCCAATGATAAGCTTTCAGAGAGGATCCCTGGTTTGAGCCTCTAGCTTTTTCCCTGGTTTGAGCCAGGATAGCTTTAGAGGGATCCTGGTTTGAGCCAGGCTCCTGTGTCACATCGCAGGTGCTCCGTCGGTTTTCAGAGGGGATCCATCTGGTTTGAGCCAGGCTAATTTTCATACAAATCATCCCTGGTTTGAGCCAGGATAGCTTTAGAGAGGATCCCTGGTTTTAGCCAGGATAGCTTTAGAGAAGATCCCTGGTTTGAGCCAGGAAAGCTTTTGAGAGGATCCCTGGTTTGAGCCAGGCATGTTTAGAAAGGATCCCTGGTTTGAGCCAGTCTCATCCACAGCCAAGGAATATGCAAGATCCCTGGTTTTTCCAGGATAGCTTTTAGATTGAGGATCCTGGTTTGAGCCAGGATAGCTTTAGAAAGGATCCCTGGTTTGAGCCACATTTAAAAAGATCCCTGGTTTTTTGAGCCTTTAATCATGCAGTTTTTGAGAGGATCCCTGGTTTGAGCCGGGCTAGCTTTAGAGGATCCCTGGTTTGAGCCAGGATAGCTTTAGACAGGATCCTGGTTTGAGCCAGGATAGCTTTAGAAAGGATCCCTGGTTTGAGCCAGGATAGCTTTAGAGAGGATCCCTGGTTTGAGCCGGGATAGCTTTAGATGGATCCCTGGTTTTTCGAGCCAGGATAGCTTTAGAGGGATCACTGGTTTGAGCCAGGATAGCTTTAGAGAAGATCACTGGTTTGAGCCAGGCTAATTTCGAGAACATATCCCTGGTTTGAGCCACCTTGTTTGAAACCCCTGGTTTGAGCCAGGCTCCACCTTCCGTTTTGCCATCCCTTTTGAGCCAGGCTGAAATTTCAGAGGGGATCCCTGGTTTGAGCCAGGCTAATTTCAGAGGGGATCCCTGGTTTGAGCCAGGATACTGCTTTGAGAGGATTGCATTGTGGGATCCCTGGTTTTGCCAGGATAGCTTTAGAAAGGATCCCTGGTTTGAGCCAGGATAGCTTTTGAAAGGATCCCTGGTTTGAGCCAGGCTAATTTAAATCAAGATCCCCAGGTTTGAGCCAGGCAAGCTTTAGAAACAATCCCTGGTTTGAGCCAGGACATATGTTCTTTAGAGGATCCCTGGTTTGAGCCAGGATAGCTTTAGAGGGGATCCCTGGTTTGAGCCAGGCTAATTTCAGAGGGGATCCCTGGTTTGAGCCAGGATAGCTTTAGAGAGGATCCCTGGTTTGAGCCAGGATAGCTTTAGAGAGGATCCCTGGTTTGAGCCAGGATAGCTTTAGAGAGGATCCCTGGTTTGAGCTAGGCTAGCTTAGAAACGATCCCTGGTTTGAGCCAGGCAAGCTTTATAGAGGATCCCTGGTTTGAGCCAGGCAAGCTTTAGAAACAATCCCTGGTTTGAGCCAGGATAGCTTCAGAGAGGATCCCTGGTTTGAGCCAGGATAGCTTTAGAGAGGATCCCTGGTTTGAGCCAGGATAGCTTTAGAAATTATCCCTGGTTTGAGACCCAGTGAGAGACAGGGAAGGAATCTATACCCTCAGAGTAGTGTTGAAGGCTCTTCCCACAGAACAGGTATGAGGATCGGAAGGACAGTTGTAGCCCAATGAGGTATTCTCAGGGCGTGGATCTGAGTATTTCCCCAGGGGAACACTTTCTCTCTCTCCATATCTCTGTGTCTCTTTGTGTTTTGCACACTCTCAAATCTCACACTCTCATTCTGTTCTTGGACCACGTGTCAAACAAAGTATAACTCAGTTGAGACACACACAGGTGATTTATTATACTCATTCGTAGTATTCCTTGCTCATTTCAAGGTAAGTAAATAATCAGAAATGACACAATGATATACTGGCATGCTATGTAATAGCAGTGTTGATAATAAAACAACCTTAGTAATCTCAAAGCTCTAGCTATGAGACAAGTGACGTAATTATAGGTGTCATGGGCCAAGAAAGGATATTGTTATAATGGGAACCACATATCAAGTATTTACGCATTTAGCTCTTGCTTGTGCACAAAATACATTGTTAAGACTATTTAGTAGGCTACAGCGGAGGTCCTCAACCTTTTCTTGCTCAGGGAGCCCCTCCCAAGCAAACCGGCAACCCAGGGACCCCTATCACACGTTAGCAAAAATCTTTTTTTCACATCAGGTGAATGATAATAGCAAGGAGAAGTAATCAACATTTTACATGTTTTTATTTGTTATTACGTTAGCCATGTGTTGGTAAAAATGAATGTCCAAGTCAAGAAAGCTTGCCAGCAGCCAGCGTCACTTGCCACGACTGGTACTCGTGGGTGCTTTTTCAAAGCCTATGTCAGATACTCCAAAAAGTGTCATTAGCTCCAGTGAGTGTCATTAGCTCCAGTGAGTGTCATTAGCTCCAGTTGAGTGTCATTAGCTCCAGTGGAGTGTCATTAGCTCCAGTGGAGTGTCATTAGCTCCAGTGGAGTGTCATTAGCTCCAGTGGAGTGTCATTAGCTCCAGTGTCATTAGCTCCAGTGACTGTCATTAGCTCCAGTGCTCCAGTGTCATTAGCTCCAGTGACTGTCATGTCCAGGTGACTGTCATTAGCTCCAGTGGAGTGTCATTAGCTCCAGTGGAGTGTCATTAGCTCCAGTGGAGTGTCATTAGCTCCAGTGGAGTGTAATTTGCCTAATATTAGGAGTTGAGAAATAAAGTTCAGATCATTAGAAATAAGATGTTCTCCTCTTTTCTACTGTAGGTATGTAGTTCAAAATCAGTTTATTCTGTTGTTACTAGTGATATTCATAAAAAACCTCCCCCGGTTGAATACCCCTGGGCTACAGAGATATGTCACACCCTGATCTGTTTCACCTGTCTTTGTGATTGTCTCCATCCCCTCCAGGTGTTGCCCATCTTCCCCATTATCCCCTGTGTAAGTTTTGTTTCTTCGACACTGTCTGCATCTGGGTCATACCTGAAACGCGATAAGATGATTTCTAACATTATATTATGGCAACATTTTCATTTTGGCTCAGTAATGGCTCATTTTCATTAAACCTCTTCAAAACACGTTTTTCTATGTTCAGCCCGAAATGTGAAATATTGTATAACTGCAGCACAGAGGGGAAACTTGTCAGAATCCCCACACACTAATTCAGCTGGTTGGGAGATGCAGTTGCATGTGATGTGATTTGGGACGGAGTGCTCTTTATCTGTTACATCTGTGAATACTGTACACTTAGCAGAACCTGAGACACTGCCACCATTCAGGTGCCAATTGCAGACTGGCTTGTGGGCAAACAGTGGTCCCAGGAATGTATACATGCTGTTCCTCCAAGGTCTCTGACCTGACCTCCACATCTGAGCTCCCCTTGGTCCCACATTGGTTGTAAAGGGGTCATGGCTAGAAAGAGCTTTTGTCAAATTTACGTCAAAAGTTTTAGCTAACCATTTCCTAATTATCCTAACTGGTTACGTTAATTCTCCCAACCTGCTGCCTGAGTTCTCCTAACCTTCTACGAAAATGTATCCTTTCTAGTCAAAACTGGTGTAGGGTGAAATTGCCCCTAGATTATCTTGGGTCAGTTTAGCATTTTCACCACTAATGGTTAAAGTTGGGATTGAGGAGGGGATGCTGATCCTAGATCTACCTAGGGAAAACTTCACCCAGGAGTAGGGTTTAAAAATATTGAGTGGTTGGTAAAAAAACTATAAAAAAACAGGACATGTCTCTGGGTCTATCTCTGGCCTGAACTTGCTCACCTGTGTTATGTAATGTATTCAAAAAAAATGTAGCATTTGGATCATGAGGACACACATGCTTTTCCTTGTTCGAACATGTGCTTGAGGTAGGAATTGTGATTTGTTGGCTCTTTGGTGCATTTGGTCAGTTTACAAATGCATTTCTTCAAGAAGGCAAGACCAAGAAAGGAAGGGGATTTAAAACCTAGCTAAGAAAAATTTGAAAGGTTTGAGGTGACTTGGAAGAAACGGAAAATGGTGGAAACTGTTTTGTTTTTTAAACTGATGGTGAGCCAGGTGAAGACGAGAGTGAGAATGAGTGGGCTACAGCCGTGAAAAAGTAAACAAAATAAATAAAGTTCTGATGGAAACTAAGAAATCCCTAGATTAGTTTATAGCCGGAGTGAGGGTTCTGTATCAATGTTACCTGGGGGATCCGTTCCAAATCACGAGGAGTATCGAGGATGCATTGGGTAAGGGGCCGTTGGTGAGAGTCAAAAGAGCTGGTCTTATTCTTTTTGTGTATCCACGGAACAGAATATGAGTGCTTTGTGCCTCAAAAATAATTTTGAATGGAAGGTTTTGTGTATGGATTTCCGAAGCAGGGTGCCTGTCAAGGGAAGAATTTCTAGGGTTGCGCATGAAGTGGATGCAGTTTAAATACCTGAGGAAGTAAATTAAGTGATTTGTGTGAATGGTGAATGGTTTGTGTATGGTTGATGAAACGGTGGAGCATGTATTGTTATATTGTTGTAAGTATGTTGAAGAGAGAAAGATTTAAGTGTAGGATAATTGAGGTTGGACAGGGTTGGGGGGGTTAGGAAGGGATTTAGTATTAGAATTTAGTAGGGCCCTTTTTTTATTTTCTCAGAAGTACTGAGTTAGGTTGGAGGATTTAGAAATGTTCTAAACTGTAACTGACCACACACTTATATCATAGAAGAAGAAGAAGAAGAAGAAATGTCGAAAGCAGAAGTGGGGTTTGTTTTGTTAAATTTTAAATATGTTTAATTTAATAACTAGGGAAGCCAAGAACAAATTATTATTTACAATGACGGCCTACCCCAGCCAAACCCTAACAATGCTGGGCCAATTGTCCGCCGCTCTATGTGACTCCCAATCACAGCCAGTTGTGATACTGCCTGGAATTGAAACAGGGTCTGTCGTGACACCTCTAGAACTGAGATGCAGTGCCTTAGACCGCTGCACCACTCGGGAGCCCAAAAGAGAAAAATGAGTGGACAACAGTAAAGTCCAAGAATGGAACAAATAGGGCTAAAATGAGTCTGATGAATTGTTCCTTGTTGGAGTACGTTTTTTGGTAAAGATGTTTATTTGGTAAACCCTTTTGAAGTCACGAGGAGGGTGAAGAAGGCGTTGGGAAAAGTGGATGCAGTCAAAGTAACCAGGAGCGGTATGGTGTTGATATTGTGTGTATCTAAAGAGTAAAAGGAGCGTGGATTGTGGCGCATGAAGTGAGCAGCTTTGATTTTTGGAGCATGGCACCGGTAAAAAGTGTGATTTCTGGCGTCCCGCTAGACATTGATTTTATATTGAACCTTTATTTAAATAGGCAAGTCAGTTAAAAACAAATTCTTATTTACAATGACGGCCTAGGAACAGTGGGTTTAACTGCCTTGTTCAGGGGCAGAACGACAGATTTTTTACCTCGTCAGCTCGGGGATTTGATCTAGCAACCTTTTGGTTGCTGGCCCAACGCTCTAACCACTTGGCTACCTATGCATTTCTCTCTGTAGAAAAGAGAAGATGTCTCTTCATATATAGTCCATCTTACAAATCAAAGTAAATTCCCATCTTTAAAATTGTGCCCTGAGTTAAACGTGTCACTTGTGTTTGGGTTCTTCAAAATTGACTGCAATGTGTGGAGAATTGTAACGTAAAACAATGTATCAGTTCTGACTATTTGATCATAAGTTCAAGTAGTTTTGTTTATTCTATTGTCAAATCTAACACCAATGACTTTCTCAACTGGTTGAACTGTTCTTATTTTTTATGATATAAGCACTTTGTTATGATATCGAATTCAACAATGTGAAAGGATTTTCAATATTCTGAAAAGAATGTTGAAGTTTTCTGATAGTTTGTGTCTTTTGCAGATATACATGTAAGAGCGGTTGTTTTAGCTTGACCCTGTATCTCTTGAACCGCTTCTTCCATGGAAGATACACAACTATTTACAGTCGTCTGACCTACACCTGCAGCCTGCAGTTGTGCAATAGCAGACACACACATATCAAGTGTGTTCTTGTTAGAAATTGGTACAACATGGTTGCATCTAGAATTTGAAGGATAATCAGCATTACTTGGCTGATATCAATGGCTGCATTAGCATCCAAGTTAGCGTTTAACAAGATTTGTCAGTCTCCGGAATGTGCCCAGATTAAATGCTTCCTAAAGCCTGAAAATATACCAAATACACACTGCTTTACCACATTTTAGTCTAAGAGTTCTACCAGGGCACATTCCATGCATCAACTTGAGATGCTTCACGAGCAAGTTGGTACTTCCATGACTAGCATGGCAAACAAAACATATCATCATAATTTAATCGGCATTAGAGCAGGAGTCTGACGCCCCAAAAATAATCAATATTTTAGGAAAAAAAATCCAGGATTAGTCCACGTCCCTTGACCCATATGGAGAATTGGAAAAAGGAGCAAAGTTGATCTGTACTATTGATGTTTGATAAGTATTTGCAACTTGTAAAGTTGGGATACAGTGCCTTCGGAAAGTATTCAAACCCCTTGACCTTTTCCAAATTGTCCTGTTACGTTACAGTCTTATTCTGAAATTGATTAAATAAACACATTTCCTCAGCAGTCTACACACAATACCCTGTAATGACAAAACAAAAACAGTTTTTTTGAAAATGTTGAGAATTAATTACAAATAAAAATAACTTACTTACATAAGTATTCAGACCCTTTGCTATGAGACTCGAAATTGAGCTCAGGTGCATCCTGTTTCCATTGATCATCCTTGATATGTTTCTCCTTGATTGGAGTCCACCTGTCTAAGTTCCCACAGTTGACAGTGCATGTCAGAGCAAAACCAAGCCATGAGGTCAAAGGAATTGTCTGTAGAGTGCCGAGACAGGATTGTGTCTAGGCACAGATCTGGGGAAGGGTACCAAAACATTTCTGCAGCATTGAAGGTCCCCAAGATCACAGTGGCCTCAATCATTCTTAAATGTGTGAAGTTTGGAACCACCAAGGCTCTTCCTAGAGCTGGCCGCCCAGCCAACCTGAGCAATCGGGGGAGAAGGGCCTTGGTCAGGGACGTGACCAAGAAGCTGATAGTCACGCTGACAGAGCTCTAGAGTTCCTCTGTGGAGATGGGAGAATTTTCCAGAAGGACAACCCTCTCTGCAGCACTCTACTAATCAGCCCTTTATGGTAGAGTGGCCAGACGGAAGTTTGAACTCTTTGGCCTGAATGCCAAGTGTCACGTCTGTTGGAAACCTGGCACCATCCCTATGGTGAAGTATGGTGGTGGCAGAATCATGCTGTGGGATGTTTTTCAGCGTGCAGGGACTCTTAGACTAGTCAGGATCGAGGAAAAGATGAACAGAGCAAAGTACAGAGAGATCCTTGATGACCTGCTCCAGAGCTCTCAGGATCTCAGACTGGTGCGAAGGTTCACCTTCCAACAGGACAACGAACCTACGCACACAGCCAAGACAATGCAGGAGTGGCTTTGGGACAAGTCTCTGAATGTCCTTGAGTTGCCCAGCCAGAGCCCGGACTTATACTTGATCGAACATCTCTGGAGTGACTTGAAAATAGCTGTGCAGCAACGCTCCTCATCCAACCTGACATAGCATGAGAGGATCTGCAGAGAAGAATGGGAGAAACTCCCCAAATACAGGTGTTCCAAGCTTGTAGCGTAATACCCAAGAAGGCTGTAATCAATCAACAGCTTCAACAAAGTACTGAGAAAAGGGTCTGAATACTTAAGTCAATGTAATATTTCTGTTTTTGTTTTTAACAGATTAGCAAAAATTCTAAAAACCTGTTTTTGCTTTGCCATTATGGTGTGTTGATTGATGAGGGACATTTTCAGATTAAGGCTGTAACCTAACAAAATGTGGAAAAAGTTAAGGGGTCTGAATACTTTCCAAAGGCATTGTATATAAGATTTGTGTAAAATCTGATGTAAAATTTGTGTAAAATCTGATGCAATGCATGAAGTTTAAAATTTTTGGCCATGTGTGAAGTGTTTGCAGACAGAAGGAATATATTATTGAAGAGTCTGAATGTAAAATGTTGCAACTGTGGTGGGGATCATATTTGTGAATTCTCTGAGTGTCCTGTTCGGATGAAAGAGGTTGAGGTGTCAAGGATCAGGGCTGCACAGCAAATCTCCTACAGTATGTGGAGGCGGTGAAGAGCGTAGAAGGGGCAAGAGGCCACAGTTCTGAAGAAGATATGGGGGTGGATGCACCACAACTAGTTGTAAATGTTGTACTTAAATCAAGTGATCTGGAAACACTCATTGTGAAAAATGTGGAAATTGTAGCATTTATAGCCACAGTTGTTAATTGTAGCCACAGTTGTCAAGTGTCCAAGAAGCTGGACATCATTATATCTGTAGCCGAGAAGTTTTTGGGCCTCCAAGACATAAAGGCAGAAGTGTAACGTGTGAAATGGCTAGCCAGTTTGCGGGGTGCGCGCTCATAGCGTTTCAATCGGCGACGTCACTCGCTCTGAGACCTTGAAGTAGTTGTTTCCCTTGCTCTGCAATGCCCACGGATTTTGTGGAGTGATAGGTAAACGATGCTTTTCCCCCCCCCTTTTGGGTCCTAATCATCCACCTGTACAGTGGGTTGCGGAATGTACATATAATTGTTGCGAACGCTATTATACCAAAGAATAACAAGAACCCTGTTGCGCGCACGCCTTTGCGTGGTCACGCCCCCCGAGCGTATGTGCGCGCACCCTTCTATCGCGTGGTGCTGATCATCCATATTGCTGTTAGTGGTGAAGTTTAGCTTGCAATTTAAAAGAGGCTCCCGGGCGATTTTTAAATGTTTTAATTCAACACAAACCACTCTGCGTCTTAGACTGAATGCTATTTAGTCTAGGGGTGGAGTGGAGAAACGAGTTCATTCGAGGAATACTTCACATTTTCTTTGTTGAGTAGTAGGCGAATTTGTTGGTATCGTGAGGAAAAGAAGAAATGGCTACTCAGGTAGAGGCTCTCCTACCCAACAATCCTCGTATTAAACCAGAGAATGGGCATGCGAGCAAGATGATACAGCATGGAGAGGACTGTCCTGAAAAGGGGGTGAAGCAGACATGTGTTGCCGACGAGGGTAGCAATATGAAAACAAACAACTCAGAACAGTGTTGGATTGCAACGAGGGCGCTACGCTCTAAACAGGCAAAAGAAGAGAGTAACAATCAAGAGAAAGACACCCTGGATCAAGAGATGCACACGACTGATCAAACGGAAGACTGTGTGAAATGCAGTAAAAATGAGTTTGCTGAAGCACCCCCGCCCAAGGTGAACCCATGGACCAAGAAAAAGAATGCGGTGACCGTGGTCAGCCAGAATGGACAATCACAACATGGTTTGTATTCTTCCAAAACTAGTACTGCCTGGGTTTAGGGTGCATTCACCTGAACCACTTGAAGGCCAAGCATGATCTGTTGCTGTCAGATCTATAATAGTAGGGAGTTCCTCACAGGATAATGCTGCATTGCAAGCTCCCATCTAGTGTACCTCTCCAGATAGTTAACTATATATAAAGTAAGGCCCCAAACTAGTTCTGTAATAGAGTGGATTGTAAGCTTCTTCCACGATATCATTCGAGTTCACGTTCAAAACATCGTACTCTGTCGTCTCTGACTGAGGACATCTGTTCTACAAATGCAATCAGATACATGAAGCAGATGGCTAGAATAGTTTGACAGTGTCAGGCCTCACTAGGGTACTTTACAGGCTGAGCCCAGCGAGGTTTCACATGTTGTGATATTTAAAAACCATAACGTTATCATTACACTACTGACATCGCCTGTGCAAATGATCATTTCCCATGTCTTTATTTTTGTGCCAGCTGCGGATGAAGTGATTTGGGTTGACGGTCGCTTTCCCATTACAGTTGCGTGGCTGGCTATCATGGCTGTGTAGACAATGTTAGCAACAACACGATGTCTGAACTGAATCGGCAAGGCACATTAGTACCGTAGCATTGTCATAGGTGGCACTGCGCTTTAACTTTCACGATTCAACACTATGTAACTTACGGTAGCTACTATTTTTTTTTTGGTCGATAATTGTGAAGCGCTGTTTGCAGTGACATGCTGCCAGTGGACGTCTGAAGCTCCTGATTTAATTTGAGAAAGATTAGCCTACCACGCTGGAAGTGAGTGCTGATGAGAAATAACAACGCTAGCAGCTGGGCCTAGCTAACGCTTGTTAGCTGATTTTTCAGGCTCTAGCTAACGCTTGTTGGCTGATCTTCAGGCTCTAGCTAACGCTTGTTGGCTGATCTTCAGGCTCTAGCTAACGCTAGTTGGCTGATCTTCAGGCTCTAGCTAACGCTAGTTGGCTGATCTTCAGGCTCTAGCTAACGCTAGTTGGCTGATCTTCAGGCTCTAGCTAACGCTAGTTGGCTGATCTTCAGGCTCTAGCTAACGCTTTGGCTGATCTTCAGGCTCTAGCTAACGCTAGTTGGCTGATCTTCAGGCTCTAGCTAACGCTAGTTGGCTGATCTTCAGGCTCTAGCTAACGCTAGTTGGCTGATCTTCAGGCTCTAGCTAACGCTAGTTGGCTGATCTTCAGGCTCTAGCTAACGCTAGTTGGCTGATCTTCAGGCTCTAGCTAACGCTAGTTGGCTGATCTTCAGGCTCTAGCTAACGCTAGTTGGCTGATCTTCAGGCTCTAGCTAACGCTAGTTGGCTGATCTTCAGGCTCTAGCTAACGCTAGTTGGCTGATCTTCAGGCTCTAGCTAACGCTAGTTGGCTGATCTTCAGGCTCTAGCTAACGCTAGTTGGCTGATCTTCAGGCTCTAGCTAACGCTAGTTGGCTGATCTTCAGGCTCTAGCTAACGCTAGTTGGCTGATCTTCAGGCTCTAGCTAACGCTAGTTGGCTGATCTTCAGGCTCTAGCTAACGCTAGTTGGCTGATCTTCAGGCTCTAGCTAACGCTAGTTGGCTGATCTTCAGGCTCTAGCTGACGCTAGTTGGCTGATCTTCAGGCTCTAGCTGAACGCTAGTTGGCTGATCTTCAGGCTCTAGCTAGCTAGTTGGCTGATCTTCAGGCTCTAGCTAACGCTAGTTGGCTGATCTTCAGGCTCTAGCTAACGCTAGTTGGCTGATCTTCAGGCTCTAGCTAACGCTAGTTGGCTGATCTTCAGGCTCTAGCTAACGCTAGTTGGCTGATCTTCAGGCTCTAGCTAACGCTAGTTGGCTGATCTTCAGGCTCTAGCTAACGCTAGTTGGCTGATCTTCAGGCTCTAGCTAACGCTAGTTGGCTGATTTTCAGGCTCTAGCTAACGCTAGTTGGCTGATCTTCAGGCTCTAGCTAACGCTAGTTGGCTGATCTTCAGGCTCTTAACGCTAGTTGGCTGATCTTCAGGCTCTAGCTAACGCTAGTTGGCTGATCTTCAGGCTCTAGCTAACGCTAGTTGGCTGATCTTCAGGCTCTAGCTAACGCTAGTTGGCTGATCTTCAGGCTCTAGCTAACGCTAGTTGGCTGATCTTCAGGCTCTAGCTAACGCTAGTTGGCTGATCTTCAGGCTCTAGCTAACGCTAGTTGGCTGATCTTCAGGCTCTAGCTAACGCTAGTTGGCTGATCTTCAGGCTCTAGCTAACGCTAGTTGGCTGATCTTCAGGCTCTAGCTAACGCTAGTTGGCTGATCTTCAGGCTCTAGCTAACGCTAGTTGGCTGATCTTCAGGCTCTAGCTAACGCTAGTTGGCTGATCTTCAGGCTCTAGCTAACGCTAGTTGGCTGATCTTCAGGCTCTAGCTAACGCTAGTTGGCTGATCTTCAGGCTCTAGCTAACGCTAGTTGGCTGATCTTCAGGCTCTAGCTAACGCTAGTTGGCTGATCTTCAGGCTCTAGCTAACGCTAGTTGGCTGATCTTCAGGCTCTAGCTAACGCTAGTTGGCTGATTTTCAGGCTCTAGCTAACGCTAGTTGGCTGATTTTCAGGCTCTAGCTAACGCTAGTTGGCTGATTTTCAGGCTCTAGCTAACGCTAGTTGGCTGATCTTCTGGCAGCTGACGGAACCAACTTGTGTTATCTAATGCTACACTTATGTCGGATAGTTTGACAGTTATGCTGTGTTGGACAATACTGCAGGTTTATCTAACGGGATGAAAACGTGTTCATCCACCAAATGGCCAGTAACAATACTTTTATTTAAAATGTATGTTTAGGGCGCATTTCTAACAATTTCATCTATTTGTTTATGATTCAGCTATCGGGGGCAGATAGCTGGCTCTTGAATTGTATTGATTAGAGTGTTGATTAGAGGTTGAGATTATGATTTTTCAACACCGATACCGATTATTGGAGGACCAAAAAGATACCGATTTAATCGGCAGATTTTTGTTGTTGTAATGACAATTACAACAATCCTGAATTAACACTTATTTTAACTTAATATAAAACATCAAAATCAATTTAGCCTCAAATAAATAATGAAACATGTTCAATTTGGTTTAAATAATGCAAAAACAAAGTGTTGGAGAAGAAAGTAATATGTACCATGTAAAATGTGTGCCATGTAAAAAAAAAGCTAAGGTTTAAGTTCCTTGCTCAGAACATGAACATATGATAGTTGGTGGTTCCTTTTAACATGAGACTTCAATATTCCAAGGTAAGAGGTTTTAGGTTGTAGTAATATAGTATTTATAGGACTATTTCTCTCTACCATTTGTATTTCATTTACCTTTGACTATTGGATGTTCTTATAGGTACTATAGTATTGCCAGTGTAACAGTACAGCTTCCGCCCCCCTCCTCGCCCCTACCTGGGCTCGAATCAGGAAAACATCGACAACAGCCACACTCGAGCTTCAATGCCATACAACACTCCTTCCGTGGCCTCCAACTGCTCTTAAACGCTAGTAAACCCAAATGCATGCTTTTCAACCGTTCGCACGCCCAACTAGCATCACCACCCTGTATGGTTCCGACCTAGAATATGTGGACATCTATAAGTACCTAGGTGTCTGGCTAGACTGCAAACTCTCCTTCCAGACTCATATCAAACATCTCCAATCCAAAATCAAATCTTGAGTCGACTTTCTATTTCGCAACAAAGCCTCCTTCACTCACGTCGCCAAACTTACCCTAGTAAAACTGACTATCCTACCGATCCTCGACTTCTACAAGTCTATGCTAGGTAAAGCTCCACCTTATCTCAGCTCACTGGTCACGATGGCAACACCCACCCGTAGCACACGCTCCAGCAGGTGTATCTCACTGATCATCCCTAAAGCCAAAACCTCATTTGGCTGCCTTTCCTTCCAGTTCTCTGCTGCCTGCGACTGGAACGAATGGCAAAAATCTCTGAAGTTGGAGACTTATCTCCCTCACCAACTTTAAACGTATTCTATCTGAGCAGCTAACTGATCGCTGCAGCTGTACATAGTCCATCGGTATATAGCCCACCCAATTTACCTACCTCATCCCCATACTGTTTTTATTTTACTTTTATTTTACTTTTCTGCTCTTTTGCACACCAGTATCTCTACCTGCACATATTCATCTGATCATTTATCACTCCAGTGTTAATCTGCTAAATTCTAATGATTCACTCCTATGGCCCATTTATTGCCTACTTCCCCATGCCTTTTGCACACAATGTATATAGATTTTTTTTTCCTACTGTGTCATTGACTTTTCTACTGTGTTATTGACTTGTTTACTCCATGTGTAACTCTGTTGTCTGTTCACACTGCTATGCTTTATCTTGGCCAGGTCGCAGTTGCAAATGAGAACTTGTTCTCAACTAGCCTACCTGGTTAAATAAAGGTGAAATAAAATAAAAATAACCTTGAAGCATCGTTACCCATCGCTCCACAAAAGCAGCGTCGCTTGCAGCGCAAGGGGAATAACTACTCCAAATCTAAAAGAGAGTGATTTTTGAAACAGTATTAGCGCACACCCAGCTAACTAGCTAGCCATTTCACATTGGTTTCACCAGCCATTAGGCTGATAGGCTTGAAGTCATAAACAGAGCTGTGCTTGCGAAGAGCTGCTGGCAAAATGCACAAAAGTGCTGTTTGAATGAATGGTTATGGGCCTGCTGCTGCTCAGTCAGACTGCGCTATCAAATCAGACCGAATTATAACATAACACACAGAAATACAAGCCTTTGGTCATTAATATGATCGAATCCAGAAACTATCATTTCGAAAACAAAACGTTTATTATTTCAGTGAAATACGGAACCGTTCTGTATTTTATCTAACGGGTGGCATCCCTAAGTCTAAATATTCTTGTTACATTGCACAACCTTCAATGTATGTCGTCATTGTGTCAAATTCTGGCAAATTATTTCGCAATGAGCCAGGTAGCCCAAACTGTTGCATAATACCCTGACTCTGCGTGCAATGAACGCAAGAGAAATGACACAATTTCACCTGGTTAATATTGCCTGCTAAACTGGATTAGTAGTTATAACTAGTGATTGTTTTTTATAAGATAAGTTTAATGCTAGCTAGCAATTTACCTTGGCTTCTACTGCATTTGCGTAACAGGCAGGCTACTCGTGGAGTGCAATGGTTAGGGCATTGGACCAGTTAACTGTGCGGTTGCAAGATTGGAAGAATGTGTTCTTAACTGACATGCGTAGTTAAATAAAAGGTATAAAAAAATAATAATAATCGGAAATCGGCGCCCAAAAATACAGATTTCCGATTGTTATGAAAACTTGATATCGACCCTAATTAATCGGCCATTCCAATTAATCGGTCGACCTCTAGTATTGATTCATCATATTTACAGCCGCCACATGATCAAAAGCTAGCTTGATGTTAGCCAGTAAGTTAGTTAGCTCATTTGCTATGCAAGCTACCTATCAGCTTGGATGAAGACAACCCAATTAGTTTGTGTACTTGGCGCCTAATACGTTCTATCATATCCTTCTGATATAGAATAAATGAGACCCTAGTTTATTACACTGACCAATAATATAAACGTAACAAGTAAAGCGTTGATCCCATGTTTAATAAGCAGAATTAAAATATCCCAGAAATGTTCCATACACACATTATTTCTCTCAATTTTGTGCACAAATGTAATTCGCTTCTTGATATGCCACAAGTCAGGTGGGTGGATTATCTTTAAAGGAGGAATACTCACTAACAGAATGTAAACAGCATGATCATTACACAGGTGCACTTTGCTGGGGACAATAAAAGGCCACTCTAAAATGTACCGTTTTGTCACACAACACTATGCCACAGATGTCTTGAGACTTCAGAGAGCGTGCAATTGGCATGCTGACTGCAGGATTATCCACCAGAGCTGTTGCCGGAGAATTCTCTTCCATAAGCCGCCTCCAACGTCATTTTACAGAATTTCGCAGTACGTCCAACTGGCCTCACAACCGCAGACCACGTGTAATCACGCCAGCCCAGGCCCTCCACATCTGGTTTCTTTACCTGCGGGATCATCAGACTAGCCTCCCAGACGGCTGATGAAACTGGGTTTGCAAAACCAAAGAAATTCTGCACAAATGGTGGTCATGCCAGATACTGTTTTCTGATCCACGCCCCTACCTTTTAAATTATTATTATTATTCTTTTTTTTAAAGATGTGACCAACAGATGCATATCTGTGTTCCCAGTCATGTGAAATCCATAGATTAGGGCCTAATTAATTAATTTAAATTGACTGATTTCCGTATATATCAAATCAAATTTGATTTCACATGCATCGAATGCAACAGGTGAAATGCTTACTGGCAAGCTCTTAAAAAACAATGCAGTTCAAGAAAGAGTTAAGAGAATATTTACTAAATAAACTAAAGTAAAAATAGTAAAATAAAAAGTAACACAATAAAAATGACAAGGCTATATACATGGGGTACCAAGTCAATGAACATGACACAAGTCATTTTTCCAACAATTGCTTACAGACATTATTTAACTTATAATTCACTGTATCACAATTCCAGTGGGTCAGAAGTTTACATACACTTAAGTCAACTGTGCCTTTAAAAAGTTTGGAAAATTCCAGAAAATGATAGGCTAATTGACGTAATTTGAGTCAATTGGAGGTGTACCTGTGGATGTATTTTAAGGCCTACCTTCAAACTCAGTGTCTCTTCGCTTGACATCATGGGGAAATCAAAAGAAATCAGGGACAAAGATTGTACTTTTTGGAGAAAAGTCCTCTGGTCTGATGAAACAAAAATAGAACTGTTTGGCCATAATGACCATTGTTATGTTGGGAGGAAAAAGGGGGAGGCTTGCAAGCCAAAGAACACCATCCCAACTGTCAAGCACTCGGGTGGCAGCATCATGTTGTGGGGTGCTTTTCTGCAGGAGGGACTGGTGCACTTCACAAAATAGATGGCATCATGGGGTGGGAAAAATTACCTGTGTATATTGGAATATCTCAAGACATCAGTCAGGAATTTAAAGCTTGGTCGCAAATGCGTCTTCCAAATGGACAATGACCAAGCATACTTTCAAAGTTGTGTCAAAATGGATTAAGGACAACAAAGTCAAGGTAATGGAGTGGCCATCACAAAGCCCTGACCTCAATCCTATAGAAAATTTGTGGGCAGAACTCAAAATGCCTGTCTGAGCAAGGAGGCCTACAAACCAGACGGTTACACCAGCTCTGTCAGGAGGAATGGGCCGAAATTCACCAAACTTATTGTGGGAAGCTTGTGGAAGGCTACCCAAAACGTTTGACCCAAGTAAAAAAAAATTAAAGGCAATGCTACACTCAATTAGTATTTGGTATGTAAACTTCTGACCCACTGGAAATGTGATGAAAAAATGAAAGCTGAAATAAATCATTCTCTCTACATTCTCTATTATTAGAATGTAAAATTCTGACATTTTACATTCTTAAAATAAAGTGGTGATCCTAACTGACCTAAAACGGAATGTTTACTAGTATTGAATGTCAGGAATTGTGAAAGTGTTTAAATGGATTTGGCTAAGGTGTATGTAAACTTCCGACTTCAACTGTGTAGGGAGGGGTTAAGTGACTGCATCGATAAACAGCAAGTAGCAGCAGTGTAAAAACAAATGGTGGGGGGGGGTCAATGTAAATAGTCTGTTGGCCATTTGATTAGTTATTCAGCAGTCTTCTGGCTTCGGGGTAGAAGCTGTTAAGGATCCCATTGGTTCTAGACTTGGCTTTCCGGTACCGCTTGCCGTGCGGTAGCAGAGAGAACAGTCTATGACTGGGGTGACTGGAGTCTTTGACTATTTTTTTAATATGAACTGTAACACAGTAAAATCATTGAAATTGTTGCATGTTGTGTTTATATTTTTGTTCAGTGTAGTTGGTTACCTTGCTAGCAAGTTTAGTGTTATCTGTGTCACTATGTGTTTGACACAGATTGTGAGGAGACCAGTGTGAAATCTGAATCTGCAGTTCGCAAACTATTCATTCTTTTTGAACAAGTCTTTTAATTATTTAATTTTTTTGGTACGGACTCCAGACAGTTTTTCTAAGTGACTCGTTCATTTAAGCCGGTCATTTGATCTGCTAATGCTGATCTCAATGAGTCCTACAGCAGGATTAATACATACAGACCAACTTTCTGTATCCACGCAGGAACATCATGAAAAGAGAGAAGACAAATACCTGTTTTAGAACTGATAATTGATAGCATGGTGCACAACATTGTACTTATCACCCTCACAGCAGTCAAACAAGGCCTTCCGCCAGGAGTTGTTTACAATCTAGTCTGGTTGCGGCCATAACTAGACCTTATCTCAAATGTATCAAGAAATTATCTGATTTGTATGCCGAGCAAACAACAAATGTCCATTGTTTAAAGCACCCTTTTACAAGTCTGTCACATGTGACAGCTCAGGCCAGTATGATGTAGCACTGTGATAGTTGCTCTCACTCCACTGGAAGTTAATAGGAAGATTATTTTAAAATCGCAAAAATGTCTATCATACATGTCAGATTTCAATACTGGCTAGGGCTGAGCGGTGTACCGTTTTTTGGTACAAACAACACTATTTAAAGTGCCCACTATTATATTCTAACTATAGTATTAGAATAGACCTTTCCATGATTCCAACAGTTAAACCAAGTGTGTTGCTCTAAATTGCAAGTCACACATTTGGTTAAAAATAAGGCCCAGATTGCTTGCCAATATCGTGTAGCAGTGTAGAAATGTTCTCATATGCAGAAATAAAAAATTATTACTTTTTTTGGTTTAAAAAAAAAACCTGACAGTATTATGTTTTTTAATAACAAGTTCTAAATTTGCTTTGAGTAGTGTGTGACCCTAGGGTGGCAACACATACATTCTAAGTGATTTCAATGGGTCTTTCTCCATTCTGATTGTTTTATACTGTTCAATTTTTCAAAAACCTTGATATATTATTTTGGACATATCGCCCAGCCCTAATTTAAAAAAAAAATATATTTTTTTTTTCATTTAAACCAGGTAGGCTAGTTGAGAACAAGTTCTCATTTGCAACTGCGACCTGGCCAAGATAAAGCATAGCAGTGTGAACAGACAACACAGAGTTACACATGGAGTAAACAATTAACAAGTCAATAACACAGTAATACTGGCCATTGTCATAACGCAGGAGGATGTCTTCTCTCGAATGAGCCATTGATCATATTTTTGCGATATTCCTACCTTGAGAAATATGTAATTTGTCTATAATCCAGGGTGCATTGCATGGTACCATTGCCAGAGATGTTATAAAAAGGAATCCAATGAATGAAGGAACCTATAACGCCCCACCCAGCAGACTGTCGACCAAACATGTACAGGTTGTCATGTCGCGTCACGCGGTTGCTAAACAAATCGTTTTGCAATCCCTTCTTAAAGTCAGTGTATATGTCGAGAAACGTGCCTATTTTCCTCAAGTACGTAATGTCACAATTCCAAAGCTATATGATACTAGATAGCAAATTCATTATCCCAGAAAAGATTTGTAATGTACCCCTTGTTGATGCAATTTGTGCTAATGTTAGGACAAGAGCGCTCCAGTTTTATTACAAATTCAAAATAGACTGAAGTAGGGAAATATGTGTTACCACGACCTGATGATTTGCAATAATTGCGTCCCGTCTATTTTCAGTTTAGGCTACTTTGCTGGTGTCACTAGTTACTACAGCCACAATGTCAAAATTATGAAAACAACAAATGTGCTTTTGGGTTAATTTAGGATAATACATAAGGTTAGCAATATGGTTAGGGGTAACGGTTGGGTTTAAAATCTGATTTGAACAAGATACATGTTAGCAAGATAAATGTTAGTAATAAGAAGGGTTTATAACTTTGTGGCTGTGGTAACTAGTGAAGACCCCTACTTTACAAACTGCTAGTGCCATTTTGAATTGGTTAGCCTAGCCTAGTCCAGTGGTTAACAAACTTTTTATTCAACCTACAGCTGCGTACCAGGGTCAGTGCACTCTCAAATGTTTTTTGCCATCACTTTGTGGGAAGTGACAAAGAGCTCTTAAAGGACCAGGGCACAAATAATAATAAATAATTGTGCCCTTTTTATTTAGCAATCTTACATATAAAACCTTATTTGTTCATCAAAAATGGTGAATAACTCACCACAGGTTAATGAGAAGGGTGTGCTTGAAAGGATGCACATAACTCTGCAATGTTTGGTTGTATTGGAGAGAGCCTGTCTTAAATAATTTTCCACACACAGTCTGTGCCTGTATTTAGTTTTCATGCTCGTGAGGACCAAGAATCCACTCTCACATAGGTATGTTGTTGCAAAGGGCATCAGTGTCTTAACAGCGCGACTTGTCAGGGCAAGAAACTAAGGGCAGTCCAATCCAGAAATCTGGCAGTGGCTTCTGATTAAATAACATTTTCACAGAACCGCTTGTTGCAATTTCTGTCATGTTCAGTTATCGGTAAGTGGACAGGAGGCAGGGTATGAAGGGATAACGAATCCAGTTTGTCAGTTTATGGAAAATACCTGCATAATTACGCACCTAGCTCGCTCACGTGCTTCGCTATATCACATTTGACATTGTCCGTAAGCTTGAGTTCATTTGCACACAAAAAAATCATACAATATGGAAAGACCTGTGTGTTGTCCTTGTTAATGCAGACAGAAAAGAGCTCCAACTTCTTAATCACAGCCTCAATGTTGTACAGCACATTGAATATAGTTGTGGAGAGTCCCTGTATTCCTAGATTCAGATCATCCAGGCAGGCCAGTCGTGTGAGAAGCTTGTTTCTCAATTTAAAAAAACAACATTTCAATACTTTGTCCCTTGATAACCAGCACACTTCTGTATGTTGTAAAAGCGTTACGTGGTCGTTGCTCAAATCATTGCATAGTGCAGAAAATAAACAAGAGTTCAGGGGCCTTGCTTAACATAAAGCAAGGCCCCTCTTACACAAAACAACGGGAGCAACTGCTTCAATGCCCGTTTACCACTCCACTATGTCTCCCAGTCATGGCTTTTGCGCCATCAGAACAAATACCAACACATCTTGACCACCAAAGTCCATTTGATGTCACAAAGCTGTTCAGTACTTCAAAAATATAATCTCATGCTGTCCTGGTTTGCGGAAGATAATGTTTTCCTTAATTTACCCCCCATAAATGTAATGGACATACACCAGGAACTGTGCCAGGCCCGCCACATCTGTTGACCCATCCAGCTGTAAGACACAGAATTCACTGGCTTGTATGCCAAGCAGTAATTGTTTCAAAACATCTCCTGCCGTGTCACTGATGCGTCATGAAACAGTGTTGTTTGCTGAAGACATTGTCTGTATAGCTTTTTTGGCCTTTTCCCACAGCGTTGTCCCAGCCATATCTGCGTCAGCAGGAAGAATTTAGTATTTGACAATAGTATGGGGCTTGCCTGTCCTAGCCACTCGGTAGCTCACCAGACGCTTCTAGCCTCTCCTTATTAATTAATCTATTGCGTTTATACATGTCTCACTACTTGAAAGTAGAGTGGCTTATTTTTCACATTGTCATGTTTCTAAATGTCTGCACAAGAGTGAAGGTTTCCCGTGAGATAGTAACGGTTAATGTGATTGGATGTTAATTATTTGACTAGGCTACCTGTAGATGGTTTAATTTTATTTTTGGCAATGAAACGAGGCTACTCAGGCGAGGAAAACAAACCTTACCCAGATGCATAGCCTCGTTGGAAAATATAAATGTACTGTTTGAATTTTTCTTTAAAAATAAACATGTAAATCACAGTTTTATTTGGCGTATACCTGGCATGTTTTGCTATACCCCAACATGTGTCAGGGGACTAAACATTGATTGGCAGGGTTCCAACCCAAAAAAGTTTTGCTCTACTCAGAACCAAAAACCAATCCTCCATATCAACAGGCATATATCAAATCCATCCTATCTTGACAAGATCACAGAGACACACTGACTGGCACACAGACATTGTGAAGCCAAGAGATACACGCTTGACCTCTCTCCGGCCCAAGTAACTTAGTCTTGACATAGAACAGATACTGCAACCCCGCCACAGTATTATACAAACACATTCTGATGAGAAGTAACTTACAAACATATGATGAATATAAAACATCTTACCTATGTTACCAACTAATTCTGATTTATTCCCCAACATGTGTAATTCAATGCGCTTGTCTGGGCTATAGTAGTAAAATCCAAATGTTTTTTTTTTTTTTTTTTTTTTGAACCATAGTAGACCATCTTAAAACAATTCCAAATGTCAGCTTAGACTTTTAAGAATTAACAAAACAAGGCTATGCTGTTGCACAGGCTTCTACAAGCAAGCGCCACTGCTGATCTCACTACCTTTTTGAATATTGTGTTCCACTATATAACCAGTTAATATTACGATTTCAATACATTCATCTTAAATGGCGCTTGATTTTTTTTATGAACTAAATATATACCTGGCCAAAAGTATGTGGACGCCTGCTCGTCGAACATTGTATTCCAAGATCATGGGCCTTAATATGGAGTTGGTCCCCCCCCTTTGCTGCTATAACAGCCTCCACTCTTCTGTGAAGGCTTTCCACTAGATGTTGGGACATTGCTGATGGGACTTGCTTCCATTCAGCCATGAACATTATTGAGGTCAGGCACTGATGTTGAACGATTAGACCCGGCTTGCAGTCGGTGTTGGAATTCATCCTAAAGGTGTTTAATGGGGTTGAGGTCAGGGCTCTGTGCAGGCCAGTCAAGTTCTTCCACACCGATCTTGACAAACCATTTCTGTAGGGGCCTCACTCAGTGGTGTTGTCATACTGAAACAGGAAAGGGCCTTCCTCAAACTGTTGCCACTAAGTTGCAAGCACAGGATCGTCTCGGATGTCATTGTATGCTGTAGCATTAAGATTTCCCTTCACTGGAACTAAGGGGCCTAGCTCGAACCATGAAAAACAGCCCCAGACCATTCTTTCTCCTCCACCAAATTTTACAGTTGGCACTATGCATTTGGGCAGGAAGCATTCTACTGACATCCGCTAAACCCACATGCGTCCGTCGGATTGTCACATGGTGAAGGGTGATTCATCACTCCAGAGAACGAATTTCCACTCCTCCAGAGTCCAATGGAGGCAAGCTTTACACCACTCCAGCCGACGCTTGGCATTGCTCATGGTGATCTTAGGCTTGTGTGCGGCTGCTCGACCATGGAAACCGTTTTAATGAAGCTCCTGATGAACAGTTCTTGTGCTGACGTTGCTTGCAGAGTCAGTTTGTAACTTTTGCAACATTTTTACGCACTTCAGCACTTGGCAGTCCCGTTCTGTTAGCTGTTCTGGCCTACCACTTCACTGCTGAGCTGTTGTTGCTCCTAGACATTTCCACTTCACAATAACAGGGCTTACAGTTGACCGGGGAACCTCTAGCAGGGCAGAAATGTTACCAACTGACTTCTTGGAGAGGTGGCATCCTATGATGGTGGCATGTTGAAAGTCACTGAGCTCTTCAGTAAGGTCAGTCTACTGTCAATGTTTGTCTATGGAGATTGCATGGCGGTGTGCTCGATTCACTAGTTGCCCTTGACAATCAATCCACTAATTTGAAGGGGTGTCCACTTTTGTATATAGTGTATATGAGGCAATTAGGATTTGTTATCTGTAATAGTTATGATAAATTAGGCATTGTTGCGCACTGTTGGCATATAGATAAACGTGCACTTATTTTTCAAGTGTGTGCCTGTTTTTATTAGAGTACTGAAAAACAATCAGGCGAGGCCTCGAACAATAACAGAATGTCATGCCCATCTCTGTAGGCTGCAATAAAGTTACAACTGTGATCCTCTTCTTTTGGCCTTTTATTTTTGCCATGAAGTGTTTGCTATATGCTGTAACAGCTGTTGGTTTTAAAACCAGCAGCACAGCTTTGAAGGGGTTCTTCTCAATGATGGGGAAGAAATTAGCTGGGTCTAGGTTTGTGGTGGAATAGGCTATTCCTTCACTTCAATTTAAATGTTTCTCCCAAAGCATAATGGTCTGGTCCGCTTGACCAGACGGTGGTGTGCACTATGCAGCTCTAATCATTAGTGAACCAAAAAGTAGATTTTTAAACTGAGGTACTTGCTTACTATAGCAAAAAGTGAAACTCTGGGTAGTGAAGTCCTCCCTTCCTCTCTCTCAGCTGTTTATGTCAGCCCGTCTACCCAGGTCTCTCAGCTCTAGACTTTTGATCTTTAAAGGGATGCTTTTCCGTAGAGTTGCAGCCAGTCCACATGGTCACGCAGTGCCTCTATTACATTATTTTGGGAGAACCCTGCACTAGTGTACCTGTAGACTTCCAACCATTGCGCTAATGCTAGTTAGCATTGGCTCGTGAAACTACCTAACTTCCTTCATGCTGCACGCAGAGATATAAACATGGTATCCACGAGTTCCAGAATCTTGCAATATCCCTTTAAAGAGTTGCATCTGTTTTTGGCTCATCGACATGGACACATCCCAGTGAAAGCACACTGTGCTTCAGATGGGAGTGCTGGCCTATGCCTAGGGTGTGTGTTGCTGTCGCCTCAGGCAGAGGCACAGGGGCCTTTTTCCTGCTCAGCCAGCACTCCAGTGTTTGAGCCTGTTACTCAGCTGGTGGTGATGTCACCCTACTGATCATGTGACGCTAGTGAGTGTCTTCGAGATGTGTGCGCAAGAGGGAGGGAGTGTGTATGGCTGCGGGTGTCTTTTCCTCCATGTTTGGTTCTCACTGACCTCCGTCGTCATGGTGTTGCAGCTCTTCTCGTTAGATCTAATCTAGGACACTACTATGTGTTGAAGTGCCTTAGATGCAGACCGCTACAGACTGCTTTCTATTTCAGTTGATTCATTATCTTCCCCTGAGCCCAGTTCTTGTGCAGCTTCTGTCAGAATAAGTGCTGATAGACTAAACAGCATTTCTTTGGTGTCTTTCATGTCTGATGGTTGGTGTGGCAGTTTAAGCTAATTTCCTGAAATTCTACACATTTTGCCATGGCTTATGCTATGTTCTTATGCGATGAGTGACTCAAACATAACAATCGGTGCAATGACAAAATACCTCAATCTATAATATTTTGAATGTCAGATTCTCCCTGACTGTCTAGCCTTTATTTAGGTGATTTGTTAGTTCTCAAAGATGATCTTATTTAAGAATACACTCCGTGGCCACCCACACAGACAGCATCGTGAAGAAGGCGCAGCAGTGCCTCTTCAACCTCAGGAGGCTGAAGCAATTCGGCTTGTCACCAAAAGCACCCACAAACTTCTACAGATGCACAATCGAGAGCATCCTGGCGGGCTGTATCACCGCCTGGTACGGCAACTGCTCCGCCCACAACCGTAAGGCTCTCCAGAGGGTTGTGAGGTCTGCACAACGCATCACCAGGGGCAAACTACCTGCCCTCCAGGACACCTACACCACCCAATGTCACAGGAAGGCCATAAAGATCATCAAGGACAAGAACCGCCATGCCTGTTCACCCCACTATCATCAAGAAGGCGAGGTCAGTACAGGTGCATCAAAGCTGGGACCGAGAGACTGAAAAACAACTTCTATCTCAAGGCCATCTGACTGTTAAACAGCCACCACTAACATTGAGTGGCTGCTGCCAACACACTGACTCAACTCCAGCCACTTTAATAATGGGAATTGATGGGAAATGATGTAAAATATATCACTAGCCACTATAAACAATGCTACCTAATATAATATTTACATACCCTACATTATTCATCTCATATTGCCTGGACCGATGTTCCTGTTGCGTCATGCTGATGGATTTGGCGTAATCAGCATGAGTCCATGGCCCCATCCTCTGCCTGGTGTCAACGGTACAGGCTGGTGGTGTAGGGAATGTTTTCCTGGCACACGTTAGGCTCCTTGATACCAATTGAGAAATATTTGAACGCCACCTTGTAGAATCCATTCCCCCAGAGAATTCAGGCTGTTCTGGAGGCAAAGGTGGGTCCGATTGGGTATTGTACGAAAATGTATGTATATACTAACCACTGTAAATCGCTCTGGTTGAGGGTGTCTGCAAATTCATGCTAATGTAAAATGTACCTAAAAAAATAGCCACTTAGTCTATATAGGTCAATTTATCGCCATTATCTTGTTTATCTGGTTTTAGTCTTGGTTTACACAAATGTTTTACCATTACAAATATTTGAGTTAATTTGTGGGTTGTTTGGACCCTGTTGACGATTCCTCATAGGTGGAGGTTGGGCCATAGCGGCTTGCTTCTGGGCTGAACACAAGCTGGAGTGGGGGCACAGAACACTTCTTGCTACGTTTGAGCATGTTTCTCTACTTCCCTTGAAGCCGTAACCACACAGTCAGATTTTGGTTAGGGGTTCGAGCCAGAAAAAATGGTTGAAACCCTATTGTATTTGTTGGCTATTATTATTTGAGATCCTCTGTCAATTTTGTTTAAAAATGCACCTTTTCATGAGATGGTAAGGCCCAGGAGGGTTCAACTTTGCAAGATGGTAAAAGGCCATGGGCCACACCCTCTCGTGCGATCACATGCCAATTGGCCACATGGTGGCGCTAAAACAAGCAACTGAGAAAGCAAACTGAACAAGTCCCCTGAAATTCAGTACATACAGTGCCTTCAGAAAGTATTCACATCCCTTAACTTTTTCCACATTCTGTTGTTACAGCCTGCATTTATAATTTGAGATTTTTTGTCACTGGCCGACACACGAGTGGCGCAGCGGTCTAAGGCACCAACTCAGTGCAAGAGGTGTCACCACAGTCCCTGGTTTGATTGGGGGTACCATAGGGTGGTGCGCAATTGACCCAGCGTCATCCGGGCTTGGCTGGGGTAGGCCATCATTGTAAATAATTTGTTCTTAACTGAGTTGCCAAGTTAAAGGTTACACACCACACTGACCAAAAAGTTTCACCAAAATTTATATGTTATTTTGTATCAAAAAATATAAAATTTAGCACTATTTAAAGTGTCAAATAAACTTGATTGACCAATCAGGACCTGAATATGACTGCACGTCACAATATTTTAATGAGTTCATACATTTTTTACATTTTTTTTAACGTGTTTACACTCATTCGTATTTCATGTCACAACGATTAATCGATACCTATGCTATGATTCTGGTAAAGTTGTCTCGCACTCCTACAGTGCTGGTCATAAAAAAAGCTAGCTAACTCATGGATGCAAACAATGTTCTTCCCCCAAAACACAGTAAAACGACAATCTGTTTCAGTGGCTATAGTTAGCTTGCTAACTATATAGCTAGGTGTCATCTAACATAACCCTCATTTATAAGACCGTTCTTATTTGATTAATTGTCGGACCCATCTATGTGAAGCTAGCCACAATAAGGATTAGCCACAATAGTGGACTTTGCCTTCAAAATAAATGTATGGCATAATTCTATTTGTATTCATTTGCATCATTGTAAATTACACTTTGGTTTTGAAGGCTAACCGCAAAGTCCACTATTGAACCCAATGTCCTTATTGTGGCGAGCCAAATGAAGCTAGCTGGCTGCTTATACCGTTAGCTTTGGGCAACAGTAGCTGGCTAGCATTTATTTTCATGAAATGAAGTTCAATTTCAAAAGGGTGAACAACAAGTGGAAACTTGGCTTACTACCTCATCCCCATACTGTATTTATTTATTTATTTATCTTGCTCCTTTGCACCCCAGTATCTCTACTTACACACTCATTTTCTGCACCCTTTTCTCCCCAATTTTGTGGTTTCCAATTACGCTCTTGTTTCATTGCTGTAACTTCCCAACGGGCTTGGGAGAGGCGAAGGTTGAGTCATGCATCCTCAGAAACATGATCCGCCATGCAGCGCTCCTTAACATCCGCCCGCTTAACCCAGAAGCCAGCCGCACCAATGTGTTGGAGGAAACACCGGTCAATAAATGACAACTGTGTATACATCAATGATGTTGCTCTTGCTGCTGGTGATTATCTGGTACACCCCTATTCAGACAACACCATTCTGTATACTTCTGGCCCCTTTTTGACGAGCTTCAATGCCATACAACTCTCTTTCTGTGGCCTCCAACTGCTCTTAAACGCAGGGAAAACTAAATGCATGCTATTCAACCGATCACTGCCCGCACCTGCTCGCCCGTCCAGCATCACTACTCTGGACGGCTCTGACTTAGAATACTTGGACAACTACAAATACCTAGGTGTCTGGTTAGACTGTAAACTCTCCTTCCAGACGCTCATTAAATATCTCCAATCAAAAATTAAATTGGCTTCCTATTTCGCAACAAAGCATCCTTCACTCATGCTGCCAAACTTACCCTTGTAAAACTGACCATCCTGCCGATCCTCGGCTTCAGTGATGTCATCTATAAAATAGCCTCCAACACTCTACTCAACAAACTGGATGCAGTCTATCACAGTGCCATCCGTTTTGTCACCAAAGCCCCATACACTACCCACCATTGCGACCTGTACACTCTCGTTGGTTGGCCCTCGCTTCATACTCGCCGCCAAACCCACTAGCTACAAGTCTCTGCTAGGTAAAGCCCCTCCTTATCTCAGCTCACTGGTCACCATAGCAGCACCCACTCGTAGCATGCGCTCCACCAGGTATATCTCACTGGTCACCCCCAAAGCCAATTCCTCCTTTGGTCGTCTTTCCTTCCAGTTCTCTGTTGCCAATGACTGGAACGAACTACAAAAGTCTCTGAAGCTGGAGACTCCCATCTCCCTCACTAGCTTTCAGCACCAGCTGTCAGAGCAGCTCACAGATCACTGCACCTGTGCATAGCCCATCTGTAAACAGCCCATCCAACTACCTCATCCCCATACTGTATTTATTTATCTTGCTCCTTTGCACCCCAGTATCTCTACTTACACACACATTTTCTGCACATCTACCATTCGTGTAAAATTGCTATATTGTAATTACTTCACCACCATGGCCTATTTATTGCCTTAACTCCCTTATCTTACCTCATTTGCACACACTGCATATAGACTTTTTGTTTTATTTTGTTCTACTGCCATATTGCCTATGTTTTGTTTATTTCATGTGTATGTTTTGAATTGCTATGCTTTATCTTGGCCAGGTCGCAGTTGCAAATGAGAACTTGTTCTCAACTAGCCTACCTGGTTAAATAAAGGTGTAAAATAAATACATAACTGAAGTCAGGATGCAAGAGCATCCTATGGGAGTCACGGTCGGTTGTGACCACCTGGGATTGAACCTGGGTCTATTGTGATGCCTCAAGCACTGTGATGCAATGCCTTAGACCGCTGGCCACTCGGGAGGCCCCAGCCTTTGATGTTCTTGATTGTCAATTGTTATTGAATAAACTCACTTGCTATATCTTTACATGACCTGCCATCACATGGTTGGAGTTATTTATCCAATAAAACCCAATGTTCTTCAATGGAAGCTTCTCTAACATATACAGTGTATTCGGAAAGTATTCAGACCCCTTCCCTTTTTGCACTTTTTGATACTTTACAGCCTTAATCTAAAATAGATAAAATAAATATTCCTCCATAAATCTAAGCACAATACCCCATAATGACATAGCGAAAACGTCTTTTTACACATTTTTGCAAGTTGTAAACAAAAAAAAAAAAAATAAAAAGTACCTTATTTACATAAGTATTCAGACCCTTGTTTATGAGACTCGAAATTGAGCTCGGGTGCATCCTGTTTCTATTGATTATCCTTGAAATGTTTCTACAACTTGACTGGACATGATTACAACTAAGCCATGAGGTCGGGAATTGTCCGTAGAGCTCCGAGACAGATCT
This sequence comes from Oncorhynchus masou masou, assembly GCF_036934945.1. NCBI lineage: Eukaryota > Metazoa > Chordata > Actinopteri > Salmoniformes > Salmonidae > Oncorhynchus > Oncorhynchus masou. The sequence continues at coordinate 54,187,792 of NC_088233.1, forward strand.
AGATAAAGGTTCCCAAGAACTGTGTCCTCCATTCTTAAATGGGAGAAGTTTGGAACCACCAATACTCCTAAACCTGGACTCCCAGCCAAACTGAGCAATCGGGGGAGGTGACCAGGAACCCAGTGGTCACTGACGGATCTCCCGAGTTCTTCTGGGAACCTTCCAGAAGGACAACCATCTCTGCTGAACTCCATCAATCAGGCCTTTATGGTGGAGTGGCCAGACAAAAGCCACTCCTCAGTAAAAGTCACACGACAGCCCGCTTGGAGTTTGCCAAAAGGCACCTAAACGACTCTCAGACCATGAGAAACAAGATTCTCTGGTCTGATGAAGCCAAGATTGAACTGCTAGGTCTGAATGCTAAGATCTGGAGGAAACCAGGCACCATCCTTACGGTGAAGCATGGTAGTGGCAGCATCATGCTGTGGGGATGTGCCCATGTGCATACGTATTTTACCACGAAACACATTCTAGAGTTTGGTCCATGTTTAGAAAACAGTTGAGGGGGCTTGTACAAGTTCAAGCTTTTCAATCCCTCTGACAGTATGGGTAACTGCATTACAGCAGGATCATTTTTACTGTCCTTCCCACAACCTCAGGCTGTGTCATTGCTCATGCCCTGGCTGTTTCCATTTTATTTTGTGGTTTCAGCATTATTTTTCTGAAGGTCATACTGAAAAACACCTTGAGTTCACAATCAGCATTGCTGATAAAATTCCCCCACTCCTTCTTAACCTATTTTTATCTTGGAAAGTTAATGTATAATCTGTTTATAGACCTGAGTACATACACATAGACTGCCTTGTTGCGGCAAGGAGGCTCTTGCATGAAATCTGTAGCCTAGTTCAGCCATTCTCAATCTTTTTTTGTGCCAGGAACCAGCAAGGCATGGCCGCCTTGTTCTCGGGACCGCGTTGGTAAAACAAATAGACAACCGCTTTTTTTCTTTGTAAAACAAACTCTTCATTGATTTTTACTTTACTCTAAAAATAATGAACAATGTATTTACTTGGCTACTTCCATGGTTTGTCTGTGCTGTCTTCATGGGCAGTGTCTCTCTCTGGGCTGTCTGTAAATGACCAAAACAATAGAAATACGTGATCCATGTCTACATCACCCGTGTCGACCCGTGTTGAGAATATGGGGAACATATTGAAAATGCCTCCACTCGGTCTCTCCAGACACCCGGCTTTTTCTTGAAAGCGGCAATTTTACCGTTTGCTTGGAAAATGTCACTTGCTCAGCCCTGCATGGATAGGTTGAGCAGCAGTCTCGTTGTTACCGATCCGGAAACAACGGTCCCATCCTAAACCATCGTTCAGAACATTTCCCTTGCAGTTGTATTCTGAGGCAAATCTCTGCACCAAATAAATTATTCATATGAAGAGAATATATACGAAATGCGGGCATGTCAGTTGTCTCATGAAATTGGATTGTAAACCAATTTGATGCGCAGGCTCTGTCTAAAACCTATGATTCAATATCATCGGCTATATCCTTGTTTCTATGCGTGACGGTATCATTGTAAAGTTCGATTAGGCAGATTTTTGTAGCAGCAGATAGGCCTAAAACCTCTTGGCTATGACCAGTTTATCAGCTATAGTGAAAGAAGCCTTGCACTTGGAAAATGTTTTGAGAGAGTAAAGCATTTATGTTTGGTTGGTTCTCTTTTTTAAAGTTTTTTTAGTTTAGCATTTTTGATGGCTTCATAGCATCATTGCCGAGGCAAATCTGACATACCACACAGACCGGTTTTGGCGGGCAGCTGTCATTTGAAACAAATCCAGGGAGAGCAAGGACTAGCGTGTGTGTGTGTGTGTTGGTGTAGCTATACTTCATAAGTCTTTATACACTGCTCAAAAAAATAAAGGGAACACTAAAATAACACATCCTAGATCTGAATGATTGAAATATTCTTATTAAATACTTTTTTCTTTACATAGTTGAATGTGCTGATGACAATCACACATTATCAATGGAAATCAAATTTATCAACCCATGGAGGTGCGGCCCCCCCCCAAAGAAATACCATGACTGACCCACCGCCAAACCGGTCATGCTGGAGGATGTTGCAGGCAGCAGAACGTTCTCCACTGCGTCTCCAGACTCTGTCACGTCTGTCACAAGTGCTCAGTGTGAACCTGCTTTCATCTGTGAAGAGCACAGGGCGCCAGTGGCGAATTTGCCAAGCTTGGTTTTCTTCTGCAAATGCCAAACGTCCTGCACGGTGTTGGGCTGTAAGCACAACCCCCACCTGTGGACGTCGGGCCCTCATACCACCCTCATGGAGTCTGTTTCTGACCGTTTGAGCAGACACATGCACATTTGTGGCCTGCTGGAGGGCATTTTGCAGGGCTCTGGCAGTGCTCCTCCTGCTCCTCCTTGCACAAAGGCGGAGGTAGCGGTACTGCTGCTGGGTTGTTGCCCTCCTACGGCCTCCTCCACGTCTCCTGATGTACTGGCTTGTCTCCTGGTAGCGCCTCCATGCTCTGAACACTACGCTGACAGACACAGCAAACCTTCTTGCCACAGCTCGCATTGATGTGCCATCCTGGATGAGCTGCACTACCTGAGCCACTTGTGTGGGTTGTAGACTCCGTCTCATGCTACCACTAGAGTGAAAGCACCGCCAGCATTCAAAGTGACCAAAACATCAGCCAGGAAGCATAGGAACTGAGAAGTGGTCTGGTCACCACCTGCAGAACCTCTCCTTTATTGGGGGTGTCTTGCTAATTGCCTATAATTGCCACCTGTTGTCTATTCCATTTGCACAACAGCATGTGAAATTTATTGTCAATCAGTGTTGCTTCCTAAGTGGACAGTTTGATTTCACAGAAGTGTGATTGACTTTGAGTTACATTGTGTTGTTAAGTGTTCCCTTTATTTTTTTGAGCAGTGTAGTTAGGCTGTCTTGCTGGCACAAGTTCTTGCAATAGGACATTATTGGTGTCATCAGCTGTGGATGTAGCTTTTGGCACCTTACCCCGCCTAATAAATAGAGTTGAGGAAAATACTTGTCAGCACATGTCAATGAACAGAACTATCCCATCCCCCAAATCCCAATACGTTCCTAAAGAAAAATATGTATTATGATGGACAAGGGCAGTGGACCATTGCTTTGACTGTAGAACACCCGGGGTATTTCTCACCAAAATCATGTGGAAGTTGTTTCCAATATTACTGGAGCTATGTTTTTTTCTTTCTTTTCGCAGTGGATTGGTTGCCATATCGCGGGCCATTCTAAACTACTCACAAGCCGCTATTTTTTTGTTTTGATAACAAACAACATTACTAGCTAGCAACCTGAACTTGACCACAGAATGTGCTATGCTCAAATTTGGATTGCTCAGGAAAAACTGAAAATGCACTCAGCAAAAAGATGCTTCAAAGGTACACTGCATATGGAAGAGTGGGGTGTGTATACTTGTGTGAGAGAGAGGATGTGCGTTAGATTAAGAACTTTTCTCAACAATGCAGTAATCAATATCATAGTCAATAGTGTGAGGGAGAGTGTATAGGCCTATGTGAAGTTATCTGAACAGAACCAAATGTTTAGTGTATTCATACGTTTGACAAGTTTTAAAACTCTTGTTCTTTGTCCACATAAACAGTTATTTTTTCATATAGTCACACTCATTTAGAATGCCTGAAGCTTTAACAGTACTTAAAGGTGTGTGTGAGAGAGCGAGTGAGTGTGCGCGAGCTGTGCGCAAGTGTTAAACTTCAAGAACGTTTGGTAAGAGGGAGTAGGCCTACTTAAGCATTGGGAGCATTAATAGCTGTAGTTATGTTAGTGACTTTTGTGGTGTTTATGATGAAAATTTGATTAAACCATTCTGATGTAGATGATTGTGTCTTTCGGTCCCTAACAGGCTGACCACACCACTCGCGTAGTGTGTGCGAGCGTTGCAAAAATAAATTTAGGAATCTGTTATTCAATTATTGCACCCACACTGCTCGCGTGCGTCAACGAGCGTCTGCGTTGCCAAGGGCTAAAATAGAACTGCTTTCTATTTCTGACGCAGATCGCGCTGCAAGTCCTGCCTCTCCAATCTCCTGATTGGTTTATAGAAGCAGGTACCCACATGCCATCTCCTCATTGGTTATACCCATGTGGGTGATTGAATAACGAACTGTATTGCTGGTTGGTGTAGTAATACTATGAAAGTTTAGATGCCAATCACCATATAGGTTCAAAGATGAAAGCCTGGAAGGAGGAGAGATGACTAGAAACGATTTGGTTGACCGTTTTGTGTGGATTAGTTGTCGGAGTAGAGGACCTTGTGCATTTCAGGTAAAATAACAACTCAACGTTTATACCCCAGGACAAAATAGCTAGCAACAGCAAGCTAGCTAAATAGGACAAATTAGCTAGCAAGTGTATGCTAACTAGCTAAATTACCATAAATGTTTAATGCTTTTTGACCTGTCCCCAAATTAATGTCATTGGTTCAGAGTTTGTTTTGCTATTTTAACCTGCGTGTCGTGATCTCGTTTGGTGTAGGTGGACAAAATAAATTTATGCACGATGGCCCACGCGCGCAGCCAGTTTGGGTTCCGTGTTACAATCAAAGTATGCCTGTATCTCAATCCACTGCTTTTTAAATGGACAAATCTTTCTTTGGAGCCAAATTTGAGCAATTAAATTTGAGCAAAAGAAACGTCCTCACTGTCAACTGCGTTTATTTTTAGCAAGCTTAACATGTGCAAATATTCATATGAACATAACAAGTTTCAACAACTGAGACATAAATGGAACAGGTTCCACAGACATGTGACTAACAGAAATGGAATAATGTGTCCCTGAACAAAGGGTGGTCAAAATCAAAAGTAACAGTCAGTATCTGGTGTGGCCACCAGCTGCATTAAGTACTGCAGTGCAACTCCTCATCGACTGCACCAGATTTGCCAGTTCTTGCTGTGAGATGTTACCCCACTCTTCCACCAAGGCACCTGCAAGTCCCCGGACATTTCTGGGGGGAATGGTCCTAGTCCTCACCATCAGATCCAACAGGTCCCAGTCATGCTCAATGGGATTGAGATCCGGGCTCTTCGCTGGCCATGGCTGAACACTGACATTCCTGTCTTGCAGGAAATCACACACAGAACGAGCAGTATGGCTGGTGGCATTGTCATGCTGGAGGGTCATGTCAGGATGAGCCTGCAGGTAGGAGGATGTCTTTCCTGTAACGCACAGCGTTGAGATTGCCTGCAATGACAACAAACTCAGTCCGATGATGCTGTGACTCAACGCCCCAGACCCTGACGGACCCTCCACCTCCAAATCGATCCCGCACCAGAGGACAGGCCTCGGTGTAACGCTCATTCTTTCGATAAACACGAATCTGACCATCACCCCCGGTGATACAAAACCACGACTTGTCAGTGAAGAGCACTTTTTTCCAGTCAAAATCAAATCAAAGTTTATTTGTCACGTGCGCCGAATATAACAGGTGTAGTACAGTGAAATGCTTGCTTACAGGCTCTAACCAATAGCGCAAAAACGGTGTTAGGTGAACAATAGGTAAGTAAAGAAATAAAACAACAGTAAAAAGACAGGCTATAAAAGTAGCGAGGCTATATACAGACAGACACCTGTTAGGCTGAGGTAGTATGTACATGTAGATATGGTTAACTTCTTGCGTCGAGCAATCCCGGATCCGGGATCCTATTTATAGCCTCAAGCTCATTAGCATAACGCAACGTTAACTATTCATGAAAATCGCAAATTAAATAAATATATTTGCTCTCAAGCTTAGACTTTTGTTAACAACACTGTCATCTCAGATTTTCAAAATATGCTTTTCAACCATAGCTAAACAAGCATTTGTGTAAGAGTATTGATAGCTAGCATAGCTATAAGCCTAGAATTCAGCCAGCAACATTTTCACAAAAACAAGAAAAGCATTGAAATAAAATCATTTACCTTTGAAGAACTTCAGATGTTTTCAATGAGGAGACTCTCAGTTAGATAGCAAATGTTCAGTTTTTCAAAAAATATTATTTGTGTAGGATAAATCGCTCCGTTTTGTTCACGTTTGGCTATGAAAAAAAACCTGTATCCAGTTATAGCCTCAAGCTCATTAGCATAACGTAACGTTAACTATTTATGAAAATCGCAAATGAAATTAAATAAATATGCTATATCTAAAGCTTAGCCTTATCTTAACAACACTATCACTTCAGATTTTCAAATATGCTTTTCAACCATTCCAAGACAAGCATTTGTGTAAGAGTATTGCTAGCTAGCTTAGCATTTAGCGTAGCATTTAGCACGCAACATTTTCACGAAAACCAAATAAATAAAATAATTTACCTTTGAAGAACTTCGGATGTTTTCAATGAGGAGACTCTCAGTTACATAGCAAATGTTCAGTTTTTCCTGAAAGAATCTTTGTGTAGGAGAAATCGCTCCGTTTTGTACATCACGTTTGGGTACCAAAAAAACACGACAATTCAGTCATCAAAACGGGTAACTTTTTTCCAAATTAACTCCATAATATCGACTGAAACACGGCAAATGCTGTTTAGAATCAATCCTCAAGGTGTTTTTCACATATCTCTTCATTGATATATCGTTCGTGGAAGTCTACTTTCTCCTCTGAATCCCATGGAAAAATACTTGCAGCTGAAGATGACGCACCAATTTCGACGGAGGACACCGGGCGGACACCTGGCAAATGTAGTCTCTTATGGTCTATCTTCCAATGATATGCCTACAAATACGTCACAATGCTGCAGACACCTTGGGGAAACGGCAGAAATTGTGGGCTAATTCCTGTCGCATTCACAGCCATATAAGGAGACATTGGAAAACAGAGCTTCAAACATTTTGCTCATTTCCTGTTTGAAGTTTCATCTTGGTTTCGCCTGTAGCATCAGTTCTGGGGCACTCACAGATAATATCTTTGCAGTTTTGGAAACGTCAAAGCTGTCAATTATATGCATAGTCGAGCATCTTTTTGTGACAAAATATTGAAAAACTTGTGAAGACTTACAGAACACGTTTGACCTCTGTCATTGTCAACAAAGGGTATATAACAAAGTATTTTGTTATTGGCCAAATACTTATTTTCCACCATATTTGGCAAATAAATTCATTAAAAATCCTACAATGTGATTTTCTGGATTTTTTTTCTTCTCATTTTGTCTGTCATAGTTGAAGTGTACCTCTGAAAATTACAGGCCTCTCTCATCTTTGTAAGTGGGAGAACTTGCACAATTGGTGGCTGACTAAATGCTTTTTTGCCCCACTGTATTTATTTGGGTTCACAGTGCAGACCGAACCGAGGTCCCTGTACCTAACGGTTCGGTACGAATTACACCCCTAGTGAACGGTCAAGTGCAGTCAGTTCGCCACCAGTCCCAATTCAACGTAGCACAGTGCTTTCTTTTCACTGGCTCAGAACTTGTGCAGTTTCACAGGGCTCATATACTTCAGACAGTCCAATGCCATTGCTTAGGCCCATATAAGGAGTTGACTGTGCCTGAGTCCCAAATGACACCATATACTCCCTCTATGGTGCACCATTTGACCAAAGCCCAAATGGAGGACTGAGGTTTATCAGCTACTTAATGTGCTCATGATTGAAAAATGAGATAGATGCAACAAACGTCTGAGATGTACGTTAATGTGGCGTTTGTGCACAAAATAAGTATTAAAAAATATGAAAAGGTAGTGCACTATATAAGGTGCCATTTGTGACACAGCTGTGGAACACAGATCCTCACTTCCTTCTGTCAATGCCATGAGCATCGGACAGCCCCTCATTGACCCAATAACATATTCATTGTCTGTTCTGCTCGTGGAACTAAGAGGAGACAAATGTGATTACATGGTTCCATGTAGTTTTTGTTGATGGCTGTAGCAGACTGTTGATGTCCACCGTATTTCTTGTTTCCACAGAGCCGCCAATCACAACAGGCCCAGCCAAGGTGGTGAAGGCCCCAAACCCCCGGCCTCGGAGAGGAGAAAGGGTAACGTCCTCCTCCTGTTGGCCAAAATTGTGTGTGTGTGCCTGTGTGTACATCTGCGGCTATGCTTAGAAACAGTCCATGCTTCCTGGTATGCAAGTGGTAGTACTTGGGGAGTCTGTCAGATAAGGTGTATAAACACTCTAAAGCAGTGGTTCCCAAACTATGGGGTGTTTTTTTTAAAGGAACTCGTAATACAATGCACAAGGTGCATGTTGGAAATTGGGTAGTGCATCATCAGTTCCTCTTGTCATGTTAGTCATTGTATGCTGACCAGACCGCCCACACTCATGTTGGATTTTGTCCACCCACACCAGATGCCATCAGGACACGCAGCTTGAAATATCAAAAGGAACTCTGAACCAACTACATTCATTTGGGGACAGGTCAGAAAGCATGAAACATTTTGACAATTTAGCTTGCTGTTGCTAATTAATTTGTCCTGGGTTATAAACATTGGGTTGTTATTTTACCTGAAATGCACAAGGTCCTCTCCTCCGACAGTTAATCCACAGATAAAAGGGTCAACCGAGTTTGTTTCTAGTAATCTCTCCTCCTTCAGGCTTCTTCTTTGGACTTTATGTGGCGGTTGACAACCAACTTTAAGGTGCATTACCACCACCAGCTGGACTGGAGTGTGGACTTCAGTTCATCTTTCAATCACCCACGTGGGTATATGCTCCTAAAAACCAATGAGGAGATGGGAGAGGTGGGACTTGCTTCTCCCATCTAAAATAGAACCAAGTTCTATTTTCTCCACCAACAAGAGGGGTGTGAACAGTAAGAGTCATGAACAGTGCTTGTGCCAATGGAAATAGATATGGTACAGGATGTTCCCCAATGCTGGAAGGGGGGCCCCCCCCGAGTGACATGAGAACCCCGGTCTTCAACCTTTTCTTGCCCAAAGACCACCTCCCAGGCGACCAAGGGACCCTATCATACGTTAGCAAAACAAAATGGTCACGTGTCTTTTATCATCAAGTGAACTCTTGACAGCCTATTTTATTTAACCTTTAACCAGGTAAGACCCATTAAGGTTAAACACCTGTTTTGTGAGGGCGCCCTATTAGCTGGAAAACACATTTTCGCCATTATACAGTGCATTCTAAAAGTATTCAGACCCCTTGACTTATTCCAAATTGTATTACGTTACAGCAAAAATACTCATCAATCTACACAGAATACCATACAATGACAAAACCAAAACAGGTTTATACATTTTTGCAAATGTATTAAAAATAAAAAACACCCTATTTACACAAGTACTCAGAACCTTTGCTAAGAGACTCGAAATTGAGCTCAGGAACATCCTGATTCCATTGATCATCCTTTAATGTTTTTACAACTTGATTGGAGTCCACCTGTGATCAATTAAATTGATTGGACATGATTTGGGAAGGCACACACCTGTCTATATAAGGTCCCACAGTTGACAGTGCATGTCAGAGCAAAATCCAAGCCATGAGGTCGAAGGAATTATCCATAGAGCTCTGAGACAAGATTGTGTTAAAGCACGGATCTGGGGAAGGGTACCACATTTTTTTGTTGCAGCATTGTCCCCAAGAACAACGTGGGCTCCATTATTCTTAAATGGAAGAAGTTTGGCACCACCAAGACTCTTCCTAGAGCTGGTCCCCAAACAGCCAAACTGAGCTGCTTGGAGTGTGCCAAAAGGCACCTAAATGACCCTCAGACCATGAGAAACAAGATTCTCTGGTCTGATGAAACCAAGATGCCAAGTGTCACCTGAATGCCAAGCGTCACATCTGGAGGAAACCAGGCACCATCCCTACAGTGAAGCGCGGGGATGTTTTTCAGCGGCAGGGACTGGGAGACTAGTCAGGATCGGAGTAAAGATGAACGGAGTAAAGTGCAGAGAGATCCTTGATGAAAACCTGCTCCAGAGCTCCCAGGACCTCAGACTGGGGCAAAGGGTCACCTTCCAACAGGACAACGACCCTGAGCACACAGCCAACGCAGGAGTGGCTTCGGGACAAGTCTCTTAATGTCCTTGAGTGGCCCAGCCAGAGCCCGGACTTGAACCCAATCGAACATCTCTGGATAGACCTGAAAATAGCTGTGCAGCAACGCTCCCCTTCCAACCTGACAGAGCCTGAGAGAATCTGCAGAGTAGAATGGGAGGAACTCCCCAAATACAGCTGTGCCAAGCTTGTAGGGTCATACCCAAGAAGACTCAAGGCTGTAATCACCGCCATAGGTGCTTCAACAAAGTACTGAGTAAAAGGTCTGAATATTTCATTTTTTTATTTCTAAAAACCAGTTATTCCTCTGTCATTATGGGCATTGTGTGTAAAAATAAATAAATAAAAATCCTCAATCTACATCACAAAGTGTGGAGAAGGTCAAGGGTTCTGAATACTTTCTGAGCTGTAATTTGTTTTAGATTTTTATGTTGTAAATGAGGATTGTTTCTATTGGGCCACACCTTTGTTGATATGGTGAAGCTTTAATGTGATGAGCATAAAGACATGTTTGCATTCCAAATGGCACCCTATTTCCTATATACGGCGCCCTATGGGCCCTAGTCAAAAGTAGTGCACTGTGTATGGAATAGGGTGCCATTTGTGACAGAAGTGCTGAAGAGTCTGTTAAAATCCCTTGATATTCTTTTTAGGTTGGAGATTTTGGTGATGCTATGAAGTGGCCAACCCCCGGGGAGATTGCAACTAAAGAAACGCAGGTAAGTCAGTGCCTGGAGGTAATACTTCTAACACCCCCCCCCCCCCAATGGCCAGTTAAGTAGGGCACAGTGCTGTTTGCAGTGGTAGTGAACACACAGCTCTTGTTTATTCAGTAGTCCCTTCAGGACTTCCGCAGGCTCAACAAGTCTCCCTCACGTATCAATTAATAATACCTCTTCGAAACAGGAGACTTTTTCTAGTGTCTCATTGGTAGGAAAACAACAGGGTGTGCAGGCCAGGCCGGGGGTTGTTTGAAGAACAACACAGAGTGGAGTCATGATGAGATGTAAATAAAGTTGGCGCTCTTTTCCCTCTGTTTATGACACTGATCTGGGTGTTCTGTGGTGTGGTGTAATTGTAGTGTGCTCAGATGAGACTCAACTTGCTCTTTGTCTCTGAGGGCTTTCTGCTTAGCCTTAGTTAGCACACGGTATATCTACTTTAGGGTGCACACAGGGTGTTAGTTTAGGTCCCAAATGGCACCCTATTCTCTACACGGTGTGAGAAAATAGTCTGTTTGAGAGAGCACTTCACTACGGCCCTGCAGGTAGAAAAATCCACCCCCGGACCTCCTGCTATTCCGGGAGCTGTCGGCAACCAAACTTTCCAAACACAGTCAGTTTCTCGACAGTGTTGTAACTGAGATTTTGGTATTGACATCTTTTAACTTTCCGTTTTATAATAGGTTGCTATTTTTCCCAGAAAGGTACTTGGGCTGTGAAGGTGTTGGTTAAATGTTGTTTTCGTAGTGTTTAGGTTTGTGAATGTAGTTTACTGTGTCCCTGGTGTTATGAGTGGAGGGCCTGAGTTTGGGTGCCACACCTCAACTCTCACAACAACCCTTCCCAGACACCGATCTTCTGAGTATCCTTCCTGTCCACAGAATGAGAATAGTGTTTTTAAAGCCCTGCCTGTAGAATGATAGCACATTGTATAAAGTTCTGACAGCAAATTCTATAGAATGATTCAGAGCACATTTCATAAGCACTTTTTGCAACCAACACAATCTCATAACAATGACTGATTCCATACCATTTTAAATACACACTCCCATTACAAGGCATTGAACACACACATCATCATCATCTGTCATTGTTGTGTGTGTGCCATTGTTGAAAGGGCAAACATTTTCCTTCATGACACAATCCTGTGATTGTGATTGCGCCCTTTTGTCCTAAAAAGCCTCCCTTCTGTCCCATCTGTTCAGATTGAGGTTGTGAATCGGACTGTGTCATGCCCCATGCCCGTCAGGCAGGTCAGAGAAGTGGGCTCCACACGGAGATCCCCAGTAAGTTCACCCTCCACAGGGACCTGGAGCAGCCTGGACTTGGAATTTCCAGCCTCCTGGCTCCATATAACCTGAATGAAAACACAGGATACTTACTCAGCAGGAGTTTAGTGGTATGGCCTGTTACCTGGAGTGATGTTAACCAATCTAAAGCTTGCTGGGGAATGAATAATAATATGGGGAGATTGTTGCACAGACTCTGACTAAGTGACAAGTAAAAAAACAACATCCCACCGCATATTTAAGTGAGTAGTAAAAGTGTGTGAAGCTAGAAAACAACTAACCTGTTCTTGCAAAACTAACCCTTCAACTGAATGCTTTGCAAAAGTGCCCCAGAAGAGGAGTTATTTAGATGAGTGGAAGTGTTAGCTGAGGGAGTGAGCTCAAACATCAAGTGAACTAAACTTGCATTTGATTTGACCATGTCACACACTTCATGATGAGCAAAAATGATTGTACACATCTGCAACTGTCTGTATGCAGCTCTCTGTGTGTGCATCCTGCCTGAATCTTATCCACTTCATACCATCAATGACTTCAGTGATGAACCCTATGGGCCCTGGTCAAAATGAATGCACTATATAGGGGATATGGTGCTATTTGGAGCACAGCCTTTAATAAAATAGTCTGGCCATCTATATGGCCCATGTCACTCACCAGTCACTAGTCTTAACCCCCGGACTGGCTGTGTCCATGAGTGGCAGCAGTAATGAATAGAATGGGATTTCTGTGCTTAGTTGGTTTCCTTTCCCATGCACAATTGAGTTGCACATTAAGAGCACTACAGTGGGAATCCTAACTTCCACCTCTGTCAGATTTTCACTTAGTCTCCCTTTGACATCAAAGCATGACAAAGTGAAAATTTGACTTAAATGGAAGTTAGGATTTGCCCCAAATGATGATGGCTTATGTGCAACTCCAGTAGCCAGGTCAGTCTCACCTGAGTGTACTGTGGGTGAGTGACCAGTGACCAGCAGCCTTAGTGTTTGTACCATATTCCCTATTTAGCACATTACTTTTGACCAGTGCCCATATAAAGAATATGGTGCCATTTGGGACAGCCTAACTGATGCTCTTAAACCTGGGTGGTAAAACTGCTGTGATATTGTACCCTGTGTTAACTAACCTACCCCCCCCCAGGCCCCCAAAAAGCCTGTGGTGAAGAAAGAGTTGAAGGAGAAGTGTGACACCAACGAGGAGGGCAAGGAGAACCAGAATGCGAAGTCGGATGACTCTGGAGAGGAGAAGAACAGCGACGAGGACTCTCAGAAGAACGGACAGAAGAAGAAAGGTGTGTTCCTTTACTTGGATTGACCTTCTCTTTTTAATGACAGAACGTGTGAAAAAACGGCACTTTTGTACAAGTGACTCGTTTCAGGAAACTATGTCCCATGTCACTACTTTGCCAGAGGCCTTCTGGAACGTGACTTTTCATGTGCCTTAATAACAAACTTGTATGCCATCTGTAAATAGGAATAAAATGGTTAAATTACGAGCCTAGTTGGTTTAGCCACGGAAAAAGACAGGAACCTTCCCGCTAGCCATGATTGGCTGAGATAATGGATGGGCTGGAAATGCCGAGAGATTTTCAATTGGTCTGCCATGAAGTACGTTCCTGTCTAAAATGAGCTGCCGTGTGTGTGTGTGTAGGGAATCCTTTCTAACACAGATTTTTTGGAAGATGGCTCTCCACTTTCTGGAGGACAGAGTATTGAAATCATTGGAGTGCCCAGTGGAAGCAGAGTATGATGGCTAAGGAGATGGAGAAAATTCAGGCATTTGATTGTGAATGCTGAGGGAGTCGAAAAGCGATCACAGAAGGCTATTGTAAAACACCTGTCCCTGGATTGTATCTTCAAACTAAGGGCAACCATGGTATCTGTGACAGAGAGGGAGAAGCGTTCATCCATGTATACGGATAAGAGAGTCTAGCGAGCTACATTTTCAGATATTTTTCAGATATTATACATATCTAATTTCATCAGGAAGTTGTTTTCATTGCAATTTAAAGCGTACTTTTGGCTAGCTCGGTAATATTGGCTGCCTCCTAGCTAACCTCACGTGTATGGTCTGTGATTTGTATCTCAGAAACATTTGCATTGCTAGTTATAGCCTAATGTTAGCTAACTAACATTGAACTTAGTTGGTTAGCATTTAGCTACCTGTAGATTCATGCAGGGTAGTAATGTTATGAGTTGGGATTATGGTTCATTGTTTAGCTAGCTACATGGCTATACAAAAGACTCCATTATGCAAGTAACCATTTCACTGTACCGTTTACACCTTCTGTATCCTGTGCATGTGACAAATAAAAGTTGATTTTATTTGATATAGTGTGTGTTTACCAGATACATTAATGTGAGGAACATGATCTGTACCAAAGTCAAATTATGATATAACGTCTTTATCCAATGTAAAAAAACCTCTCAATTTTGTTACATAAGATTGAGCTGGTTGATCACGTACAGTGGGGCAAAAAAGTATTTAGTCAGCCACCAATTGTGCAAGTTCTCCCACTTAAAAAAACAAGAGGCCTGTAATTTTCATCATAGGTACACTTCTACTATGACAGACAAATGAGGAAAAAAATCCAGAAAATCACATGTGTAGGCTTTTTAATGAAGGTATTTGCAAATGATCGTGGAAAACAAGTATTTGGTCACCTATACACAAGCTCTCATTTACAACTGTGACTTGGCCAAGATAAAGCAAAGCAGTACTACAGAAACAACAGAGTTACACATGGAATTAACAACGGTACAGTCAATAACACAATAGAAAAATAATAAAGTCTATATACAGTGAGTGCAAGTGTCCATCGAGTTTTTACTCTTACTATTAGAACGTAACACTGCGTAGGCGATTTATTCTTCGAGGACAAAGATTTTTACATTTAAATTATATTAATTCATGATTTATACCAGGGATGAAGACCACAGGCAATGTTTTGCTTTTCAATAAAACCTGTTATGTTGGTATAAGAAATGTTCGACTTTATTTTATTACAACTTTATTACTTTTCTGTTAAGATTAATTGAAATATCTAATGTGATTCTGAGCACCGTGGGTGGATTCCATAATGTGTTACGGGGAATTAAAATATTTCTGGTGCAACATTTCTCTAACAGGAACCCTGGTGTGTGTGTGTGTGTGTGTGAGCCGTTCTCTGGACCCCTCAGACTTCACCTCGACCTACAAAAACACACACACTGCATGCATTTGTGGTCGCTTTTGATAATGGTGTCTTCCCGTTAACCTCTCTGGGATATGCTGGACGGTAGCGTCCCAACTAGCCAACATCCAGTGAAAATGCAGAGCGCCAAATTCAAATAAATTACTATACAATTTTAAATGAAATCACATGTGCAAGATACCAAATTAAAGCTACCCTTGTTGTGAATCCAGCCAACGTGTCAGATTTCAAAAAGGCTTTTCGGCGAAAGCAAACAACGCTATTATCTGAGGATTGCACCCCAGTCGGAGCACTCGGGGTGAAGGGAACAACTGCCACTGGCCTCAAAAGTCATGGATTTTTTTAGGGTGCATTACGTCAACACAAAGGGGATGCCACCGGGAAATTCTAGGCGTTATCAAGTACCTGTTTAATTGTGAATGAGAGACTGATGAAGTGTGTACAGCCTGCGCAAAAAAACAAAGCAAGTCATGCTTTTCAAGCAAGTTTAAAAAAAATATTAGTTGCATCATGCAGCATTACAATGTATTAAAAATCAAAACATATAGCCCAACGTTTGTAGATCAACTAAAGTTACGTTAACTCTAAATTTAAGCGTATAGTAGTACCTATTTCTTTAACCACTCAACACAGAATAACCTTATTTGCGCACTCAATCAAATAATTTGGATAAAATCTATTTAATTCAGCTTTGTTCAATCATATTCTTCATACTGTAAAATAATGCCACAGAATTCGAAGCAAATCTTATCTGCTAAATGAACTAGTGTAGCCCACAGTCATATGACATAGCCATATCAGGACCTAACATAAGGACAGTATGCTATTCTGCTGAAATAGACCACATTTCCTCCACTGAAACTTGTCTGCCTGTTGAACACACATCCTCAGCCTTTGCCACCTTCTATAGGAATTTAACAACTGCATAGGGCTATGTTTTGGATGACTGGCTGCAAATGTTTATTGAATTGTTTTATTTCTGCCTTTTCTATTCCAGACATTCTGAAATTCACTAAAGCATCCCATGTATGTGACTTCAGTCTTTCACTTTTCAATGATATCATGTTTCTTTAGTCCTGTCTAAAAATAAATAATAGATTTATCGTGAAGGTGTAGGCTATATTACATGGATTTATTAGACTTTTTAAAATGTAGATGTTCCAAAGGTCTGCATCAGTGGCTTATAGGCTATGTGTGGGAGCCAGGAGATGCTAAATGCGTTTATTAAATAACGGTCAATTACCGTGAGACCGACAGCTATTTGCTTGACAATCACCGGCTGACACAATTTTGTGACCGCCACAGCCCTAGTAGTGACTACACTGAGCCTTACCCACACTCCTTTGAATGCACGGCGAGGGAATGAGTAGGAGGCATCAAAGCTGGGACCGAGAGACTGAAAAACAGCTTCTATCTCAAGGCCATCAGACTGTTAAACAGCCACCATTAACATTGAGTGGCTGCTGCCAACACACTGACTCAACTCCAGCCACTTTAATAATGGGAATTGATGGGAAATGATGTAAAATATATCACTAGCCACTTTAAACAATGCTACTTAATATAATGTTTACATACCCTACATTATTTATCTCATATGTATACGTATATACTGTACTCGATACCATCTACTGCATCTTTATGTAATACATGTATCACTAGCCACTTTAACTATGCCACTTTGTTTACATACTCATCTCATATGTATATACTGTACTTGATACCATCTACTGTATCTTGCCTATGCTGCTCTGCACCATCACTCATTCATATATTTATGTACATATTCTTTATCCCCTTACACTGTGTATAAGAAATTAGTTTTGGAATTGTTAGTTATTACTTGTTGGTTATTACTGCATTGTCAGAACTGGAAGCACAAGCATTTTGCTACACTCGCATTAACATCTGCTAACCATGTGTATGTGACAAATAAAATTTGATTTGATTAGGAGGCCATGCAGACAGGGAGATGTGTTGGCAGAAATAAAGGGTTGAAATTCCACCAGCCTGCCAGCAAGTGGTTTTTGACCTTCAGAATGAGACGCCCCAATGCCCTTTTCCAGCTCACTCGCTCTTGCTCTCTCTCTCCTTGCTCTTGCTCTCTCTCTCCTTCTCTTGCTCTCTCGCTCTCTTTTTTTTTCTGTCGCGCTTTCTTTCTCCCTTTTCTCTCTCTCGCGCTCAATCTCTCTTTTGCTCCCTTTCTATCACTCTTTCTTTCTGGCTCTCTCACTCTTTTTCCCTCGCTCTTTTCTCTCGCTTTCTCACTCTTTTTCTTTCTCTTGCCCTCTCGCTCTTTTTTTCTCGCTCTTTCTTTCTTTCGCACACACTCTTTCGCTCTCACGATCTTTCTGTTTTGCTCTCTTTTGTGCCTGCTATCTCACTTTCTTGCTCGCTCTCTGTTTCGCTCTCTCGCTTGCTATCTCGCATTCTCTTGCTATCTCGCATTCTCGATCACTTTAACTTGCTGGCTCTCTCTTGCTGTTTCGCTATTTCTCTCTTGCTGTTTCGCTATTTCTCTCTTGCTGTTTCGCTATTTCTCTCTTGCTGTTTCGCTATTTCTCTCTTGCTGTTTCTCTCTTGCTGTTTCGCTATTTCTCTCTTGCTGTTTCGCTATTTCTCTCTTGCTGTCTCGCTCCCTTTCTCTCTTGCTTTCTCTCTTGCTTTCTCTCTCGCCTTCTCGCTCTTTGTCTCGCTCGCTCTCTCTTTTGCTGTCTCGCTCGCTCTCTCGCTCGCTCTCTCTTTTGCTGTCTCGCTCGCTCTCTCTTTCGCTGTCTCGCTCGCTCTCTCTTTTGCTGTCTCGCTCGCTGTCTCGCTCGCTCTCTCTTTTGCTGTCTCGCTCGCTCTCTCTTTCGCTGTCTCGCTCGCTCTCTCTTTCGCTGTCTCGCTCGCTCTCTCTTTTCGCTGTCTCGCTCGCTCTCTCTTTCGCTGTCTCGCTCGCTCTCTCTTTTCGCTGTCTCGCTCGCGCTCTCTCTTTCGCTGTCTCGCTCGCTCTCTCTTTCGTCTCGCTCGCTCGCTCTCTTTCGCTGTCTCGCTCGCTCTCTCTTTCGCTGTCTCGCTCGCTCTCTCTTTCGCTGTCTCGCTCGCTCTCTCTTTCGCTGTCTCGCTCGCTCTCTCTTTCGCTGTCTCGCTCGCTCTCTCTTTCGCTGTCTCGCTCGCTCGCTTTTGCTGTCTCGCTCGCTCTCTCTTTTGCTGTCTCGCTCGCTCTCTTTTGCTGTCTCGCTCGCTCTCTTTCTGTCTCGCTCGCTCTCTTTTGCTGTCGCGCTCTCTTTTGCTGTCTCGCTCGCTCTTTCGCTGTCTCGCTCTCTCTTTCGCTGTCTCGCTCTCGCTCTCTTTCGCTGTCTCGCTCTCTTTCGCTGTCTCGCTGTCTCGCTCGCTCTCTTTCGCTGTCTCGCTCGCTCTCTTTCGCTGTCTCGCTCGCTCTCTTTCGCTGTCTCGCTCGCTCTCTTTCGCTGTCTCGCTCGCTCTCTTTCGCTGTCTCGCTCGCTCTCTTTCGCTGTCTCGCTCGCTCTCTTTCGCTGTCTCGCTCGCTCGCTCTCTTTCGCTGTCTCGCTCGCTCGCTCTCTTTCTCTCGCTCGCTCTCTCTCGCTCTCTCTCTCGCTCTCTTGCTCGCTGTCTCGCTCGCTCTCTTTCGCTGTCTCGCTCGCTCTCTTTCTCGCTGTCTCGCTCTCTCTCTCGCTCTCTCTCTCTCGCTCTCTCTCGCTCTCTCTCTCTCGCTCTCTTAGCTCGCTCTCGCTCGTCGCTCTCTCTCTTTTCGCTGTCTCGCTCTCTCTTTCGCTGTCTCGCTCTCTCTCTCGCTCGCTCTCGCTCTCTTTCGCTGTCTCGCTCTCTTTCGCTGTCTCGCTCTCTTTCGCTGTCTCGCTCTCTTTCGCTGTCTCGCTCTCTTTCGCTGTCTCGCTCTCTTTCGCTGTCTCGCTCTCTTTCGCTGTCTCTTTCTCGCTCGCTCGCTCTCTTTCGCTCGCTCGCTCTTCTTTCGCCGCTTCTTTTTCGCTCGCTCTCTTTCTCGCTGTCGCTCTCTTTCTCGCTTCGCTTTCGCTCTCTTTCTTTTCTTTCGCTCGCTCGCTCGCCGCTCGCTCTCTCTTGTCTCGCTCGCTCTCTTTCTCGCTGTCTCGCTCGCTCTCTTTTCGCTCGCTGTCTCTCTCTCGCTCGCTCTCTTTCTCGCTGTCTCGCTCTCTCGCTCTCGCTCTCTCTCTCGCTCGTCTCTTTCTCGCTCTCTTCGCTCTCTCGCTCTCGCTCTCTTCTCTTCGCTCTCTCGCTCGCTCGCTCGCTTTCGCTCTCTTTCGCTCTCTCTCGCTCTTTTCGCTCTCTCTCGCTCGCTCGCTCTCTCTCGCTCTCTCTGTCTCGCTCTCTCTCTCGCTTTCGCTTTCTCGCTCGCTCTCTCTTCTCGCTCGCTCTCTTTCGCTCTCTTTCGCTCGCTCTCTTTCTTGTCTTTCTCTTTCGCTCTCTTTCGCTCGCTCTTTCGCTGTCTCGCTCTCTTTCGCTGTCTCGCTCTCTTTCGCTGTCTCGCTCTCTTTTCGCTGTCTCGCTCTCTTTCTCGCTCGCTCGCTCGCTCTCTCGCTCGCTCTCTTTCTCGCTCGCTCGCTCTCTTTCTCGCTCGCTCGCTCTCTCTCTCTCGCTCGCTCTCTTTCTCGCTCGCTCTCTTTTCTCGCTCGCTCTCTCTCTTTCTCGCTCGCTCTCTCTTTCTCGCTCGCTCTCTTTCTCGCTCGCTCTCTTTCTCGCTCTCTTTCTCGCTCGCTCTCTTTCTCGCTCGCTCTCTTTCGCTCGCTCTCTTTCTCGCTGTCTCTTTCGCTCTTTCTTTCGCTCGCTGTCTCGCTCTCTCTTTTCGCTCGCTCGCTCTCTTTCGCTGTCTCGCTCTCTTTCTGTCTCGCTCTCTTTCTCGCTCGCTCTCTTTCTCGCTCGCTCTCTTTCTTTCTCTCGCTCTTTCGCTCTCTTTCTCTTTCGCTCTCTTTCTCTCTCTCTCGCTCTCTTTCTCGCTCGCTCTCTTTCTTTCTCTTTCTCTGCTCGCTTTCTTTCTCGCTTTCTCTCGCTTCTCTCTTCTCTCGCTTTCTTTCTCGCTCTTTCTCGCTTTCTCGCTCTTTCTCGCTCTTTCTCTCTCTCTTTTTTCGCTCTCTCGCTGTCTCGCTCTCTTTCTCGCTCTCTCTTTCGCTCTCTCTCGCTCGCTCTCTTTCGCTGTCTTTCGCTCTCTTTCGCTGTCTTTCGCTCTCTTTCGCTGTCTCGCTCTCTTTTTCGCTGTCTCGCTCTCTTTTTCTCGCTCTCTTTCGCTCTCTCTCTCTTTCGCTCTCTTTCACTCGCTCTCTTTCGCTCTCTCTGCTCTCTCTTTCACTGTATTGCTCTCTTTCTCTCTCGCTGTCTGGCTCTGTTTCACTGTATTGCTCTCTTTCTCGCTGTCTGGCTCTGTTTCACTGTATTGCTCTCTTTCTCTCTCGCTGTCTGGCTCTGTTTCACTGTATTGCTCTCTTTCTCTCTCGCTGTCTGGCTCTGTTTCACTATTGCTCTCTTTCTCTCTCGCTGTCTTGCTCTTTCTCTTTCGCTCTCTCTCACTCTCTTTCTCTCGCTCTCTTTCTCTCGCTCTCTTTCTCTCTCGCTGTCTGGCTCTGTTTCGCTGTATTGCTCTCTTTCTCTCTCTCGCTCTCTCTCTTTCTCTCTTTCGCTGTCTCGCTCTTTCGCTGTCTCGCTCTCTTTCGCTGTCTCGCTCTCTTTCGCTGTCTCGCTCTCTTTCGCTGTTTCTGTCTGGCTCTGTTTTGCTGTATTGCTCTCTTTCTCTCTCGCTGTCTTGCTCTCTTTCTCTGTCTCGCTTCTCTCTCGCTGTCTGGCTCTGTTTCACTGTCTTGCTCTCTTTCTTTGTCTCGCTCTCTCTGCTAAGCATTCAAAACGTGCAGAGTACTTTTGGGTATGGAGTAAAAAGTACATCATTGTTTTTAGGAATGTAGTGAAGTAAAAGTAGTCAGAAATATAGTAATGTGCAGATACCCCCCAAAAACAATTTAGTAAAAATACTTTCAAATACTACTTAATAAGTACTTTAAACCTATGCACACACTCCACTAAAAGACCACTGACACAGCCTGGCCAGCATGGGGAACTACATATTAGACTGAATAGCTTTTTGGGATGGGTTTATATATCTACCAAGTAAAACGTGAGGTATTTTTTGGGGGTGTTTTTTCTCACCTCTCAATAGGATTAGAAACCCCATTCACAATCCCAGCTGTGAAACCTTTTAAACTTTAATTGGTCTTTCACAATAAGTTACTGTGCTGCTCTGTCCATTCCCCTTACACACATCAACTAGTTTCATACTATCCCTGCCTGCCTGCCTGCATTTCACTGCAGAAAGGGACTCTTGGTCTTGGACAACAAAAAAAAACACCACAACAAAATAACTACATTGTGGAAATGTGGCAGACAGGCGACTCCCTAACGGTATTGTTTTTGTGTGTTTTTGTAGGAAACAAGCATAGGTGGGTGCCGCTGATGATGGAGGTGAAGTCTGAGGGGCCCAGAGAACGCTCAGCCTCAAGGAACAACACCCGTCAGAACGAGGTGCCCAGGATGCCCCCCAACAGGAAGAACGACCTCCGAGGTGAGTGTCATCTCCCATCGCCAACCTGACCTCTTATGGCAGCCTATGCCCTATGTAGTGCACTACATTTGACCTGTGTCCATAGGGGATTTACAAGTAGCTGCCAAAATGAAGGAAACACCAACAGTGTCTTACTAGGGCGTTGGTCACCACAAGCCGCCTGAACAGCTTCAATGCGCCTTGGCATAGATTCTACAAGCTTCTGTAACTGTATTGGAGGGATGCGATGCCATTCTTCCGTGAGGAATTCTATAAATGGGTTTTTGTTGATGGTGGTGGAAACCGCGGTCTCAGGCGCCGCTCCAGAATCTCCCTTAAGTGTTCAATTTGGCTGAGATCTGGTGACTGACAGACACACACACACACCAGGGTTCCTGTTAGAGAAATGTTGCACCAGAAAGATTTTAATTCCCCGTAACACATTATGGATTCCACCCACGGTGCTCAGAATCACATTAGATATTTGAATTCATCTTAACAGAAAAGTAATAAAGTTATAATAAAATAAAGTAGAACATTTCTTATACCAACATAACAGGTTTTATTGAAAAGCAAAACATTGCCTTCATTGTCTTCATCCCTGGTATAAAATGTTTATTTATTTATTTTTTATTTTTTTTTACCTTTATTTAACCAGGCAAGTCAGTTAAGAACAAATTCTTATTTTCAATGACGGCCTAGGAACAGTGGGTTAACTGCCTGTTCAGGGGCAGAACGACATTTTGAACTTGCACATTCTTGTCAGCTAACCACTAGGGTACCTTGTTTGAACTTGCAACATTCCGGTTACTAGTCCAACGCTCTAACCACTAGGCTACCCTGCCGCCCCAAATCATGAATTAATATAATTTAAATGTAAAAACCTTTGTCCTAGAAGAATAAATCGCCTACGCAGTGTTAGGTTCTAATAGTAAGAGTAAAAACTCGACGGACACTTGCACTCACTGTATATAGACTTTATTTTTTTTCTATTGTGTTATTGACTGTACGTTTGTTAATTCCATGTGCAACTCTGTTGTTGTTTCTGTAGCACTGCTTTGCTTTATCTTGGTCCAAATGAGTCACCCCTGGTTAAATAAATGAGAAAAAACTTGTTTTCCACTTCCCAGAGGATCAATACCTGGTTAAATAAAGGTGAAATAAAACACTGAAAAAGCACTGATAAACCCTTCCTCCTGTTTTCCTCCTACACAACAAGTTTATTCTTCCCAGAGGATCAATACAGCTGGATTAGAACAAAATATTTAACTCTTTCCTCTGACACACTTCTGAACAAGCAGTGATATTTAACCCTTCCTCCTGGCTGCTCCTACACATCTGAACAAGCCTCATCCTCCTACACATCTGAACAAGCAGTGATATTTAACCCTTCCTCCCAGGCTGAGTCTCCTCCTACACATCTGAACAAGCAGTGATATTTAACCCTTCCTCCTGGGCTGATTCTCCTCCTACACATCTGAACAGCCGACGTAAACTCAGCAAAAAAAGAAACGTCCCTTTTCAGCACCCTGTCTTTCAAAGATAATTTGTAAAAATCCAAATAACTTCACAGATCTTCATTGTAAAGGGTTTAAACACCGTTTCCCATGCTTGTTCAATGAACCATAAACAATGAATGAACATGCACCTGTCCATGAGGAGGAGATGCACTGCAGTACTTTATGCAGCTGGTGGCCACACAAGATACAGACTGTTACTTTTGATTTTGACTCTCCCTTTGTTCTGGGACACATTATTCCATTTCTGTTAGTCACATGTCTGTGGAACCTGTTCAGTCTGTCTGTTGTTGAATCTTATGTTCATACAAATATTTACACATGTTACGTTTTCTGAAAATAAACGTTGACAGTGAGCGAACGTTTCTTTTTTTGCTTTGTTTATCTTGTCTGCTAGGCAGGTCACTTAGTGATACGGGCCGTAAACTGTTATTTCTCCCTTTGTGCACAGGGACATTGTCATACTGAAACAGGAAAGGGCCTTCCTCAAACTGTTGCCACAAAGTTGAAAGCACAGAATTGTCTAGTATGTAATTGTATGCTATAGTGTTACGTTTTTTTAAGGGGCCTAGCCCGAACCATGACAAACAGCCCCATACCATTATTCCTTCTCTACCAAACTTTACAGTTGGCACTATGCATTCTGGCAGGTAGCTTTCCCAGATACGTCCGTCAGACTGCCAGATGGTGAATCGTGATTCACCACTCCAGAGAACTCATTTCCACTGATCCAGAGTCCAATGGTGGCGAGCTTTACACCACTCCAGCCGACACTTGGCATTGCACATGATGATCTTCTGTCTGTGTGCGGCTGCTCAGCCATGGAAACCCATTTCATGAAGCTTCTGATGAACAGTTCTTGTGTTGACGTTGCTTCCAGAGGCAGTTTGGAACTCTGTAGTGAGTGTTGCAACCGAGGACAGAAGATTTTTACGTGCTTCAGCACTCGGTGGTCCCATTCGGTGAGCTTTTGTGGCCTACCAGTTTGCTGCTGAGCCGTTGTTGCCCCTACATGTTTCCACTTCACAATAACAGCACTTACAGTTGGCCAGGGCAGTTCAAGCAGATCAGAAATTTGACAAACTGACTTGTTGGAAAGGTGGCATCCTATGACGTTGCCATGATGAAAGGCACTGAGCTTTTCAGTAAAGGCCATTCTACTGCCAATGTTTGTCTATGGCGATTGCATGGCTTTGTCTTTGATTTTAAACACCTCTTAGCAATGTGTGCCTGAAATCACATATATTTTTGTATATTTTCTGTTCTCAGACTGGTACAGAGGGAAGTCCGAGCGTGAATGGAGTGAGGACCATGATGAGGTGTCCAGCGTGAGGAGCGAGGGTGCTCCCTACCGTGCCGGGTTCCGGGGTCGTGGCAGGGGCCGGGGACGAGGCGGAGGCTCCAGAGGTAAGCAAAAAATATATATATAATCTCCTCCCAAAAATGCATTTCCATGCAAATGGTCAAAGTCATATCATATTGTAACTATACTGAACAAAATTATAAACGCAACATGCAACAATTGTCGCAGTTTATTTAAGGAAGTTAGTCAATAGAAATAGAGGCCCTAATTTCACAAGACTGGGCAGGGGTGCAGCCGTGGGTGGGCAGGACATTCCTGCAGTCAGCATGCCAATCGCACGCTCTGTGGCATTGTGCTGTGTGACAGAACTGCTCATTTTAAAGTGGCCTTTTATTGTCCCAAGCACAAGGTGCATCTGTGTAATAATTATGCTGTTCGGCTTCACAATTTTTTGCACAAAATAAGATGAGCTTTTTGTGTGTATGGAACATTTCTGGGGTGTTTTTATTTCAGCTCATGAAACATGTGACCAACACTTTACATTTGGGTTTCTATTTGTATCCAGTTTAGTTGGATACAGTCGACTCACATCTACTGAACTGTTCAGTGCAATTCACCTGTCTCCATTCTCTTGTATTTTTCCTTCATAATAACCTAGATCTCAATTAAATCTAAGATCTTAATGATTGAGTACAAGGAATGTCCTAAGCTATAGCATTTTTCAGGAATACACTGTAGAAAGTAACACATTACTCTAAAGATTTCAAACTCCATTTGAGGAGTCCAATTCAGTCATTTATTTGAACAAACCTACATCTTCGCTGGTGTAGCGCTGTAGGTCCGAAGTATTTTTTTGCTATTTTCACAGCGGCAGCTATGAGCGTAATATTTGGTGGTGGCACGAAAGGGCTGAATTTTGAGTAATAACTCAATTATAAGTGTGACGAGGGCTTGGCCAGTCACTGGCCAATCAAGCCTTTCCATTGCTTAATACTGCATGCGGTTATCTTAACTTCTGTAGGTTATTGACAATCTATGCGTTTTCATAAACTCCAATCTGAATTGGGGCACAGAGTTCTTGTCCTTGTCGATTGATACTACAGTTTATTAAATGGCTTGGGCTACAGTAAGGAATAATAGCAACAGTAAAAGAGCCGGTACACAAGCCAAGTGACCCAGCCGATCTCCTGTGATTACCTTTTAGTTAGCATGCTTTGTTTTAGCCAAGGCCAGTGTGCGGTCCTTCAGAAATCACACACTCTCGGTTAACACAATTGTCAAGCCGTACAGCGTGCTGTGCCATTCCTGCTCTATGAGAATCAGCCTCATTAAACTAGCTCAACTGGAATCCTACCGGTCTGCCATCTGTGTCTATGGCCCTATGGGACTCCCAATCACGGCCTGTTGTGATAAAACCTGTAATTGAACCAGGGTCTGTAGTGACGCATCTAGCACTGAGATGCAGTGACCGCTGCGCCACTCGGGAGCCCAGATATACAGTCCAGCAGGTACTCCTCCACTCCATTCCAGACGGATCTTAAGTGCTTTTCCCCGGTGCAAGACTACTACGTGAGTGAGGCTTTCACACATCCAGCAGTTCGTTCGACGCATCAGACACGGCCACCACAGCATCTACAAGATTGCGAGGTAGGCTATGTGAGCCATACACGGCATACTTCACCACACCATAGCACAGCACCGTATGATGTATATGGTCAAGAAGAGGAGTGGTATTTTCATCATGAAGGAGCGGCAAAGATGACCCCCTTCACCTTGTCACATGCAACCTCAGCCACTCGCCAGGTTCAATGGGATGCTGGCTCAGAGAGGGATCAGAGCCATCACCAGAGGGTATGGGTTAGAATCCCAGCTCGCCCACAGTCTGCAGAGAACACATGGAGATAAGCAGAGAAGCCCCCACACCCTACCCTTACCGGGAACGCAGGAAGCTGCCAACAGCTTTCCAAGCAGAGCTAGAGGAGATCCGGAAAGAGAACGAGAAGCTGCGTATATCAATCAAATGTATTTATAAAGACCTTCTTACATCAGCTGATGTCACAAAGTGCTGTACAGAAACCCAGCCTAAAACCCCAAAACGCAAGCAATGCAGGTGTAGAAGCATGGTGGCTAGGTAAAACTCCCGAGAAAGGCCAGAATCTAGGAAGAAACCGAGAGGAACCAGACTATGAAGGGTGGCCAGTCCTCTTCTGGTTGTGCCGGGTGGAGATTATAATAGAACATGGCCAAGATGTTCAAATGTTCATAGATGACCAGCAGGGCCACATAATAATAATCACAGTGGTTGTCGAGGGTGCAACAAGTCAGCACCTCATGAGTAAATGTCAGTTGGCTTTTTATTGCTGATCATTGAGAGTATCTCTACCGCTCCTGCTGTCTCTAGAGAGTTGAAAACAGCAGGTCTGGGACAGGTAGCACATCCGGTGAAAAGGTCAGGGTTCCATAGCCGCAGGCAGAACAGCAGCATGGCCAGGTGGACTGGGGACAGCAAGGAGTCATCAGGCCAGGTAGTCCTGAGGCATGGTCCTAGGGCTCAGGTCCTCAGAGAGAAAGAGAGAGAATTAGAGAAAGCATACCCCCCCGCCCCCAAAGTCTACTCAGCAACAGTCTGGCCCCAATGTACGAATTGAGTCCGTTTTTCCAGTCCACCTCATTCCCCCAGTTGAGCTAGAGGAAGAGCTCAGCGAGGAGTACGATAACGATGAGTTGGAGCAGCCAGCGTAAGAACAAGTAGTAGACCTTCTGGACAAGATGAGGGAGCTCAGTCATGAGGGATCAGGCTTCTTATGCTGCTGCTAAGCAGAGTAGACCGGCATCGGTAGTCAAGTATCCAGGCAACCCTCCATGAGAGGCTACACCTTGGCCATGTCCCTGATGGGGACTGGAGCCTACCTCCTCACCAGGCCAGTGTTGCACCTTCACACTTTTCGACACCATGGATTTTATCATGTTAATGTTAATGTTGTTATTGGGATAAAACATTTCATTGGCCTCTAAAAGTCACTCTTAAAGGCATCTAAGTGGGTATGCTGAACCTATATTGTGCAAGAAAAAATCTGTTATGCATTCTTTAGTTTTTGTTAACGTGCTGTCAGTCAAACTGTTACATTTCCAAAATCCCCTTAGTGGAAAATCATGAATTGTTATATGGAGGGCTATCAGCTGGATGGTTCCAGCACATTCGATCCTCTGTAGAACAATACTGTTGAATGGAGCTTCGCAACATGTCTTCAAGCCCAGCTCTCTCTGTGTGGTTGCGCTCCATTGCTGGTTCCGATCAATGTGTGGTTGTGCTTATGTGGAAATGGTGGAATGATCTGTCTGCTGGCTTTGCCTTGGTCTTGTGTGACCCTGATCCGGCCTCACTAAGGAAACAGTATGAACAAAACAATTTAATAACAACCAGAGTGTGTTAGGATGTGTCAAGACCTGGGATACCTCAGGGCAGTGGGGTTAGACATGGTGCTCGGGATTAAGAGTTTAAAATAATTTCCCTATTGGAGTAGTATCATAAATGTGTTGCATGCTCAAAATCCATGTGGGGTTTATTAGCTTAAGTGACCCGAGCACTGCTGCGCTCTATTGCTGCAGCTGTGGAGGAGATGGGAGAGAGAGAGGGTGGGCTCTGTTGCTGCAGCTGTGGAGGGGCTGGTGTGAGATGGGAGAGAGAGAGGGGTGGAGCTCTATTGCTGCAGCTGTGGAGGGGCTGGTGTGAGATGGGAGGGAGGGAGAGAGGGTGGAGCGCTATTGCTGCAGCTGTGGAGGAGATGAAAGAGAGAGGGTGGAGCTCTATTGCTGCAGCTGTGGAGGGGCTGGTGTGAGATGGGAGGGAGAGAGGGTGGAGCGCTATTGCTGCAGCTGTGGAGGAGATGGGAGAGAGGGTGGAGCGCTATTGCTGCAGCTGTGGAGGGGCTGGTGTGAGATGGGAGGGAGAGAGGGTGGAGCGCTATTGCTGCAGCTGTGGAGGAGATGGGAGAGAGGGTGGAGCGCTATTGCTGCAGCTGTGGAGGGGCCGATGTGAGATGGGAGAGAGAGCGGGTGGAGCTCTATTGCTGCAGCTGTGGAGTGGCTGGTGTGAGATGGGAGGGGGAGAGAGGGTGGAGAGCTATTGCTGCAGCTGTGGAGGGGCTGGTGTGAGATGGGAGGGAGAGAGGATGGAGCTCTGTTGCTGCATTGCTGCAGCTGTGGAGGGGCTGGTGTGAGATGGGAGGGAGAGAGGGTGGAGCTCTATTGCTGCAGCTGTGGAGGGGCTGGTGTGAGATGAGAGGGAAAGAGAGAGGGTGGAGCGCTATTGCTGCAGCTGTGGAGGGGCTGGTGTGAGATGGGAGGGAGAGAGGATGGAGCTCTATTGCTGCAGCTGTGGAGGGGCTGGTGTGAGATGGGAGGGAGAGAGGGTGGAGCTCTATTGCTGCAGCTGTGGAGGGGCTGGTGTGAGATGAGAGGGAAAGAGAGAGGGTGGAGCGCTATTGCTGCAGCTGTGGAGGGGCCGATGTGAGATGGGAGGGAGGGAGAGAGGGTGGAGCTCTATTGCTGCAGCTGTGGAGGGGCTGGTGTGAGATGGGAGGGAGAGAGGGTGGAGCTCTATTGCTGCAGCTGTGGAGGGGCTGGTGTGGAGATGCTGCAGCTGTGGAGGGGCTGGTGTGAGATGAGGGTGGAGCTCTATTGCTGCAGCTGTGGAGGGGCTGGTGTGAGATGGGAAAGGAGAGAGGGTGGAGCTCTATTGCTGCAGCTGTGGAGGGGCTGGTGTGAGATGGGAGGGAGAGAGGGTGGAGCTCTATTGCTGCAGCTGTGGAGGGGCTGGTGTGAGATGGAGGGAGAGAGGGTGGAGCTATTGCTGCAGCTGTGGAGATGGGAGATGGGAGGGAGAGAGGGTGGAGCTCTATTGCTGCAGCTGTGGAGGGGCTGGTGTGAGATGGGAGGGAGAGAGGGTGGAGCTCTATTGCTGCAGCTGTGGAGGGGCTGGTGTGAGATGGGAGGGAGAGAGGGTGGAGCTCTATTGCTGCAGCTGTGGAGGGGCCGATGTGAGATGGGAGGGAGGGAGAGAGGGTGGAGCTCTATTGCTGCAGCTGTGGAGGGGCTGGTGTGAGATGGGAGGGAGAGAGGGTGGAGCTCTATTGCTGCAGCTGTGGAGGGGCTGGTGTGAGATGGGAGGAGAGAGGGTGGAGCTCTATTGCTGCAGCTGTGGAGGGGCTGGTGTGAGATGGGAGGAGAGAGGGTGGAGCTCTATTGCTGCAGCTGTGGAGGGGCTGGTGTGAGATGGGAGATAGAGGGTGGAGCTCTATTGCTGCAGCTGTGGAGGAGATGGGAGAGAGAGAGAGAGAGAGGGTGGAGCTCTATTGCTGCAGCTGTGGAGGAGATGGGAGAGAGAGAGAGGGTGGAGCTCTATTGCTGCAGCTGTGGAGGGGCTGGTGTGAGATGGGAGAGAGGGTGGAGCTCTATTGCTGCAGCTGTGGAGGGGCTGGTGTGAGATGAGAGAGAGAGAGGGTGGAGCTCTATTGCTGCAGCTGTGGAGGAGATGGGAGAGAGAGAGAGGGTGGAGCTCTATTGCTGCAGCTGTGGAGGAGATGGGAGAGAGAGGGTGGAGCTCTATTGCTGCAGCTGTGGAGGGGCTGGTGTGAGATGGGAGGGAGAGAGGGTGGAGCTCTATTGCTGCAGCTGTGGAGGGGCTGGTGTGAAATGGGAGGAGAGAGGATGGAGCTCTATTGCTGCAGCTGTGGAGGGGCTGGTGTGAGATGGCAGAGAGAGAGGGTGGAGCTCTATGGCTGCAGCTGTGGAGGGGCTGGTGTGAGATGGGAGGAGAGAGGGTGGAGCTCTATGGCTGCAGCTGTGGAGGGGCTGGTGTGAGATGGGAGGAGAGAGGATGGAGCTCTATGGCTGCAGCTGTGGAGGGGCTGGTGTGAGATGGGAGGAGAGAGGATGGAGCTCTATTGCTGCAGCTGTGGAGGGGCCGGTGTGAGATGGGAGGGAGAGAGGGTGGAGCTCTATTGCTGCAGCTGTGGAGGGGCTGGTGTGAGATAAGAGAGGATGGAGCTCTATTGCTGCAGCTGTGGAGGGGCTGGTGTGAGATGGGAGGGAGAGAGGATGGAGCTCTATTGCTGCAGCTGTGGAGGGGCTGGTGTGAGATGGGAGAGAGAGAGGGTGGAGCTCTATTGCTGCAGCTGTGGAGTGGCTGGTGTGAGATGGGAGGGAGAGAGGGTGGAGCTCTATTGCTGCAGCTGTGGAGGAGATGGGAGAGAGAGGGTGGAGCTCTATTGCTGCAGCTGTGGAGGGGTCGATGTGAGATGGGAGAGAGAGAGGATGGAGCTCTATTGCTGCAGCTGTGGAGGGGCCGATGTGAGATGGGAGGGAAAGAGAGAGGGTGGAGCTCTATTGCTGCAGCTGTGGAGGGGCTGGTGTGAGATGAGAGGGAGAGAGAGGATGGAGCTCTATTGCTGCAGCTGTGGAGGGGCTGGTGTGAGATGAGAGAGAGAGAGGGTGGAGCTCTATTGCTGCAGCTGTGGAGGGGCTGGTGTGAGATGGGAGGGAGAGAGGATGGAGCTCTATTGCTGCAGCTGTGGAGGGGCTGGTGTGAGATGGGAGGGAGCAGACAGATGGAGAGATGAACTTATGTGAGTGCATTGTTTATTGTTCATTTCACTTTTGTGTATTATCTACCTCACTTGCTTTGGAAATGTTAACGTATGTTTCCCATGCCAATAAAACCCCTTGAATTTAATTGAGAGGGAGATGCAATAGTACTCACACAAGTATTCAAATACTAAAGTCCGTTTGGATATTCAAATATTCTACATCCCTTGCCTGGCTGGGCCTGTTGGTTTTGGCAACCAGCCGCTCCTCTCTCACCTCTGACTGGGCCATGGCAGTCTGCCTCTGACAGGAAAACACTGCCACCTTTCATTTGAGGAGAAAGGGGGTGGAACAGGGGAAGAGGAGTAAAGGTGACACTCCCTCCCTCCACCCACCCCCTGTTGTGATGAAACCTGCCGTTCTTCTCCTTCTCACTTGGCCGAGATCCACCTGTTTTGAGTTTTCCGACTCTTCTCTCTCCTCAGGAACACAGTGTTACTTTCAGAAGTCAAAGGATTTCCCCCCCGAGGGACACCACATTTTAAATCTTAGCTAGCCCCTATTTAGTAAATCATTGCGCGCCTTCCTGGGATTCAACAGCTGTGCTTCAAATTTCTCCCTGCTGTTGGTGAACTCTTGTAGCTCTGTAGCCTTGTTGTTGACTTGTAGTAGGCTTGTGACAGTGGCCCTGTAATGGTTTACTACTGCCGTGTCTCCTACCAGGTCACCCTGACTACCATTATGGCTACAAGGCCTACAACGGGAAGGACGGTGCCTACGGACAGAAGTTTGGTGCTCCAGTGACCTATTACTACGACAACATGAGCAGCAGTGACCTGTACACAGTGGACCAGGGCCTGCTCAAGGACTATGTCAAAAGGCAGATGTGAGTACTACCTACCTACCGTTGGTTACCTTGCTTTAAACGTACTACCATTGGTAACGATGCGTCATAAGTTCTACCATTGGTTACTACGCTTTATAGGTCAGTGTTTCAAGAGGAAGCAGATGTCACTGTTGTTCAGCCTTGGAATAGTGTAATATAATATATATGCCATTTAGCAGACACTTTTATCCAAACCGACTTAAACATGCATGCATACTTTCTCATATGGGTGGCCCCAGAAAATAACATCTCCTTAACAACGGATGACAATTGAAATGACGTTTATCTCCAACTCAAACGATGCTGAGAACATGGGCAAATATTTAGTCTCAACTTTTCCCACATTATGTCATTGTATTCCCTGACAAGGGCTTGGCTGACAGTGTTTCTTCCATTGAACATGCCTTCATAATAAAGGCATTTTAATTATAGGAAGAGTACCTTGATCCTCCTTGTTTTTGAACTTTCCGCGTCTCTCCGTAGTGAGTACTACTTTAGCCTTGGCAACCTGGAGCGGGACTTCTTCCTGCGCAAGAAGATGGACCAGGAGGGCTTCCTGTCTCTTGGCCTGATTGCCAGCTTCCACAGGGTGCAGGCCCTCACCACTGACGTCAGCCTCATTATAGAGGTACATTCTGTTCCTTATTTAGCCAGACGGCTTTAGTCTCATAACTAAATACGTTTCTATGCCTCAGCAGCTGTATCATTTGTAGGTAATTCATGGCTTTTCATCGAGCTTTGACTTGTAAAAAACGAGTTTCTGCAGACCGTATTAAATAGGACTAATCTCTCTTTAAACGTTGATGTTTAATATCTATCAATCTACAAAAGTATGTGGACTCCCCTTAAAATTTGGTGATTTGGCTATGTCAGCCACAGCTGTTGCTGACAGTTGTATCCAATCGATCACACAGACATGCAATCTTGATAGACAGACAAACATTGGCAGTAGAATGACCTTACTGAAACAGTCGCCCACTAGCCTAAGATCACAATGCGAAGTGTCAGCTGGAGTGGTGTACATTTTGCTGCCATTGGACTCCGGAGCAGTGGAAATTTGTTCTCTGGAGTGGGGAATCACGCTTCACTTTCTGGCAGTCCAACGGATTTATCTGGGTTTGGTGGATGCCAGGAATACACTACCGGCCCCAATGCATAGTGCCAACTGTACAGTTTGGTGGAGGAGGAATAATGGTCTGGGGCTGTTTTTCATGGTTCGGGCTAGGCCCCTTAGTTCTAGTGAAGAGAGATCTTAATGCTACAGCATACAATGACATTCTAGACGATTCTGAGCCTCCAACTTTCTGGCAACAGCTTGGGGAAGGTCCTTTCCAGTTTCAGCATGACACTACCCCCGTACGCAAAGTGAGGTCCATACAGAAATGTTTTTTCGAGATAGGTGTGGAAGAATTGACTGGCCTGCACATAGCCCTGATCTCAACCCTATCGAACACCTTTGGGATGAATTGGAACGCTGACTACGAGCCAGGCTTTTCCTTCACTCTGCGGTCCAACTCATCCCAAACCATCTCAATTGGGTTGAGGTCGGGTGATTGTGGAGGCCAGATCATCTGATGCAGCACTCAATCACTCTCCTTCTTGGTCTAATAGCCCTTACACAGCCTGGAGGTGTGTTGGTTCACTGTCCTGTTGAAAAACATAGTCTCACTAAGCCCAAACCAGATTGGATGGCGTATCGCTGCAGAATGCTGTGGTAGCCATGCTGGTTAAGTGTACCTTGAATTCTAAATAAATCACCGATAGTCACCAGCTGCAATTTCTGAGGCTGGTAACTCTAATGAACTTCCACAGCAGAGGTAACTCTGGGTCTTCCTTTCCTGTGGAGGTCCTCATGAGAACCAGTTCCATCATAGCACTTGATGGTTTTTGTGACTGCACAGTTTTTGAAATGTTCCGGATTGACTGACCATGTCTTAAAGTAATAATGGACTGCTTATTTGAGCTGTTCTTGCCACAATATGGACTTGGTATTTTTCCAAATAGGTCTATCTCCTGTATACCACCCCTACCTTGTCACAACACAACTGATTGGCTCAAACGCATTACGAAGGAAAGACATTCCACAAATGAACTTTTAACAAGGCACACCTGTTAATTGAAATTCTTTCCAGGTGACTACCTCATGAAGCTGGTTGAAAGAAGGCCAAGTGTGCAAAGCTGTCATCAAGGCAAAGGGTGGCGACTTTGAAAGATCTCGAATATAAAATAGATTTTGATTTAACACTTTTGGTTACTACATGATTCTATGTATTATTTCCTAGTTTTGATGTAGAAAATAGTAAAAATGAAAAATACGAAAACCCTTGAATAAGTCGGTGTCAACTTTTGACTGGTACTGTATGTATGTATAGTGCATTAGGAAAGTATTCAGACCCCTTTTTCACATTTTGTTATGTTACAGCCGTATTCTTAAATTGATTCAATTGTATTTTTTCCTCATCAATCTACACACTACCTTATATTAACAAAGCAAAAAATATCACATTTACATAAGTAATCAGACCCTTTACTCAGTGCTTTGTTGAAGCACCATTGGTAGCAATTACAGCCTTGAGTCTTCTTGGGTATGACGCTACAAGCTTGGCACACCTGTATTTGGGGAGCTATTTTCAGGTCTCTCCAGATATGTTCGATTGGGGTTCAAGTCCGGGCTCTGGCTGGTCCTCTCAAGGACATGAGACTTGTCCCGACGCCACTCCTGCATTGTCTTGTATGTGTGCTTAGAATCGTTGTCCTTTTGGAAGGTGTACCTTTGCCCCAGTCTGAGGTCCTGTGCACTCTGGAGCAGGTCATCAAGGATCTCGCTCTACTTTCCTCCGTTCATCTTTCCCTTGGAGACAAGCCAGGGTCCAGTCCCTGCCGCTGAAAAACATCCCCACAGCATGATGCTGCCACCACTATGCTTCACTGCCAGGTTTCCTCCAGATGTGACACTTGGCATTCAGGCCAAAGAGTTCAATCTTGTGTTCATCAGACCAGAGAATCTTGTTTATCATGGTCTGAGATTCCTTTCGGTGCCTTTTGGCAACTCTTAGCGGGCTGTCATGTGCCTTTTACTGAGGAGTGACTTCTGTCTGGTCACTCCCAGAAAGGCATGATTGGTGGAGTGCTGCAGAGATGCTTGTCCTTCTGGGAAGTTCTCTCATCTCCACATAGGAACTCTGGAGCTCTGTCAGAGACCATTGGGTTCTTGATCACCACCCAGACAAAGACCCTTCTCCATCGATTGCTCAGTTTGGCCGGGCGGCCAGCTCTAGGAAGAGTCTTGTTGGTTCCAAACTTCCTCCATTTAAGAATGATGGAGACCACTGTGTTCTTGGACTTTCAATACTGCAGACATTTTTTGGTGCCCTTCCCAGATCTGTGCCTTGACACAATCCTGTCTCAGAGCTCTACAAACAATTCCCTCGACCTCATGGCTTGGTTTTTGCTCTTGGGTGC
Organism: Oncorhynchus masou masou; assembly: GCF_036934945.1. Lineage (NCBI taxonomy): Eukaryota > Metazoa > Chordata > Actinopteri > Salmoniformes > Salmonidae > Oncorhynchus > Oncorhynchus masou. The sequence continues at coordinate 54,223,264 of NC_088233.1, forward strand.
ACTATCAACTGTGGGAACTTATTTAGACAGGTGTGTGCTTATCCAAATCATGTGCAATCCATGGAATCTACCACAGGCTGACTCTAATCAATTTATAGAAACATTTCAATGATGATCAATGAAAACCGGATGCACCTGAGCTCAATTTCTCTGAACATCCTCCGGCTGTCAGCTCAGCTGCGAGAAAAGGATAACCTTCTTTCTAAGTACACCGACCTTGCTGTAACCCAAGAAAACCCAATCTCAATTTTTAAATGCTTCCCAAAGAAAAGCTGTTGATTAGTCGGGCGGCGTTGATTTGTCCCAATTCAATGAACAGATGCTAAGCTCAACTCCATGGGAGACTGGACACTCGCAAGGCCCTTCATCTATCCGAGAAGATATGATCCAGCTATCAAACAGCTTCGCTCCACTTGAGACGGACCTAACAGCCCCGGGGGTCAGCACGGATCCTGGGAATATACCAGAAACCCGCGCCTAGTGTCACCCACCCCCACGGCCACCCCATACAGTTCAGCAGGTCGCTGACTCAAGACAGAGCGGTCTCGTGCCATCCTCCACCTTTCTGGGGTTTCCGATGCCATCTGCTGGTGCGAAGAGTCAAGTTAGCCTGATTTGAAGCCTCCATCCGCCCTGCCTGGGGCAGTCCCATCCCTCTCTTCCTTCCCCATCAGGTTCCATCACGGGCACCATCACTGAGGGCAGCTCGAAACGACCAAGGTCCACTATCACCCAGGAGCCCGTATCATGATATCAACTCCCTCCTGCCCATGGGTCTGGACAACTACTCCAATATTGACACCATCGTCACTCAAATATGTTTTAATGAACTCCGCTTTAGGCGATCTGAGGAACTTAGGGAGGACTACAAAGAAAAATGTAACACCCTCGCAAGCACAGGGAGGTGAATAATTATCTCTGTCCCCCTCCCGTGCTATCGAAGGGGTTTGGAGTTTTCAGCCGACTCGTTGCCCTGAACAAGAATCCGATGAAACTTTGCAGCGACAGGAATGTCTCCTTCTGTGATAACTTTCATTTGCTGTGGGTGCAACCAGCACTTTTTAAGAAACGGGATGGCCCACAGTGGCCCACACTCATTGAATTTGGCGCTTTTAAATGTTAGGTTTTTTACTAGTGATTGCTCTTTCTCGTGAATGACCCAATTTTTTTGCATGTTTCTCACTGAAATATGTCTGTCTTCAGATTATAGTGTCGCCCTTATTGAAGCCCCCCCTTGGACTAAAGCTTTTCATACTCTATCAGAAAAGGGAAAAAGGTGGGGTGACAACCTCTATTTTTACTAATGCTAACAGCTGTAAGGACATTTTGTTTGGTGACATTTGGGCATCTGTTATGCTATACTGTTTAAATGTCAACCACCAATGCTGGCCATAACCCTGTATAGGCCACCAAAGCACCGCCCCACATTCTTTACTGATTTATCTGAACTATTATCTATTGTCCTTGAGATATATTAATGTTGACAGACTGACTGAGGCCAATGCATTTATGAATCTTTTGAGCTCCATGGACTTTAACCAACATGTTGCTGGGCCCACCCATAACCTCGGCCATACTCTGGTCCTGGTTATTACCAAGGGGCTTTCTACTGGGCCCACCCATAACCATAGCCATACTCTGGTCCTGGTTATTACCAAGGGGCTTTCTAATGGACCCACCCATAACCTCGGCCATACTCTGGTCCTGGTTATTACCAAGGGGCTTTCTACTGGGCCCACCCATAACCACAGCCATACTCTGGTCCTGGTTATTACCAAGGGGCTTTCTACTGGGCCCACCCATAACCTCGGCCATACTCTGGTCCTGGTTATTACCAAGGGGCTTTCTACTGGGCCCACCCATAACCTCGGCCATACTCTGGTCCTGGTAATTACCAAGGGGCTTTCTACTGGGCCCACCCATAACCACAGCCATACTCTGGACCTGGTTATTACCAAGGGGCTTTCTACTGGGCCCACCCATAACCACAGCCATACTCTGGACCTGGTTATTGCCAAGGGGCTTTCTACTGGGCCCACCCATAACCACAGCCATACTCTGGACCTGGTTATTACCAAAGGAGCTTTCGATTGACATATCCTCTTGTTGATGTTGCTTTATCTAAATGTGATGTCTTTGTGGCAGATAACAATCATTAGTCTATCAGTCAAGCAAAACCTGATGAGCATTTTGTGCCCGAGCCTACAATGGAAAGGCATATGGATTTATATTTTCCCTGGATGACACAGACATTCTCAGGATATCACAAATGTAAGCCTTCCACCTGCCTTCTTGATCCCATGCTCACCACCTTCTTCAAAATATTTTTTAATGGCACATCTGAAGAAGTGCAAGCTATTGTTAATCACTACCTGTTCGCGGGCACTTTCCCCACTGCACTAAAAACTGCTATGGTCAAACCCCTTCTGAAGAAAAGTAATCTAGATTCTTCAACTCTTAGCAGCACTGAGAAAGTCTTAGTTAAACTGATAAATGATCTTGGAGACGACAGATGCCAATCAGGTCTCTGTCCTTGTACTCTTCGATTTAAGTTCTGCATTCAACACTGGTGACCATGATGTCCTTCTGGATAGATTGGAGAGGTGGGTTGGCCTCTCCATTCCAGTTCTAAATTGGTTTAGGACCCATTTAACCTATTTAACCTATTTAACCACAGCTAAGTCAAGACCTGGTTATTACCAAGGGGCTTTCTATTGCTGATGTTGCTTTATCTGATCACCACTGGGGATTTTTTTACAACCTTGTTGCCCATAGCACCGGGTAGTACTGAACTGATTATTAAGAAACGCTATCTTACCTTTGACATTGCTACATCATTTATTGAGTGTATAAACAATACTCCACCACCTATACGTCGTCTTGTGATGATTTAGTTGATAACTTTAATAGCAAATTAAGGGCAACCATTGATGCCGTAGCTCCAGTAAAGTTGAAAAAGGACACATCCAAACAGAGAGTCCCTCAGATGAGTGAGGAAACTAATCAATTAAAGAGAAATTACAGAAAGGCAGAGCGGAAGTGGAGACGGTCAAAGTTGAAGGTCCATTATGATCTCTGAGAGAACAACTTGGCTTATAAAACAAGGCAATTAAAAATGCCAGACGGGCTCATTTTTCTAACTTGATCACTATTAATCAGAATAATTTGAGTGCTCTTCTCGATCATTAATGATCTAATAAATCCTACCCCGCAAACCTATGTGAACCTTCCTCCATGTCTAAATGTGATGAGATATATTTCAGAGATAAGATAACATACATTAGGCATGGTATCAGTCATGCAAGACCTGATGATAAGTTTGATATGTGCCCTAGCCTGTCATGCAAAGGCATCTGGATTTATATTCTCCCTGGTTGACACAGACATACTCAGGACAGTGATATCACAACTTAAGCCTTCTACCTGCCTTCTTGATCCTATCCCCACCACCTTCTACAAAACAGTTTTTAATTGCATATCTGAAGTGCAAGCTATTGTTAAAAAAACTGCTATGGTGAAACCTCTTCTGAAAAAAAAAGTAGATTAGATTCTTCAACTCTTAGCAATTTTTGGCCAACATCCAACCTTCCATTCTTAAGCAACATTTTGTAGAAATTGGTTTTCAAACAGATAAATTACTTTTTAAGTACCAACTGTAAAAAAAAAAAATCCAATCTGTTTTCTGTACCCACCAGAGCACAGAGACAGCGTTTGTTAAAGTGGTCAATGATTTTAGAGACAACACAGATGCCAAACAGCTCTCTATCCTTAGATTGAAGTGCTGCATTTGACACAATGTCCTTCCATGATGTCCTTCTGGACAGACTGGAGAGGGGGTTGGCCTCTCCGGTCCAGTTCTGGCCTCTCCAGTTTCAGTTCTGGTTTGATCTTTGGTCCGGTACTGTTCCGTTTCTATATGTTACCCCTTGGCAGCGTTATCAGAAAGCACAGCATTGATTTTCACTACTACACAGACAATACACAACTTTACATTTTGTGTCACCAGAGGATTTTAGCTCAGATTCATTATTAGACTGTATTAGTGGGCAGTAGATAGCCTATTGGATAAGCCTAGTGGTTATGAGCTTTGGGCCAATAACCAAAAGGTCACTGGTTCAAATCCCTGGGCTGACTAGGTGGGGGGAAAAATCTGTCAATGTGCCCTTGAGCAAGGCACTTAACCCTAATTGCTCCTGTAAGTCTCTCTGGATAATAGCGTCTCCTAATTTACTAAAATGTCAAATGTAAATGTATTAGTGATTTAAATACTTGGATGGCTCACAATTTCCTCCAGCTAAATCAAGACAAGACCGAGGTACTTATTGTTGGAGCCAAAGCAGAGAGAATCTATCCGCACATTTTAATTCACAGGCAATAAAGATAAAACACCAGGTAAAAAAAACCTAGGTTTCATTTTAGATTCTGAACTCAGTTTTGAATCACACAATAGGAATGTGACCAACATAGCTTAATACCACCTGAGGAACATTGCCAAGGTGCAGACCGTTTCTCTCTGTCTGATTCAGAGACTCATCCATGTTTGACTACTGTAATGATCTCCTGTCTGGTCTACACAAGAAAGCCATTGGTCAACCGCAAAACAGAATGCTGCAGCACAGGTACTGACCAAGACCAGACAGAGCACACATTACCCCGGTTTTAAAGTCTGTCTGCGCTGGCTGCCTGTGAGTTTTAGAATTAATTTAAATATTCTTCTATTGGTTTTTAAATCAATCCACGATTGTGTACCCCAATACATTTTAGACATGGTTTTAAGTTATGTAACCTGTAGTTCCCTAGGTCCTCTGGCACTGGCCTTTTAACTATCCCAAAGCCTAGGACCAAGAGGCATGGAGAGACAGCCTTTAGTTATTATCCCCCAGCCTCTGGAATAGCCTGTCAGAGAACCTGAGGGGGGCCAAGAGGCATGGAGAGACAGCCTTTAGTTATAATGCCCCCAGCCTCTGGAATAGCCTGCCAGAGAACCTGAGGGGGGCCAAGAGGCATGGAGAGACAGCCTTTAGTTACTATCCCCCCAGCCTCTGGAATAGCCTGTCAGAGAACCTGAGGGGGACCAAGAGGCATGGAGAGACAGCCTTTAGTTATTATGCCCACAGCCTCTGGAATAGCCTGTCAGAGAACCTGAGGGGGACCAAGAGGCATGGAGAGACAGCCTTTAGTTATTATGCCCCCAGCCTCTGGAATAGCCTGTCAGAGAACCTGAGGGGGACCAAGAGGCATGGAGAGACAGCCTTTAGTTATTATGCCCCCAGCCTCTGGAATAGCCTGTCAGAGAACCTGAGGGGGACCAAGAGGCATGGAGAGACAGCCTTTAGTTATTATGCCCCCAGCCTCTGGAATAGCCTGTCAGAGAACCTGAGGGGGACCAAGAGGCATGGAGAGACAGCCTTTAGTTATTATGCCCCCAGCCTCTGGAATAGCCTGTCAGAGAACCTGAGGGGGACCAAGAGGCATGGAGAGACAGCCTTTAGTTATTATGCCCCCAGCCTCTGGAATAGCCTGTCAGAGAACCTGAGGGGGACCAAGAGGCATGGAGAGACAGCCTTTAGTTATTATGCCCCCAGCCTCTGGAATAGCCTGTCAGAGAACCTGAGGGGGACCAAGAGGCATGGAGAGACAGCCTTTAGTTATTATGCCCCCAGCCTCTGGAATAGCCTGTCAGAGAACCTGAGGGGGACCAAGAGGCATGGAGAGACAGCCTTTAGTTATTATGCCCCCAGCCTCTGGAATAGCCTGTCAGAGAACCTGAGGGGGACCAAGAGGCATGGAGAGACAGCCTTTAGTTATTATGCCCCCAGCCTCTGGAATAGCCTGTCAGAGAACCTGAGGGGGACCAAGAGGCATGGAGAGACAGCCTTTAGTTATTATGCCCCCAGCCTCTGGAATAGCCTGTCAGAGAACCTGAGGGGGACCAAGAGGCATGGAGAGACAGCCTTTAGTTATTATGCCCCCAGCCTCTGGAATAGCCTGTCAGAGAACCTGAGGGGGACCAAGAGGCATGGAGAGACAGCCTTTAGTTATTATGCCCCCAGCCTCTGGAATAGCCTGTCAGAGAACCTGAGGGGGCCAAGAGGCATGGAGAGACAGCCTTTAGTTATTATGCCCCCAGCCTCTGGAATAGCCTGTCAGAGAACCTGAGGGGGACCAAGAGGCATGGAGAGACAGCCTTTAGTTATTATGCCCCCAGCCTCTGGAATAGCCTGTCAGAGAACCTGAGGGGGACCAAGAGGCATGGAGAGACAGCCTTTAGTTATTATGCCCCCAGCCTCTGGAATAGCCTGTCAGAGAACCTGAGGGGGACCAAGAGGCATGGAGAGACAGCCTTTAGTTATTATGCCCCCAGCCTCTGGAATAGCCTGTCAGAGAACCTGAGGGGGACCAAGAGGCATGGAGAGACAGCCTTTAGTTATTATGCCCCCAGCCTCTGGAATAGCCTGTCAGAGAACCTGAGGGGGACCAAGAGGCATGGAGAGACAGCCTTTAGTTATTATGCCCCCAGCCTCTGGAATAGCCTGTCAGAGAACCTGAGGGGGACCAAGAGGCATGGAGAGACAGCCTTTAGTTATTATGCCCCCAGCCTCTGGAATAGCCTGTCAGAGAACCTGAGGGGGACCAAGAGGCATGGAGAGACAGCCTTTAGTTATTATGCCCCCAGCCTCTGGAATAGCCTGTCAGAGAACCTGAGGGGGACCAAGAGGCATGGAGAGACAGCCTTTAGTTATTATGCCCCCAGCCTCTGGAATAGCCTGTCAGAGAACCTGAGGGGGACCAAGAGGCATGGAGAGACAGCCTTTAGTTATTATGCCCCCAGCCTCTGGAATAGCCTGTCAGAGAACCTGAGGGGGACCAAGAGGCATGGAGAGACAGCCTTTAGTTATTATGCCCCCAGCCTCTGGAGTAGCCTGTCAGAGAACCTGAGGGGGACCAAGAGGCATGGAGAGACAGCCTTTAGTTATTATGCCCCGAGCCTCTGGAATAGCCTGTCAGAGAACCTGAGGGGGGCCAAGAGGCATGGAGAGACAGCCTTTAGTTATTGTCCCCAGCCTCTGGAGTAGCCTGTCAGAGAACCTGAGGGGGGCCAAGAGGCATGGAGAGACAGCCTTTAGTTATTATGCCCCCAGCCTCTGGAATAGCCTGTCAGAGAACCTGAGGGGGGCCAAGAGGCATGGAGAGACAGCCTTTAGTTATTATGCCCCCAGCCTCTGGAATAGCCTGTCAGAGAACCTGAGGGGGACCAAGAGGCATGGAGAGACAGCCTTTAGTTATTATGCCCCCAGCCTCTGGAATAGCCTGTCAGAGAACCTGAGGGGGACCAAGAGGCATGGAGAGACAGCCTTTAGTTATTATGCCCCCAGCCTCTGGAATAGCCTGTCAGAGAACCTGAGGGGGACCAAGAGGCATGGAGAGACAGCCTTTAGTTATTATGCCCCCAGCCTCTGGAATAGCCTGTCAGAGAACCTGAGGGGGACCAAGAGGCATGGAGAGACAACCTTTAGTTAGCCCCCAGCCTCTGGAATAGCCTGTCAGAGAACCTGAGGGGGACCAAGAGGCATGGAGAGACAGCCTTTAGTTATTATGCCCCCAGCCTCTGGAATAGCCTGTCAGAGAACCTGAGGGGGACCAAGAGGCATGGAGAGACAGCCTTTAGTTATTATGCCCCCAGCCTCTGGAATAGCCTGTCAGAGAACCTGAGGGGGACCAAGAGGCATGGAGAGACAGCCTTTAGTTATTATGCCCCCAGCCTCTGGAATAGCCTGTCAGAGAACCTGAGGGGGACCAAGAGGCATGGAGAGACAGCCTTTAGTTATTATGCCCCCAGCCTCTGGAATAGCCTGTCAGAGAACCTGAGGGGGAGAGACCAAGAGGCATGGAGAGATGGAGAGACAGCCTTTAGTTATTATGCCCCCAGCCTCTGGAATAGCCTGTCAGAGAACCTGAGGGGGACCAAGAGGCATGGAGAGACAGCCTTTAGTTATTATGCCCCCAGCCTCTGGAATAGCCTGTCAGAGAACCTGAGGGGGACCAAGAGGCATGGAGAGACAGCCTTTAGTTATTATGCCCCCAGCCTCTGGAATAGCCTGTCAGAGAACCTGAGGGGGACCAAGAGGCATGGAGAGACAGCCTTTAGTTATTATGCCCCCAGCCTCTGGAATAGCCTGTCAGAGAACCTGAGGGGGACCAAGAGGCATGGAGAGACAGCCTTTAGTTATTATGCCCCAGCCTCTGGAATAGCCTGTCAGAGAACCTGAGGGGGCCAAGAGGCATGGAGAGACAGCCTTTAGTTATTATGCCCCCAGCCTCTGGAATAGCCTGTCAGAGAACCTGAGGGGGACCAAGAGGCATGGAGAGACAGCCTTTAGTTATTATGCCCCCAGCCTCTGGAATAGCCTGTCAGAGAACCTGAGGGGGACCAAGAGGCATGGAGAGACAGCCTTTAGTTATTATGCCCCCAGCCTCTGGAATAGCCTGTCAGAGAACCTGAGGGGGACCAAGAGGCATGGAGAGACAGCCTTTAGTTATTATGCCCCCAGCCTCTGGAATAGCCTGTCAGAGAACCTGAGGGGGCCAAGAGGCATGGAGAGACAGCCTTTAGTTATTATGCCCCCAGCCTCTGGAATAGCCTGTCAGAGAACCTGAGGGGGCCAAGAGGCATGGAGAGACAGCCTTTAGTTTTTATGCCCCCAGCCTCTGGAATAGCCTGTCAGAGAACCTGAGGGGGACCAAGAGGCATGGAGAGACAGCCTTTAGTTATTATGCCCCCAGCCTCTGGAATAGCCTGTCAGAGAACCTGAGGGGGACCAAGAGGCATGGAGAGACAGCCTTTAGTTATTATGCCCCCAGCCTCTGGAATAGCCTGTCAGAGAACCTGAGGGGGACCAAGAGGCATGGAGAGACAGCCTTTAGTTATAATGCCCCCAGCCTCTGGAATAGCCTGTCAGAGAACCTGAGGGGGACCAAGAGGCATGGAGAGACAGCCTTTAGTTATTATGCCCCCAGCCTCTGGAATAGCCTGTCAGAGAACCTGAGGGGGCCAAAACGGTGAACATAATTAAGAGATCTTAAAACACACCTTTTTAGCACTGCTTTTCCTTAGGGTGCTTTTTAGTCTGATTTTATTGTGATTCTTTAAAAAATATATATCCTCTGTTGAAAATATTTCAGTTTACATTTTTTTCTTCTTTTTTTTCCTGTGAAGCATATTCTGTTGCATCCATGTCTGAAATGTGCTGTATATAGTGCCTTTGGAAAGTATTCTGACCCCTTGACTTTTTCCACATTTTTTTTTCCAAAGGCACTTGATTTGATGATGATGTTAATTGGTTAATGAACTGTGTTTTCTTTATTTTGACAGTTGCATGTAGATGCATACTATATCATTGTGTTTGATACCCTCAACACTTTTTAAAAATCTACCCGTAGTCTTTGAAGGACAGCAAAGAGGTGGAAATCATTGACATGAAGATCCGTCGGAAGATGGAGCCGGAGAAGTGGCCACTTCCTGGCCGGTCCATGGGACCGGACCACAACCAGGTGGACCTGACCCAGCTCATCCACTGCCCCGAGTTCGTGCCCCGGCAGATGCCCACTAAGCAGACAGGTATAGTAGCTATACCCCCTAGCCAGCCACACACACTATGCAACTGATAGAGACTGAATGTACTCAGATCTCCAACCAAAACCGGAAATTGAATAAAGTAAAACCGAGTGAGCAAATAACACAATGTTGATACTTATTTCATGTATTTACAGCAAGTTCAGAAAGTATTCACCCCCCTTGACTTATTCCACATTCTTCTTGTTACAGCCTGAATTCTAAAAGGAGTAAATACATTTTATTTCTCACCCATCTACACACAATACACCATAATGACAAAGTGAACATGTTTTTAGACATTTTTACATGTTTTATTGAAAATTATATACAGAAATGTCTCATTCACACCCCTGAGTCAATACATGTTAGACTCACCTTTTGGGAGCGATTTACAGCTGTGTCTTTCTGGGTAAGTCTCCCTAAGATCTTTGCAAACCTGGATTGATACAATATTTGCACATTTTTATTAATCTTCCAGCTCTGTCAAGTTGATCATTGGTAGTTGATTTAAGTCAAAACTGTAACTTGATTAGCAACTTCAATGTATATTTAGTGTTTTAGGTTATTTTCCTGCTGAAAGGTGAAATTTGTTTCTCTGTGTCTGTTGGAAAGCACGACTGAACCAGGGTTTCCTCTAGGATTTTGCCTGTGCTTTGCTTTATTGCTTTTCTTTTTTCCCCCAAAACACTCCCTAGTCCTTGCCGATGACAAGCATACCCCCAACATGATGCAGCTGCAACCATGCTTGGAAATATGAAGAGTGGTATTCAGTGATGTGTTGAATTTGCCCCAAACATAACATTACGGGGTGTTCAGGGCATAAAGGAAATTTCTTTCCCACATTTTTTGCAGTTTACCTTAAGTGCCTTAATGCAAACATTTTTTTTTTTTACAAAACAAGCATGTTTTGTAAGAAATAAAATGATGTACAGGCGTCCTTCTTTTCACTCTGTCTTTTAGGTTGGTGTTGTGGAGTAACTACAATGTTGCCGATCCATCCTTAGTTTTCTCCTATCACAGCCATTAAACTCTGTTTTAAAGTCATTGGCCTCAGGGTGAAATCCCTGAGGAGCTTTCCTTCCTTTCCGGCAACTGAGTTAGGAAGGACGCCTGTAACTTTGTAGTGACCTGGTACACCATCAAAGTGTAATTAATAACTCCACCTTGCTCAAAGGGGTATTCAATGTCTGCTTTTTTGTACCCATCTACCAAATAGGTACACTTATTTGCGAGGCGTTTGAAAACATCCCTGGTCTTTGTGGTTGAATCTGTGTTTTGAAATTCACTGCTTCGACTGAGGGACCGTACAATTATCTGTATGTGTGGTGTACAGAGATTAGGTAGTTATTCAAAAATCATGTTGCTCACATAGTCCATGTAACCTGTTAAGCACATTTTTTACTCCTGAACTTATTCAGGCTGGCCTTGTCAATAAGTATTCAACCCGTTTGAGAAATTTCAGCTTCTCATTTTTAATTAATCAGTAAAAATCTCAAAAAGCACAATTCCACTGACATTATGGGGTATTGTGTGTAGTCCAGTGACACAAAATATGAATTTGATAGATCTTAAATTCAGGCTGGAACACAGCAAAATGTGGAAAAAGAAAGTGAATACGTTCTGAAGGCACTGTAATTAACAAACTTGTGCAACACCCAATGCCCCCTTAGCTGTAATGGCTGCAACCAAATGCTTCCTGTAACTGATGATCAGTCTCTTAACATCCCACTCTTCCATGCAGAACTGCTTTAACTCAGCAACATTTGTGTGTTTTCGAGCATGAACTGCTCGATTCAGATCCTGCCACATCTTAATCAGGTCCAGACTTTGACTAAGCCATTCCAGAACTTTACATTTGTTTGTTTTCAGCCATTCTCATGTCGACCTGTTTGTGTGTTCTGGATCTTATAAAATAAAAAAATGACCCAGCTGTGCTTCAGCTCATGTACAAATTGCCTGACATTCTCCATTAAAACTATCTAATACAGAACAGAATTCATGGTTCCTTCAATGACGGTAAGTCATCCAGGTCCTGAGGCAGACCGTTGTTATGATGTTCTTACTGTGGGATGCAGTATTTGGTTTTCACCAGACATAACGTGACCCATGTCGTCCAAAAAGTTGACTTAAATTTCGCCAAAAAACACCTGGATGATCATCAAGACTCCTGGAAGAATTTGTCAAAATGTGACCTTTCGACGATCAGGAGGCTGGGAAGATTAGGCATGGGCTCTCTCAGATCCTCAAAGTCCTTCAACTACACCATTGATAGCGTTTTGACTGGCTGCATCTCTACCTATTACGGCAACTGCAAGGCACCCGTCCCAAGGCACTACAAAGGGTGGTGAGTATGTCCCAGTACATCACTGGGGCCGAGCATCCTGCCATCCAGGAAATCTATACCAGGGGGTGTCTGAGGAAGGCCAAAAATATTGTCAGATTCCAGCCACCGAAGCCATGGACTGTTCTCAATGCTACCACACGGTAAGCAGTACCAGTCTGGAACCAACAGGACCCTGAAACAGCTTCTACCCCCAAGCCATAAGACTGCTAATCAAATTGCTACCTGGAATACCTGCATTTACCCCTTTTTTTCACTAACTGTCTTGCGCTGACTCTACCCGCACACATACAGTGGGGCAAAAAAGTATTTAGTCAGCCACCAATTGTGCAAGTTCTCCCACTTAAAAAGATGAGGCCTGTAATTGTCATCATATGTACACTTCAACTATGACAAACAAAATGAGAAGGGAAAAAATCCAGAAAATCACATTGTAGGATTTTTTAATGAATTTATTTGCAAATTATGGTGGAAAATAAGTATATGGTCACCGACAAATAAGCAAGATTTCTGGCTCTCACAGACCTGTAACTTCTTATTTAAGAGGCTCCTCTGTCCTCCACTCGTTACCTTATTAATGGCACCTGTTTGAACTTGTTATCAGTATAAAAGACACCTGTCCACAACGTCAAACAGTCACACTCCAAACTCCACTGTGGCCAAGACCAAAGAGCTGTCAAAGGACACCAGAAACAAAATTGTAGACCTGCACCAGGCTGGGAAGACTGAATCTGCAATAGGTAAACAGCTTGGTTTGAAGAAATCAACTGTGGGAGCAATTATTAGGAAATGGAAGACATACAAGACCACTGATAATCTCCCTCGATCTGGGGCTCCACGCAAGATCTCACCCCGTGGGGTCAAAATGATCAAAAGAACGGTGAGCAAAAATCCCAGAACCATGCGGGGGGGCCTAGTGAATGACCTGCAGAGAGCTGGGACCAAAGTAACAAAGCCTACCATCAGTAACACACCATGCCGCCAGGGACTGAAATCCTGCAGTGCCAGACGTGTCCCCCTGGTTAAGCCAGTACATGTCCAGGCCCGTCTGAAGTTAGCTAGAGAGCATTTTGGATGATCCAGAAGAAGATTGGGAGAATGTCACATGGTCAGACGAAACCAAAATAGAACTTTTTGGTAAAAACTCAACTCGTTGTGTTTGGAGGACAACGAATGCTGAGTTGCATCCAAAGAACACCATACCTACTGTGAAGCATGGGGGTGGAAACATCATGCTTTGGGGCTGTTTTTCTGCAAAGGGACCAGGACGACTGATCCGTGTAAAGGGAAGAATGAATGGGGCCATGTATCGTGAGATTTTGAGTGAAAACCTCCTTCCATCAGCAAGGGGATTGAAGATGAAATGTGGCTGGATCTTTCAGCATGACAATGATCCCAAACACACCATCCGGGCAACGAAGGAGTGGCTTCGTAAGAAGCATTTCAAGGTCCTGGAGTGGCCTCGCCAGTCTCCAAATCTCAACCCCATGGAAGATCTTTGGAGGGAATTGAAAGTCCGTGTTGCCCAGCAACAGCCCCAAAACATCACTGCTCAAGAGGAGATCTGCATGGAGGAATGAGCCAAAATACCAGCAACAATGTGTGAAAACCTTGTGAAGACTTACAGAAAACATTTGACCTCTGTCATTGCCAACACAGGGTATATAAAGTATTGAGAAACTTTTGTTATTGACCAAATACTTATTTTCCACCATAATTTGTAAATAAATTCATTAAAAATCCTACAATGTGATTTTCTGGAGAAAAACAATCTCATTTTGTCTGTCATAGTTGGTGTACCTATGATGAAAATTACAGGCCTCATCTTTTTAAGTGGGAGAACTTGCACAATTGGTGGCTGCCCCACTGTATACTTACACTGACACCCCAACACACACACACATACATTTGTATATATGTGGACACCCCTTCAAATTAGTGGAATCATCATTTCAGGCACACCCATTGCTGACAGGTGTACAAAATTGAGTACACAGCCATGCAATCTCCATAGACAAATGCTGGTGGTAGAAAGGCCTCACTGAAGAGCTCCCTGACCTTCAATGTGGCACCATCGTAGGATGCCACCGTTCCATCAAGTCAGTTCGTAAAATGTCTGCCCTGCTAGAGCTGCCCTGGTCAACTGTAAGTGCTGTTATTGTGAAAAAGTTTGTGGAAAAGTTTAGGAGCAACAACGGCTCAGCCGCGAAGTGGTAGGCCACACAAGCTCACAGAACGGTACCGTTGAGTTCTGTAGCGTGTAAAAATGTCTGTCCTCTGTTGCAACACTCACTACCGAGTTTCAAACTGCCTCTGGAAGCAACGTCAGCACAAGAACTGTTCGTCAGAAGCTTCATGAAATGGGTTTCCATGGCCGAGCAGCCGCACACAAGCCTAAGATCGCCATGTGCAATGCCAAGTGTCGGCTGGAGTGGCATAAAGCTTGCCACCATTGGACTCTGGAGCAGTGGAAATGCGTTCTCTGGAGTGATGAATCACACTTCATCTGGCAGTCCGACAAACAAATCTGGGTTTTGCGGATGCCAGGAGAAGGCTACCTGCCTGAATGCATAGTGCCAACTGTAAAGTTTGGTGGAGGAGAAAGAATGGTCTGGGGATGTTTCATAGTTCGGTCTAGGCCCCATAATTACAATAAAGGGAAATCTTTGGAAAGTATTCTGACCCTTTGACTTTTTCCACATTTTGTTACATTACAGCCTTAAATATAACATTTTTGAATTTCTCATCAATCTACACAAAATAACCCATAATGACAAAGCACAAAACACTATCTTTTGTGCAAATGTATTAAACATAAAAAGCGGGTACCTTATTTACGTAAGTATTCAGACCCTTTGCTATGAGACTCACAATTGAGCTCAGGTGCATCCTGTTTCCATTGATCATCCTTGATGTTTCTACAACTTGATTGGAGTCCACCTATGGTAAATTCAATTGATTTGGACATGACTTGGAAAGGCACACACCTGTCTACACTACCGGTCAAAGTTTTAGAACAGCTACTCATTCAAGGATTATTCTTTTTTTTGTATGTTCTACATTGTAGAATAATAGTGAAGACAAACTATAAATTGCACATATGGAATCATGTAGTAAAAAATAAGTGAACTAAACAAATCATGAACATGATGGTTACTCGTGACAGAGCTCCAGAGTTCCTCTTTGGAGATGGGAGAAGCTTCCAGAAGGACAACCATCCCTGCAGCACTCCACCAATTGGGCCTTTATGGTGGAGTGGCCAGACGGAAGCCTCTCCTCAGTACAAGGCACATGACAGCCCGCTCAGAGTTTGCCAAAAGGCACCTAAAGGACTCTGACCATGAGAAACAAGATTCTCTGTTCTGATGAAACCAAGATTGAACTATTTGACCTGAATGCCAAGTACCACGTCTGGTGGAAAACTGGCACCGCTCATCACCATGCCTACGGTGAAGCATGGTGGTGGCAGCATCATGCTATGGGGATGTTTTTCAGTGGCAGGGACTGAGAGACGAGGCGACATTGAGGGAAAGATGAACAGAGCAAAGTACAGAGAGATCCTTGATGAAAACCTGCTCCAGAGCGCTCATGACCTCAGATTGGGGCGACAGTTCACCTTCCAACAGGACAATGACCCAATGCACACATTCAAGACAACGCAGGAGGGACTTCGTGACAAGTCTCTGAATGTCCTTGAGTGGCCCAGCCAGAGCCCGGACTTGAACCCGATCGAACATCTCTGGATAGACCTAAACATAGCTGTGCAGCAACTCTCCCTATCCAACCTGGCAGAGCTTGAGAGGATCTGCAGAGTAGAATGGGAGAAACTCCCCAAATACAGGTGTGCCAAGCTTGTAGCGTCATACCTAAGAAGACTCAAGGTTGTAATCACTGCCAAATATGCTTCATTTTCATCATATTTCATTTTTTTTATTTATATATACATTTGTAAAATCTAAACCTGTTTTGCTTTGTCATTATGGGGTATTGTGTGTACAGTCGTGGCCAAAAGTTTGAGAATGACACATACTAATTTCCACGAAGTTTGCTGCTTCAGTGTCTTTAATGTTTTTGTCAGATGTTACTATGGACTACTGAAGTATAATTACAAGCATTTCATAAATGTCAAAGACGTTTATTGACTATTACATGAAGTTGATGCAACGAGTCCATATTTGCAGTGTTGACACTTCTTTTTTCAAGGCCTCTGCAATCCGCCCTGGCATACTGTCAATTAACTTCTGGGCCACATGTCAGCCCATTCTTGCATAATATATGCTTGGAGTTTGTCAATTTGTGGGTTTTTGTTTGTCCACCCGCTTCTTGAGGATTGACCACAAGTTCTCAATGAGATTAAGGTCTGGGGAGTTTCCTGGCCATGGACCTAAAATATCGATGTTTTGTTCCCCGAGCCACTTAGTTATCACTTTTGACTTATAGCAAGGTGCTCCATCATGCTGGAAAAGGCATTGTTTGTCCACAAACTATTCCTGGATGATTGTAGCACTCACTTCCGTCATCATGAAGTGCTTTGAGAGACTAGTCAAGGACCATATCACCTCCACCCTACCTGACACCCTAGACCCACTCCAATTTGCTTACCGCCCAAATAGGTCCACAGACGATGCAATCTCAACCACACTGCACATTGCCCTAATCCATCTGGACAAGAGGAATACCTATGTGAGAATGCTGTTCATCGACTACAGCTCGGCATTTAACACCATAGTACCCTCCAAGCTCGTCATCAAGCTCGAGACCCCCTGGGTCTCGACCCCGCCCTGTGCAACTGGGTACTGGACTTCCTGACGGGCCGCCCCCAGGTGGTGAGGGTAGGCAACAACATCTCCACCCCGCTGATCCTCAACACTGGGGCCCCACAAGGGTGCGTTCTGAGCCCTCTCCTGTACTCCCTGCTCACCCACGACTGCGTGGCCACGCACGCCTCCAACTCAATCATCAAGTTTGTGGACGACACAACAGTGGTAGGCTTGATTACCAACAACAACGAGACGGCCTACAGGGAGGAGGTGAGGGCCCTCGGAGTGTGGTGTCAGGAAACTAACCTCACACTCAACGTCAACAAAACTAAGGAGATTGTGGACTTCAGGAAACAGCAGAGGGAACACCCCCCTATCCACATCGATGGAACAGTAGTGGAGAGAGTAGCAAGTTTTAAGTTCCTCGGCATACACATCACAGGCAAACTGAATTGGTCCACCCACACATACAGCATCGTGAAGAAGGCGCAGCAGCGCCTCTTCAACCTCAGGAGGCTGAAGAAATTCGGCTTGTCACCAGAAGCACTCACAAACTTCTACAGATGCACAATCGAGAGGCATCCTGGCGGGCTGTATCACCGCCTGGTACGGCAACTGCTCCGCCCACAACCGTAAGGCTCTCCAGAGGGTAGTGAGATCTGCACAACGCATCATCGGGGGCAAACTACCTGCCCTCCAGGACACCTACACCTCCCGATGTTACAGGAAGGCCATAAAGATCATCAAGGACATCTACCACCCGAGCCACTGCCTGTTCACCCCGCTATCATCCAGAAGGCGAGGTCAGTACAGGTGCATCAAAGCTGGGACCGAGAGACTGAAAAACAGCTTCTATCTCAATGCCATCAGGCTGTTAAACAGCCACCATTAAAATTGAGTGGCTGCTGCCAACACACTGACTCAACTCCAGCCACTTTAATAATGGGAATGGATGGGAAATGATGTAAAATATATCACAAGCCACTTTAAACAATGCTACCTAATATAATAATGTTACTTACCCTACATTATTCATCTCATATGTATACGTATATACTGTACTCTATATCATCTACTGCATCTTTATGTAATACATGTATCACTAGCCACTTTAACTATGCCACTTTGTTTACATACTCATCTCATATGTATATACTGTACTCGATACCATCTACTGTATCTTGCCTATGCTGCTCTGGACCATCACTGATTCATATGTCTTTATGTACATGTTCTTTATCCCCTTACACCTGTGTGTATATGACAGTAGTTTTGGAATTGTTAGTTAGATTACTTGTTGGTTATTACTGCATTGTCGGAACTAGAAGCACAAGCATTTCGCTACACTCGCATTAACATCTGCTAACCATGTGTATGTGACAAATAAAATTTGATTTGGGAGAAGTTGCTCTCGGGGATGCGTTGGTACCATTCTTTATTCATTGCTGTGTTCTTAGGCAAAATTGTGAGCCCACTGCCTTGGCTGAGAAGCAGCCCCACACATGAATGGTCTCAGGATGCTTTACTGTTGGCATGACAGGACTGATGGTAACGCTCACCTTGTCTTCTCCGGACAAGCTTTTTTCCGGATGCTCCAAATAATCGGAAAGGGGATTCATCAGAGAAAATGACTTTACCCCAGTCCTCAGCAGTCCAATCCCTGTATCTTTTGCAGAATATTAGTCTGTCCCTGATGTTTTTCCTGGAGAGAAGTGGCTTCTTCGCTGCCCTTCTTGACACCAGGCCATCCTCCAAAAGTCTTCGCCTCACTGTGCGTGCAGATGCACTCACACCTGCCTGCTGCCATTCCTGAGCAAGCTCAGTACTGGTGGTGCTCCAATCCCGCAGCTGAATCAACTTTAGCAGACAGTCCTGGCACTTGCTGGACTTTCTTGGGCGCCCTGAAGCCTTCTTCACAACAATTGAACTGCTCTCCTTGAAGTTCTTGATGATCTGATAAATGGTTGATTTTAGGTGCAATCTTACTGGCGGCAATATCCTTGCCTGTGAAGCCCTTTTGTGCAAAGCAATGATGACGGCACGTGTTTCCTTGCAGGTAACCATGGTTGACAGAGGAAGAACAATGATTCCAAGCACCAGCCTCCTTTTGAAGCTTCCTGTCTGTTATTCGAACTCAATCAGCATGACAGAGTGATCTCCAGCCTTGTCCTCATCAACACTCACACCTGTGTTAACAAGAGAATCACTGACATGATGTCAGCTGGTCCTTTTGTGGCAGGGCTGAAATGCAGTGAAAATGTTATTTGGGGATTCAGTTCATTTGCATGGCAAAGAGGGACTTTGCAATTTAATCACTCTTCATAATATTCTGGAGTATATGCAAATTGCCATCATACAAACTGAGGCAGCAGACTTTGTGAAAATTAATTAGCAAAAAGTGAAGGTCTGAATACTTTCCGAATGCACTGTAGCTACCTCGACTACCTCGTACCCCTGCACATCGCCTCGTTACTGTATATGTTGTTTTTACTCGTTACTGTTATTCAGTGAATTTCTATACTCAAGTGTTGCTTTCAATTGGAGAAAAATACCTGGTTAGGTTGCAGTCATTTGTAGTTAGTGGTGGCACACCAATTTGAGTGTAAGGGGGGAGTTTTTTTTTTCAGACCTTAGGCATTGGGTGTTGCTTAACTTTGTTTATTAAATAAATGAAAGCATTCTCAATCAGAATAGGCTAGTGGGAGGAGCTATAGGAGGACAGGCTCATTGTAATGGCTGGAATGAAATCTATGGAATGGTACCAAATGCATTTAAACAGTGTGTTTGACGCTGTTCCATTGGTTACATTCCATCCATTTAAAATTAGTCCATCCTTCTATAGCTCCTCCCACCAGCCCCCAATGCTATCAACATGTGTTATTCGTTCACTCGGGTTCCTTTAATGTAATATTAGGTTTTGGTTGAAGATCTAACATTCAGGGTCCACAATATGCAAAAATAGAGAAAATCAAAAACCTAGTCAGCCGCACCCACTTTAAGACACTGGTCTAATAAAGAGACTATCGAACAGACGTGTGTGTATATATCATTACATTATATAATTATCATTACATTCACTATCAAAACAGACAGTGATACTTAGCCATATAAAGTAGCTCTTAAATGACATGGCTGTGCTCTACCACCTAGCCAGCCACAATCACTATCTACGCGCTTGTTTCTCGCTATCCACTTACATCACAACGCTCAGGTGAAGGCTAAATGCTTCTGTACGTTGGCTCAGTTGGAGCAGAACCCAGACACTTGTTCCCTAAGGACCGAGGAATACAGTGTAATACTGTGAGGTGTAAAACCATTGGATAAAAGGGCTTATTTCTTACTGCTTCTCTGTGAGTACACTGATTCAGTCAAGTGCTTTCCTGCTTTGTGTTTAATAGACAATGATTAGAAAATGCGTATTATTTAATCAGGTAGGACTGGTAGGTAGTTCAAGGGGTATGAGTGGTAGCTATGACTGCCTCCCAAGCACACACTATAAACAGAATAGGGTGCCATTTGAGACACAACTATTGAAAGGTAGCTGATATAGAGTGGGCTTACCCTCACTCGGCCACTCTGTAGGCTTGTCTAGTCTCGTGCTCACCTATAGAGTCAATCTAATCGACAGAGTCTGCTCCAGGGTCTCCCCGGTCTTCCACGCCCACCAGGGGCATGACCAGGGCCTCCATGCAGCCCAAGATGGAGCAGGACGTGTCCAACCTGAAGAGCATGCCCAAGGGACTGTCGGCCAGCCTGCCCGACCTGGACTCTGAGTCCTGGATCGAGGTGAAGAAGAGACCCAAGCCCTCCCCGGCCAGAACCAAGGTGAGTGGAGTTGGATCCAGCCACTCTATGTCCAGTTGAGTGGTCTGGCAATGAAAGAGGATACAGCGGAATGGCTCTCACTCACCTCAGACCATTATCCTACATCTGTAAAAACAAATCTCTATAACAAAGATCATTTTCGGTTCTATTTGTATGTATTTTCTCTGTTGGAATTAACGGGAATATATGGGAATTAATATTAATACCATTTTAAATGTAGTTGTTTTTTGCATTGGATATAGTTTAGTCCTTCCAATCGAAATAATACAATTTAGTTACAAATTGAAGTTTAATTAAATGAGTTGACTCTTCACATGGGATGATTTTGCTGAACAACGAAAGGGAATATTAAATGATCCCCAATGATCCATCGTATCTCCCAAAAACCTTTTCAACATACATCAAGAAATTAAAGCTTTGGTTGTCTTCCTCTCAGGCTTCCATGTCTTCTCCCTGGACCTCCTCAATGTCCACCTCTTGAACATCAGACTCTGAGGCCTCATCTTCACTGTCACTTTCCAACCTTGAGGATGGCTTGTTGTCAGGCTCAAAAAGCCTCAAATTTGCCCGTAAGGCTACCAATTTTTCAACCCTTGTATTGGTCAGCCTGTTGCGTGCTTTGGTGTGTGTTCCCAATCAAGAACCAGTTGAGGCGGCTGATGTTGGTGGGATATGGAGGCAACAGGAGAAAAAGCCTCAGATCCACAAAGTCCCTTCCACCAGGTGGCTGATGAGATTTGTTGGCATGGCTGCCATATTGCATCTCCAATCCCAAATCCCTTGCTTGGTAGTGTACTTCGCCAGACTGCCAAGAAACTTGCCCTCATCCAGGCCAAGAGGGTGAGACACAGTAGTGATGACACCATAGGCCTTGTTGATCTCTGCATCAGACAGGATGCTCTTGCCAGCATACTTGGGGTCCAAAGTGTACGCTGCGGCGTGTATGGGCTTTAGGCAGAAGTATTCATGCTTTTTGATGTATTTCAGAACTGCAGTGTACTCTGCTTGGATCAACAGTGAAGTGGGCAGGGCAGTACGGATTTCTTCTCTTACATCTGCAAGCAGAGTCTGAACATCAGACAGGATGGCATTGTCTCCCTCAATCTGTGGAATGGCTACTGCTATAGGTTTCAGAGTTTTCAGGCTGCTTACCACTCTCTCCCAAAATACATCATCCAGGAGGATCCTCTTGATGGGGCTGTCCATATCGGCAGACTGTGATATGGCCATTTCTTGGAAAGACTCCTTCCCCTCCAGGAGACTGTCAAACATGATGACAACCCCACCCCAATGGGTGTTGCTGGGCAGCTTCAATGTGGTGCTCTTATTCTTCTCACTTTGCTGCTATAACTTGATGACCCTTCACATACATAACCATTTCCTTGGCTCTCTTGTAGAGTGTATCCATTGTTTTCAGTGCCATGATGTCCTTGAGGAGCAGATTCAATGCATGAGCAGCACAGCCAATGGGTGTGATGTGAGGGTAGGACTCCACTTTAGACCAAGCAGCCTTCATGTTTGCAGCATTGTCTGTCACCTGTGCAAATACCTTCTGGAGTCCAAGGTCATTGATGACTGCCTTCAGCTCATCTGCAATGTAGAGACCAGTGTGTCTGTTGTCCCTTGTGTCTGTGCTCTTGTAGAATACTGGTTGAGGGGTGGAGATATAGTTAATTATTCCTTGCCCACGAACATTCAACCACCCATCAGAGATGATTGCAATACAGTCTGCTTTCTCTATGATTTGCTTGACCTTCACTTGAACTCTGTAAAACTCTTCATCCAGCAAATGAGTAGATAAAGCATGGAGGGGTGTATGCTGGGCGAAGAACATTCCGAAATCTCTTTCAATACACATTTCCTGTAAGCATCAGAGGTAAACCAGTTGCATACACAGCTCAAGCAAGACATTCATCAGCATTTCTCTGACTACGTTCCTCCATTAAGTCTAAAAAAACTTCTGATTCCAGGAGGACCATGAGCTGTTGCTATCGATAAGGTGTCTGATTCATCATTTACACCTCGAATAGAAGTAGAGGGACTTGCCAGGGGTTGTTGTGAGCGCTGAGGGAACTTTATGCACTTGGCCAGATGATTTTGCATCTTTATTGCATTCTTCACATGATTTGGCACAGTATTTGCAAATGTACACAGCTTTTCCTTCTACATCAGCTGCAGTGAAATGTCTCCACATCAGATAGTGCCTGTGGTATTTTCCGGTAAAGATTAGAATAAAACAAGTAAAAATAAATAAATACAATTCCATGTACAGATAAATAGTTAAGCATTTAGATATAACAACTCCTTTGTAAGATAAATGTTTTAAAATGAAACATGTATTGGAACAGGTGAATTAACACTCCTCTGTTAGCAGGCTCAAGCAAGCTAAAACCCATATGGTAGCAAAACCTAACTCGCAGAAATAGTTAACAAGTTAGAAATGATTTATACACACTTTGCTTAGGCTACTATTTACTAGTTAACAAAAACTAATGTATGTCATATTAAATATATTCACCCCACCCAGTATTGTAATCAAAACTTACCAGAAAGCGTGTAGTCCTTGGTTCAGGCAGTGTAGTAGTGTCAGCTCAATAGCATCTCATTAGTGTGCAAGATCTTGAGAATCAGCTGTACATTCCATTGAATCAGGGATAGTTTTTACCAAAACAACTAAATGTAATGTTTTAAAACTGTAATATGTAAGTTTTTTGATGACATTATCAAATTCACATGGAAAGGTGTGTTATAGATCTGTCATTCTCATTGAAAATGAGTCTATGAAGCAGTTTTATGTGCGCTATTTCTATGCTTCCCGTTTTTAAGTTTTGTTTTTGTCTTTTTACTTTCGGTTTGTACACCAGCTTCAAAAAGCTGAAAATACAATATTTTTGGTGGAAAATATCTTTCACAGTCGTTTAGATGGTACTATGAGCCTCTACAATATAAAAATTGTAGTCTGAAATTTGTAGTAGTCTGAAAATCTATTATAATTTTTGCGACCAGAAAATGGCAGAGCAATTTCTGAATAGTGCAGCTTAAAGTCCACAGCAATGTACACCTCTTCAGGTGACCGCTTTTGAGGTCTGGGAAAAATCTAAGACATTTCTATTTTTTGGTGTAGATACCCTTTCATTCAAGTGCTCACCAGCCAGGGATTTGTTTGATTAGGGTGTTTTTGTAGTTCACATGCGATTGCAGAGTTTGCTAAACAAATTGCCACTGGATTGATGCAAGTAATCATGATCTAATTCTGCCAGGTAGTAGGCATAGACCAAAGCGCTTGTTCAAAGTAGTGCACTACATAAGGAATAGGTTGCCATTTGGGTTATGTTCAATATGTTACTGTTCATCACCAGTCCATTCCTCCTGCCTGTGGTGTTATCTAATCATCTGTTCACCAGCACCCTCTTCATGGTGTCCCTGCCTGTATACAGTATGACTGTCTGCCTGCTCCATACCTCTACATTGCCCTTTCTCTACTTCCTTGTCTTCCTCTCCACCTTGGCACCCATCCATCCATCCACGCCTCCTCCCATGGACGTTGACTGATGGTAGACCCCTTCGTTGCAGCAGAAGGAAGACGCTCTCTCCCCGGTGCCCAAGGCAGGCCTCAGCCTCGTCCCCTCCACCGCCTCAGCCAAGGATGAGCCCGAGGAGCTGGACTTCATGTTTGACGAGGAGATGGAGCAGATAGATGGCCGCAGGAACACATTTACCGACTGGTCCGATGAGGACTCGGACTGCGAGATCGCCGACAATGACGTCAACAAGATCCTCATTGTGACACAGACGCCGCCCTATCTGCGCAAGCACCCAGGGGGTGACCGCACGGGCCACCACACGTCGCGCTCCAAGCTGACCAACGAGCTGGTGAAGGTGATCAACGACGGCCTGTACCACTACGAAGCAGACCTGTGGGATGACAACTACGAACCCGAGTACGCCACCATCAAGGTCAGTCCCTGTAGTCAGGTAGCAAGCACTCATATCTAGAATAGGTGCATTCATTTGAGGACTGTGAGGATAACTAACTATTTGGGGACAGCCTAAGTAATTCCAGATTCTCTAGTTAAATGAGGCATGTGCCTAGTTTCCACCAGGACCGGAAACCATTTAAACAAAATACACTCTTGTTCTGTGTCACCATTCGGAGATAAAAACAAAACAAATAGACAACAATAATAAACCAATTGGTTATGAACAACCGCGTTTCACTGATATAACTTAAGTGGGCTGTTTTTGTCCCTGCTCTCATTGTGGCAGGGCACTTTGTTCACGTGCCCCCCCCTCCCCCCCATCCAGTGGTGTGTTAATAAATAAACCCTACCTGGGCTGCCTTTGCCTGGCTAAGGGCTCTGTGGAGTGGGTTTCGGGGACAAATGGCTCTTCAGATGTCTTCACAGGTAACTTGGTCAAGGATGGCTGGCGCTTGAAAAGTAAGTCTTCTTTCCTGGGTTGCATCCAAAATGGCATCCTATTTACCGCACTACCGAAAATGTATGGGTCCTGTTCAAAAGTAATACACTATATAGGCAATAGGGTGCCATTTGCGACAAAAGCTCAGTGTGTGTAGAAGTCAAGTTCTAGTTTAGTTCCTATAATTTTGTTGCTATTTTTATACCATAGCCTAGTAGTATTCTTGGTCACCATGCCATGTTGGTGCGTGTCTGACCGTTGCCAAACTTTAAAGAAGGTACATTATGCTCCACAGATCATTGTTGATTACAGCCTATTTCCTATTCCCCCCCCCCCCCATCTTTTGTTTGACTCTTGAAGAAGAAGAAAAACTGTTTTTGGACATGCAATGAGGTGGTGAAAATAATCACATGATCGAATGTTCATCACCTGGTCTGATTGATATTGGGACGATTTATCGGACCCAAATAAAGGCTAGTCCTGGACTAAGTAGATTTCTCTGGATCTAAATTTCGGTTGTGGTCAGGTCCACTCGGGTCTATCAGCTGTAGTGACAATAAAACAGTTAGAATTTCGGTTGGGTCTCGGTATATCGGGTCAACCAGGACCCGTGAAAACCTTTTTACAAAGAAGCACTTTCAATGGAAAATCTCCATTGTACATGCTTTTTATTCGAGGATCTGCCTCCCTGAAACGACCCATTGAGTTCACCACCGCTGTTTCACTGAGCCTCCCTGTCATGTCTCTGCAGCAAGAGGTGGAGAACTTCAAAAAGGTTCACCTGATCAGCCGAGAGGAGTTTGACTGCCTGACCCCAGAACCCCCCGTCGACCCCAACCAGGAGGTGCCCCCTGGACCCCCAAAGCCCCAGCAGAGTGAGTTCCACAGACACATGAACGGATGAGACGCAGACCTCTTACGAAGATGGGGGTCACACAGCTAAGGCTTAATCACATGCCAAACACAACCACTCTACTGAACCAACGTTGGGAAATAACACCAGATATAGAGAGCAGAATAATACAGTGGGAATGTTTCTATGGCTTTACAACACCGACAGGCTATAGGAATAGCTCCAAATAAGTCTTATTCATGTGCATATTGAAATGGAAGCTGTGATCCAGAAATGACCCATATGAACACGTGACTCATCTCTCAGTTCCCGTAGACGCCTTGGCGAACAAACTGTTCGGTGCCCCTGAGCCTTCCACAATAGCACGCTCCCTCCCGACTACTGTACCTGACTCGCCCAACTACCGCAGTGCCCGGACACCCCGCACGCCTCGCACCCCGCACCGGAAGGACCCCGCCATGACGCCCCGTTTCTACCCTGTTGTGAAGGAGAGCCGGCCCGTCGACGACAAGGTAACAATTTTGTGTCTGACATTTTGCTTAGACTTACCCACATCCCATAGATCTACCAGGGTTCAGTTGTCTATTGGTTATTGATTCTGACATCTGTGAGGTGGCACACTGCTCCTCTATTTATACATTTCATTTGTGAAGTGTCTTTCATTTACATCTGAAACCTCCGACTAGGGGTGGATTTGGGTCTGGGCATCTCGACTGCTGTGGGTACTGTTTGGTTAACTGTCCTCTCTCTAACCCCCCCCCCCTGTCTTTAGACCCCCAGGAAAAGGAAGACCAGGCACAGCTCCAACCCCCCCATGGAGTGGCACGTTGGCTGGGTGATGGACTCGCGGGAGCACCGATCTCGTACCGCCTCCGTCAGGTGAGTCAAGTCCCCTCGTCTCCTGTTGCTAACATTTGCACTTGTTCATATTACTACAGAAGTATTTTTGTTATGTCTTCTTTAGAACATTTCAATGCTATAAGAATGATCCCAATGATGAGTTGGTTATTTGAATCTGCTGTGTAGTACTGGGGCAAAAACCAAAATGTGCACACCTTGGGATCCCCAAGACCGAGTTTGGAATTGTTTACTTATACCCATTTCATACAGGTTTAATTTGTCGTGGTGTTTGTATGTACTTTTAATCACTCCTCTTCCCTCTCTCTCCAGCTCCAACGTCAGCCCCTCAGAGGGTACACCTGTATTGGGGGGAATTGGCTGCACCCCCCAGTCGCTCCCCAATTTCCAGCACCCCTCCCACGAGCTGCTCAAGGAGAACGGCTTCACGCAACACGTTTATCACAAGTACCGTCGACGCTGCCTAAACGGTACGCATAGCTATCCATATTCTTTCCCCAAACAAAGATCACGCGCAGACACGATCACCCATTCACGCGCAGACACGGTCACCCATTCACGCGCAGACACGGTCACCCATTCACGCGCAGACACGGTCACCCATTCACGCGCAGAAGACACGGTCACCCATTCACGCGCAGAAGACACGGTCACCCATTCACGCGCAGAAGACACGGTCACCCATTCACGCGCAGACACGGTCACCCATTCACGGTCACACCACCCATTCACGCGCAGAAGACACGGTCACCCATTCACGCGCAGATTCAGACACGGTCACCCATTCACGCGCAGAAGACACGGTCACCCATTCACGCGCAGAAGACACGGTCACCCATTCACGCGCAGAAGACACGGTCACCCATTCACGCGCAGAAGACACGGTCACCCATTCACGCGCAGAAGACACGGTCACCCATTCACGCGCAGACACGGTCACCCATTCACGCGCAGACACGGTCACCCATTCACGCGCAGAAGACACGGTCACCCATTCACGCGCAGAACACGGTCACCCATTCACGCGCAGACACGGTCACCCATTCACGCGCAGACACGGTCACCCATTCACGCGCAGACACGGTCACCCATTCACGCGCAGATTCACGCGCAGAGACACGGTCACCCATTCACGCGCAGAACACACGGTCACCCATTCACGCGCAACACGGTCACCCATTCACGCGCAGAAGGTCACACGGTCACCCATTCACGCGCAGAACGACACGGTCACCCATTCACGCGCAGAAGGTCACCCACGGTCACCCATTCACGCGCAGAAGACACGGTCACCCATTCACGCGCAGAGACCCATTCACGGTCACCCATTCACGCGCGCGGTCACCCATTCACGCGCACACGGTCACCCATTCACGCGCAGAAGACACGGTCACCCATTCAGGCGCAGAAGGCACGGTCACCCATTCACGCGCAGAAGACACGGTCACCCATTCACGCGCAGAAGACACGGTCACCCATTCACGCGCAGAAGACACGGTCACCCATTCACGCGCAGAAGACACGGTCACCCATTCACGCGCAGACACGGTCACCCATTCACGCGCAGAAGACACGGTCACCCATTCACGCGCAGACACGGTCACCCATTCACGCGCAGAAGACACGGTCACCCATTCACGCGCAGAAGACACGGTCACCCATTCACCCATTCACGCGCAGACGACACGGTCACCCATTCACGCGCGCAGAAGACACGGTCACCCATTCACGCGCAGACACGGCGCGCACACGGTCACCCATTCACGCGCAGACACGGTCACCCATTCACGCGCGGTCACCCATTCACGCGCAGACACGGTCACCCATTCACGCGCAGACCCATTCACGCGCAGACACGGTCACCCATTCACGCGCAGACACGGTCACCCATTCACGCGCAGACACGGTCACCCATTCACGCGCAGACACGATCACTCATTCAGAGACTAGAAAGTAATGACACATTATACTTGTGTGTAAATAGTTAGGAACACTGCGCATAGAAACAATAGCTGTTGCTTGCTTTGTCACACAGGCTGCATCCCAAATGGTCAAATGGCCTACATAGTGCACTACTTTTGAAATTATAGGGAATAGGGTGGCATTTGGGACACAGATACAGTGTCTGACTGACCTTTAACCCCTTCACCCCACTAATCACAGAACGCAAGCGGTTGGGCATCGGCCAATCCCAGGAGATGAACACGCTGTTCCGTTTCTGGTCGTTCTTCCTGAGGGATCACTTCAACAGGAAGATGTATGAGGAGTTCAAGCAGCTGGTGGTGGAGGACGGCAAGGAGGGATACAGGTAATGCTTCATTTCATTCTTTGCTTAATACTTACCAATCTACCAATTATACACAGAACTTTGATTGTAAAGAGCCTAAAATTGAATGTTGGGCAAGGAGAGTGCAATGTGTGAAGGCTCTTGACCAGTAAAATTATTTGGGCCTAAAATTGTGTTTGGGAAGGGGAGGCAACAGGGGCAGACACTTGTTCCAGCCCTGCTCTAACACACCTGACTCAATCAAGCACAGGGCATTTTCTGCCAATTAAATCCTTGGGTGGTCCGCCTAAGCGTTTTTTTGGGGCCGTCTAAGTCTAAACAGTGTACACAATTATTTTTCAGAAAGAAAACCAGATATAAAGTATGTAGAAAAGATAATGGACCTACTGAACTACAATATAAAGGCAACATGTAAAGTGTTGGTCCCATGTTTCATGAGCTGAAATAAACAGATCCCAGACATTTTCAATTTGCACCTAAAATATTATTTATCTCAAATGTTCCTGTTTAGTGAGAGTTTCTCCTTTGCCAAGATAATCCATCCACCTGAAAGTTGTGGCATATTGAAAAGATGATTTTAACAGCATGATCAATAAAACAAAAGGTCACTCTAAAATGTGCAGTTTTGTCACACAACACATTGCCATAGATGTCTCAAGTTTTGAGGGAGTGTGCTATTTGCATGCTGACTGCAGGAATGTTCATCATAACTGTTGCCGGAGACTTTAATGTTCATTTCTCTACTATAAGCCACCTCCAATGTTTTAGAGAATTTGTCAGTACGTCCAACCGGCCTCACGACCGCAGACCATGTGTAACCACCCCAGCCCAGGACCTCCACATCTGGCTTCTTCACCTGCAGGATTGTCTGAGACCAACCACCCAGACAGCTGAGGAAACTGTTGGCTTTCACAACCAAAGAATTTCTGCACAAACTATCAGAAGCTTATCTGTGTGCTCGTCATCCTCACCGGGGTCTTGACCAGACTGCAGTTTGGCGTCATAACCGACTTCAGTAGGAAAATGCTCACCTTCGATGGCCACTGGCTCGCTGGAGAAGTGTACTCTTCCCAGATGAATCCCGGTTTCAACTCTACCGGCAGGCAGTGTGTATGGCGTCGTGTGGGTGAGCAGCTTCCTGATGTCAACGGTGGTGGTGGGGTTATGGTATGGGCAGACGAAAACAATGACATTTTATTGATGGCAATTTTAATGCACAGAGATACCTTGACAAGATCACCCATTGAGCATGTTTGGAATGCTCTGGGTTGACATGTACGACAGCGTGTTCAGGTTCCCGACAATATCCAGCAACTTTGCACAGCCATTGAAGAGGACTCTATGTAAAGGAGATGTGTTGCGCTGAATGAGGCAAATGTTGGTCACACCAGATTCTGACTTTTTACATTTGTTATCCATGCCCCCATCATTTTTTAAGGTATCTGTGACCAACAGATGCATATCTGTATTCCCAGTCATGTGAAATCCATAGGTTAAGGCCTAATGAATGTATTTCAATTGACTGATTTCCTTATTTAATTGTAACTCAGTAAAATCGGTGCATTTATATTTTGTTCAGTGTATTTTTTTCATAATAAACTCAGCAAAACAAGAAACGTCTTCTCACTGTCAACTGCGTTTATTTTCATTAAACCTAACGTGTAAATATTGGTATGAACATAAGATTCAACAACTGAGACATGAACTGAACAAGTTCCACAGACATGTGACTAACAGAAATGGAATAATGTGTCCCTAAACAAAGGGGAGGTCAAAATCAAAAGTACCAGTCAGTATCTGGTTTGGCCACAAGCTGCATTAGGTACTGCAGTGCATCTTCTCCTCATGGACTGCACCAGATTTACCAGGTCTTGCTGTGAGATGTTACCCCACTCTTCCACCAAGGCACCTGCAAGTTCCCGGACATTTCTGGGGGGAATGGCCCTAGCCCTCACCCTCAGATTCTACAGGTCTTAGACGTGCTCAATTGGATTGAGATCTGGGCTCTTCGCTGGCCATGGCAGAACACTGACATTCCTGTCTTGCATTAAATCACACACAGAACGAGCAGTATGGCTGGTGGCATTGTCATGCTGCAGGAAGGGTACCACATGAGGGAGGAGGATGTCTTCGCTGTAACGCAGAGCGTTGAGATTGCCTGCAATGACAACAAACTCAGTCCGATGATGCTGTGTCATAACGCCCCAGACCATGACGGACCCTCAACCTCAAATCGATCCCGCTCCAGAGTACAGTCCTCGGTGCAACGCTCATTCCTTTGACGATAAATGCGAATCTGACCATCACCTCTGGTGAGACAAAACTGTGACTAATCAGTGAAGAGCACTTTTTTCCAGTCCTGTCTGGTCCAGCGACTGTGGGTTTGTGCCCATAGGCAACATTGTTGCCGGTGATGTCTGGTGAGGACCTGCCTTAAAACAGCCCTCAGTCCAGCCTCTCTCAGCCTATTGCAGACAGTCTGAGCACTGATGGAG
Organism: Oncorhynchus masou masou; assembly: GCF_036934945.1. NCBI lineage: Eukaryota > Metazoa > Chordata > Actinopteri > Salmoniformes > Salmonidae > Oncorhynchus > Oncorhynchus masou. Next base: position 54,254,718 of record NC_088233.1, read on the forward strand.
GGATTGTGTGTTCCTGGTGTAACTCGGGCAGTTGTTGCCATCCTGTACTTGTCCCGCATGTGTGATGTTCGGATGCACCGATCCTGTGCAGGTGTTGTTACACATGGTCTGCCACTGCGAAGACCATCATCTTTCCGTCCTGTCTCCCTGTAGCGCTGTCTTAGGCGTCTCACAGTACGCACATTGCAATTTATTGACCTGGCCACATCTGCATGCCTAAGGCACGTTCACGCAGATGAGCCGGGACCCTGGGCATCTTTCTTTTGGTGTTTCTCAGTCAGTAGAAAGGCCTCTTTAGTGTCCTATGTTTTCATAACTGTGACCTTAATTGCCTACCGTCTGTAAGCTGTTAGTGTCTTAACGACCGTTCCACAGGTGCATATTCATTAATTGTTTATGGTTCATTGAACAAGCATGGGAAACGGCATTCAAACCCTTTACAATGAAGATCTGAGAAGTTATTTGGATTTTTAGAAAATGTCTTTGAAAGACATGGTCCTGAAAATGGATGTTTCTTTTTTTGCATAGTTTATCATCTTTAAGAACTAACAATCACCAAAATTAAAGCTAGACAGTCAGGGTGGGCGAATAGAAAATTCCAGTACCACTACTAGTGTTAGTAAATTGGTGTTTGTTTAGTCGATCACCACACACTGCTGATTAATACCGGTTGTCTGTATTGCAGGTACGGTTTGGAGTGCCTGTTCAGGTACTACAGCTACGGACTGGAAAGGAAATTCAGGCCAAACATTTTCAAGGACTTCCAGGAGGAGACCATGAAAGATTACGAAGCTGGTGAGATGCATCACCTAGGGAACCTCAACACATTCACACAGCGTGATAACTCTCGATTTGGTTACTACTGTTCCTCCACAATGAGTACATTCTGTGTACCAAATGGAACCATATTCCCCATATAGTGCACTACTTTTGACCAGAGCCTTATATAGGGAATAGGGTGCCATTTGGGACCTTGGCTTAGACTTCTCCCTAACACCTGCCTGTATCTGTGTCCCCATCTCCCACAGGCCAGCTGTATGGACTTGAGAAGTTTTGGGCATTTCTTAAATACTCCAAAAACAAGAACATGGGGATAGACCCCAAGTTGCAGGAGTGCTTGAGCAAGTTTAAGCGTCTCGAGGATTTCAGAATCGATGTAAGTAGGGAAACCTGTCAAAGAAAGTGAAATGTTCTCTTCTACTTTTTACTACTAGTGAAACCTGTCAGTTATATTTTGTCTTCTACTTTTTACTACTAGGGAAACCTGTCAGTTATATTTTGTCTTCTACTTTTTACTACTAGGGAAACCTGTCAGTTATATTTTGTCTTCTACTTTTTACTACTAGTGAAACCTGTCAGTTATATTTTGTCTTCTACTTTTTACTACTAGGGAAACCTGTCAGTTATATTTTGTCTTCTACTTTTTACTACTAGGGAAACCTGTCAGTTACATTTTGTCTTCTTCATCCTCATTTACCGTTGAAAACAATGGCAGTGAGACAGGGAAGTGACAGCAGCGAAGTCCTGTAAGCCAATGCTTTTAGAAGTTAAATGTGAACTTAGCGAGGTGGAAATAAGCATCAGTGACAGTACAGGTGCAATGCTGAAAGGGAGGCACCTTGAGACCCAACCGGTTGCTGGCAGCATTGCGAAAAGGAATAGAGGGAGTAAATCACAGAGCTGTTTATAGAAATGATTGCAGTTGATATGAAGCCACTGTCAATGGTAGAGGATGTCGGCTTCAATGTTGCCCTATTGGCATGTACTATTTCATGTCATCTTGTGGTCTGCTTCTAGACAACGATTGTTATGCAATTAGGCCTACAATGAAGTCCCATCACTAACTACCATTGTTGCTGAGTGGGTGGGGGACAGCAGTTAGGTGAGTTCTGTCTTGTAGTGTTTCCACTAGATAGCCCAGCCACAAATTTCAAATTGGATATATCGTAAATCCATGAAAACAAAAGTGTTTTTTGGTCTTCATTTAGGGTTATACATAAGGCTAACATTGTGATTAAGGTTAAGTTTAAAATCACATTTTAAGAAGACAAATTGTTGAAATTCACAGGCTTTGTGACTTTGTAGCTGTAGTAACTGGTGACGACCATCTGGTAGGTAGCCAGGTCAGCGGTAGATTGAACTGCATTGCCCCCTAGACTTGGTCATTTTTAGATGTATTCTTTGCTGTTTAAACGTTAAGACATACCAAATATCAAAGTTGTATTTAATAATAGAATAATTAGGTGGTGCTTATATAGTCCTGTTTCAATGTGATAACCTGTACAAGTGTTGGGTGTGAAATGGAAATGTATTTTTTGCAAATCCCACTCCCTCTGAGACACCCTTGGAGAATGGGGTCACAGCCAGGGGGATCAGCCATTATTGAGGGCATCCCTGGAGCAATTAGTTTAATTGCCCTACTCAAGGATAGAACGGTAGATTTTCACCTTGTCGGCTCGGGGATTCGATCCAGCCACCTTTCGGTTACTGGCCCAACGCTCCTACGCCTCAGGCTACCTGCCACCCCCATGGGTTATCTGTCAAAGGTGCTGCCCATGCGCCCAGAAGCCAAAATGGGACAGGTGAACCGTTGCGATCTCTATAAATATTTATGGGATAACGGGGAAAGAATGAGGAAGTGGATAGAATTTCATTTGTTATGATTATCAGTGACATGAACGATTTTAAAACATCGATATAACACGTATTTGTCTTAACTGCATTGTTGGTTCAGGGCTTGTAAGCATTTCACTGTAAGGTTGTAGTTGTATTCTGCATTTCACTGCAAGGTTGTATTTGTATACCTGTTGTATTTGGCGCAGGTGACGAATAACATTTGATGAGATTACTATGTATAGCTTTATAAGACTATAAATGACCAAGCACACAGTTTCTACCTCTGCTTTTGAGAGGAGCTGGCACCTTTCAGCTAAGCTAACAATATGCGAACTTCAATCTCCAAACTGCACGCAGAGAAATAAAAATACACAATTCTCTCAGTATCCCTTTAACAAAGAACAGGCCTGCCCTGTTCACCCTGTACTCTGCATCGCGAATGGCACCCTATTCCTTACATAGTGCACTACTTTTGAGCAGGGCACATATGGCTCCTTTTCAAAGTAGTGCACTATATTAGGGAATAGGGTGCCATTTGAGACACAGTTCGTTCTGTAACAAAGTCTAAGAGGCATTTCCATGTAAAAGGACCAATGAAAAATTAAGGCATGTATACATTTTTTAACCATATTCCATCCTAACAAAGTGGAATAAGCAAAGGCTTTGCATTCTGGTCAAACCAATGGAAAAGGGATCAAAACACAATCATGTTGAAGTCATTTCAACGCTTATATTTCATTTTGGATAAATGATTGGTCTTCTGTAAGAAACATTGCCCTGTGCCTTGTAATTCCGTTACCAAAAACCCACATATATATTTAAGATATTTTCTAATTTCTCTCCCTCATGAGGGAGGATAATGAATGTTCACAGAAGTAACAAGCAAAGGTTGACCTACCAATTAGTTAGTGTTTTTGCTGACATAGAGTTTCTGAATTATTAAGTGATTAAAACTCGTAATTCTGGTAACAGAATTACAGTTGCCAGTTGCACTGGCAACTGTGGGACCTTATATAGACAGGCCTTTCCAAATCATGTCCAATCAATTAAATTTACCACAGGTGGCCTCCAATCAAGTTGTAGAACCATCTCACGGATTGTGAATGGAAACAGGGATTCACCTGAGCTCAACCCTTTTTTACGTGGAATAAAACATGTTTTCTTTGTTATTATGGGGTACTGTGTGTAGATTGAGGATTTGTATTTAATCCATTTTAGAATAATGCTGCAATGTAACAAAGGGGTCTGAATACCTCATACACTTGCACATAGTCTGTTGTTTACGAAGCATGTGACAAATACATTTTGATTTGTATGTCATAGCTGACACCCATTCTTTCTGCAGACATCTTTTGAATCTTATTTCGAAACAGATATTTAATTACAGTTTTGAAAAAATGAGGTCACGTGAAAACTGAGGATGATTTTACTGTAATTCTGTTGCCACACTGCATCTGCACAGTTCATCCAGTAAATGTGTTTCTGTGAAATGTTCTGTGTAAATTGTTCAATTGTGCATAGCATAGTTCATTGCTTTGTTAAACTTTGAAATCAATGGTTTTTGTTTAGCATAGATTTGAAAGTGAAAAATCTGACGACGTGGAATTGCCCTTTTAGAATGTCCGTAGAGCCCCAGTCAATCCCACCATTGTCCTTCATTACAGCCCCCGATGGAGGAGGGAGGTCGCAAGAGACACTCATCCAGCGGAGACTGTCGCCGCCGCCACCCCTCCCAGGGCTCCAGACGCCCCCACAGCCAAACTGGCTTCGGCCCCGTTCGCCCAGGGCCCCACCAGGGAGGATGCCAAAATCAGCAGCCAGAGCCAGCGCCCGCAGCCCAGCCACCAATCGCATCAGACACCCAGCCACCAAAGTAACCCCAGACAACCCTCAGCCACTTGGATCAACTCAACGTCATTGAATATTTTCTGCGCTGCAAGAATGCGAGATTGACTTTCTGACGAACAGCTTGTGATTGGATAAATCAAGGCTCTTCCATTTATTTAGTTTGAAACACCCAGCGTTTTGACTTATTAGAGACAAAACTAAATGACTATTGAAGGAGTGGATGAAGTATTTTATTTTGCAATCCTTGGCATATTTTCTCCCCGTGGTTACAAAATGTGGGGAATTGACATGGTTTCTTGAGGACGTTTGATGGCAACTGCGAACCTTGTGATTCCTTTCTGTTGATGGACCCTCTTTCCACTTGACACCATCTAGTTGGTGGATTAGAAATTGATGCGTTGAAAAATACATATTTAACTTGTTTTGCGCGAGAGAGAAATAGAGGGAGAAAAAATAGATGTCAAAACACCAAACCAAATGATGAAAAAAATGACTTGTACCAGTCCCTCAGTATGAACAAGATCATTGAACGTTGCCTTATTTTTATGTTTTTCCTGCTTGTGCCCGCCACCGTAATGTCGATTGTACAGCATTGACAATTGCAAATATGCAACGTTGGTCACCACCTACAGTAGTTGGTCACCACTCAGTTTTTTTCCAAGAGGCTCTACTCTGTTCATCTGGAGGAGTACAACCAATGGGCAGACGGTCTCCCTTCTGACCCTTGAACCCAACCCATCTGTTCTATTCCCATGAACATCTGACTACATACAGTCAGATAAACTATAATAATCTGGTGTGGATAACATCATCTTCATCCGACAGAGGACTGATGATATCAAATAGATGAGTGATTCATTTTTTTCTTCACCAATGTGAATTGGACAGAAGATGACTTTCACCTCCAGGCGACTTGTTTTATTGTTTATAGAACAGTTTATATATTTGACTAGCATGTGTACATACTACTTTTTCTTCTTTTAAATGGTCTGAAATGAGGCTTTTTTTTAATTTTCTGTGTTTCTAGCTATGCTATGGGTATATGGTCCTCTTTAGTTCAATATCAATTGGCATAAATAACAGAACTGTTCCTTCTGCTGGAGGTTGAGAAGGGATTCATATTCACAGGTGGTTCCACTGTGTCAAAATTTAAAACAAACATGACATTGGCCATTCTATTTTCATTAACTGTCATTGTTGAAAAAGTTGAGTTTTTACGAGAATTAACTTTCTTTTTAGCTTTTTTTCCCCCTGTCTTGTGGGTTTAACTCCAGGGAACTGTGAGTCAATTGAGTGTGCTTGTATGATTGATTGAATCACTCAAGAAATTGTTTACTCGAGGAATAAAGACATAACTTTCCGAATGCACCCCCAGTGAACGTCCCCTCACTCGTCCTAGACCAGGATAGAGGGGACAGGTAAGATCTGTCCTTTGGGGTCCAGTCTAATCGTTAGCACAGTGCATCAGACCCTGTGGGTGGAACCGTTGGTGCTCCAATGAACTCAGCAGGACACCAGACATGGCGCCCCCTAGTGTCAGATGGGCTGGCGAGAAAGAGGGGAAGGGAGGACGTAACCCACTTTGGGTTTGTCAATATTCAGAGGTTATGAATGGCTATGATGTCTGGGGACTGAAAAAAAGGACAAAATTCCATAGAGCCAAAAAAAAATTAAATAGCTGTATACGAATTAATAGTTCATTACCATTACAATATCCTAGGCTTGTCATGAGGGGAATAAAATAATAAAAACAAATGTAGAATACTTGAATAAGATCTTGTATTATAGCATTTAATATCCATAATATCTGCTTTGTAGGCTGTGATTTGCTATTGGTGTTATTTGTAGTAATTGTGCTGTTCCTTATATATATATAAAAAAATAAAAACATTAAATGGACAAAAAAACTTAAACACCAACTCTGTCATCGTCCTGTTAATTACTTGTCTGTTCCCTGTAGGGTATTCCAGAAAGCAGTTTCATTGAGTTAACAAGCTAATTTTGACAAACTGACACTGTTTTTCTGTCAGATTTTTTTTTTAAAGCTACATTTGTATATTGCTGGTTGTTGTCAACTCACTGGGTGTGTTTGAGCAGTAATGCTAACAGCCGACTGCAGAAGAAAGTCTACGAGTGATTTCAGGGGAGGTGCATCTGCAACAGCTGAAAGTTGGTCACTGTTGTGGTTTACCTACAGCAAGGCTCCAACCCCCATACCACACATTTACAAACGTACAGTTATGACTATGGTATGTTCCCTGAAGGAGGGAAACTAGGTACAATACAGCTACAGGAGGTTGCGAGCTAGCTCCCTCTACTGAAGAACATTAGAATCACGCCTGACAAGGCCAATGAACACCGTGCCTAACTGTAAGCCCCACCTTCCACAGGCAATAAACCAGAGGCACGGATCCATTCTTTCAATTCAGTACTGCTCTTCACCAAGCCCAGAACTGGGCAGCACATGGCCGAAGAGGTGTACCTCATTTCCCTCCTTCTGGGAATAGTAGTTATAGTTATAACTGTACGTTCCCTTTGTCAACTTTGTGCAACACAGCTATGGGGACAGCCCCAAGCCAACATCAAATGAAATGGCCCACGGACGACCACCCAGAGTTCCAAGCCAACCTGTGGTATTTGGGTATTGCGTGACCCCTGGTCCACTCAATGTACATGCATAACACTCATACCAGACACAAGGCATCTAACCTCCGCTGTTCCTCAGAAGCAAACTGAGGAGGCGAAAAGGGTAGAGCTAGAGACCTGTAGGACATAGTCATGACTTAGGACACAACATCACCTTAGAGTCGCCACGGGTAACTTCCTACAAGAGGGGTGAACGGATAACGTGTGGAGATCTCCAACATGTTTAGTCAAGACCAAAGCCACGAGCAGTGCAATCTTGTAGGAGAGGATCCACAGTGTCTATTGATTCAAATGGGTCCTCACACAGCACATCCAAAACCAGTCAAATCCCAAGTGGGCGCAATAGGTTTAGAAACTGGCCTGAGACGGCACACACCCTTTTAAAAACCCTGGAGTGGCACCAATAATTCTCCCACATGACACGCTGTAAACACCCGCTATTTACAGATGAAGTCAAAAGTTTACATACACTTAAGTTGGAATCATTAAATCGTATTTTTCAACCACTCCACAAATTTCTTGTTAACAAACTATAGTTTTGGCAAGTCAGTTAGGACATCTACTTTGTGCATGACACAAGTAAATTTTTCCAACTGTTTACAGACTAATTATTTAACTTATAATTCATTGTATCACAATTCCAGTGGGGCAGAAGTTTACATACACTGCCTTTTAAACCTCTTAGAGATCGTGCTACTTTTTTCAACATTCTGTTAAAAATCGCGCAACATTTCAGCGTCCTGCTACTCATGCCAGGAATATAGTATATGCATATGATTAGTATGTGTACATAGAACACACTCTGAAGTTTCTAGAACTGGTTCAATGGTGTCTGTGACTATAACAGAACGAGTTCCGTGGTCAAAATCGCAAGGAAACCTGATCACAAAATCAATCCGCCAGTCTATGTATTGTCTATTGGAAGGAAAAATACTTAAGGGTGAGATTACAGTTCCTACAGCTTCCATACGATGTCGCCAGTGTTGTGATTTCGATTCAACTAAATCCTTGGTCATCTGAGTAATAGCCACATCCGGTTTTCAGGTCCACAGCTGTGAAAAATGGAACCGGAAAAGCTGGCTACGTTTTCCAAACTTGTGCCTATTGAATACAGATCGCTCCGTGATCAATTTGATTGTTTATTAACGTTTACTAATACCCAAAGTTGGATTACAGAAGTAGTTTGAAGTGTTTTGTCAAAGTTTATAGGCAACTTTTTTCATTTAAAAAAATAACGTTGCGTTTAACCTGTTGAAACTCTGGGGGCGCTATATCATTTTTGGATAAAAAGACGTGCCCGTTTTAAGCGCAATATTTTGTCACAAAAAGATGCTCGACTATGCATATAATTGGTAGCTTTGGAAAGAAAACACTCTGACGTTTCCAGAACTGCAAAGATATTGTCTGTGCGTGCCCTAGAACGTGAGCTACAGGCAAAACCAAGATGAAACGGCATCCAGGAAATGAGCAGGATTTTTGAGGCTCAGTTTTCCATTGTCTCCTTATATGGCTGTGAATGCGAGAGGAGTGAGTCAGCCCTTTCTGTCGTTTCCCCAAGGTGTCTGCAGCATTGTAACGTATTTGTAGGCATATCATTGGAAGATTGACCATAAGAGACCACATTTACCAGGTGTCCGCCCGGTGTCCTGCGCCGAAATTGGTGCGCAAAGTCAGCTGCAAGTATTTTTCCACAGAATTCAGAGAAGAATGCAGGCTTCCACGAACGATATATCAATGAAGAGATATGTGAAAAAACACCTTGAGGATTGATTCCAAACAACGTTTGCCATGTTTCGGCCGATATTATGGAGTTAATTCGGAAAAAGTTTGACGTTGTAGGTGACTGAATTTTCGGTTCGTTTCGGTAGCCAAATGTGATGTACAAAACGGAGCGATTTCTCCTACACAAAGACGCTTTCAGGAAAAACTGCACATTTGGTATGTAACTGAGAGTCTCCTCATTGAAAACATCCGAAGCTCTTCAAAGGTAAATGATTTTATTTATTTGGTTATCTGGTTTTTGTGAAAATGTTGCGTGCTAAATGCTACTCAAAATGCTAAGCTAGCTTAGCATACTCTTACACAAATTAGTGAATTGCTATGGTTCAAAAGCATATTTTGAAAATCTGAGATGACAGTGTTGTTAAGAAAAGGCTAAGCTTGAGAGTAGGCGCATTATTTTCATTTTATTTGCGATTTTCAGAAATCGTTAACGTTGCGTTATGCTAATGAGCCTGAGGCCGGATCCGGGATGGGGAGTTTCAAGAAGTTAAAAACGGTGGTTTTCCTGGATCTGACGGTCTTCATAAATGGACATTTTGTGTACGCACAAGGACCGATTAAATCGAAAAAAAAGACCCAATTGTGATGTTTATGGGACATATAGGAGTGCCAACAAAGAAGCTCATCAAAGGTAATGAATGTTTTATATTTTATTTCTGCGTTTTGTGTAGCGCCGGCTACGCTAATTCCTTTGTTTACGTCCCTTCTGGTATTTCGGGGTGTTGCATGCTATCAGATAATAGCTTCTCATGCTTTCGCCGAAAAGCATTTTACAAATCTGACTTGTTGGCTAGATTCACAACGAGTGTAGCTTGAATTTAGTACCCTGCATGTGAGTTTTAATGAACGTTTGAGTTTTAACGAGTGCTATTAGCATTTGGCGTAGCGCATTTGCATTTATTGTTGGCAAGGTGGGACGCTAGCGTGTCGGGTGGGCCAGAGAGGTTAAACAGCTTGGAAAATTTCAGTAAATTATTTCATGGCTTTTGAAGCTTATGATAGGCTAATTGACATCATTTGAGGCAATTGGAGGTGTACCTGTGGATGTATTTCAAGGCCTACCTTCCAACGCAATGCCTCTTTGCTTGACATCATGGTAAAATCAAAAGAAATCAGCCAAGACCCCAGAAAATGTATTTTAGACCTCCACAAGTCTGGTTCATCCTTGGGAGCAATTTCCAAATGCCTGAAGGTACCACGTTCATCTGTACAAACAATAGTACGCAAGTATAAACACCATGGGACCACGCAGCCATCATACCACTCAGGAAGTAGACGCGTTCTGTCTCCTAAAGATGAACGTACTTTGGTGCGAAAAATGCAAATCAATCCCAGAACAACAGCAAAGGACCTTGTGAAGATGCTGGAGGAAACGGGTACAAAAGTATCTGTATCCACAGTTAAACGAGTCCTATATCGACACAACCTGAAAGGCCACTCAGCAAGGAAGAAGCCACTGCTCCAAAACTGCCATAAAAAAGCCAGACTACGGTTTGCAGCTGAACATTGCAGCTATTGCTGCTATTTTTGCAGCTGCACATACTTTTTGGAGAAATATCCTCTGGTCTGATGAAACAACGTTTTGCCATAATGACCATCGTTACGTCTGGAGGAAAAATGAGGAAGCTTGCAAGCCGAAGAATACCATCCCAACCGTGAAGCACGGGGTGGTAGCATCATGTTGTGGGGGTGCTTTGCTGCAGGAGGGACTGGTGCACTTCACAAAATAGATGGCATCATGAGGCTCGAAAATTATGTGGATGTATTGAAGCAACATCTCAAGACATCAGTCAGGAAGTTAAAGCTTGGTCGCAAATGGGTCTTCCAAATGGACTGACCCATGCATACTTCCAAAGTTGTGGCAAAAAGAACAACAAATTCAAGGTATTGGAGTGGCCATCACAAAGCGCTGACCTCAATCCTATAGAAAATTTGTGGACAACTGAAAAAGTGTCTGCGAGCAAAGGAGGCCTACAAACCTGCCTCAGATACACCAGCTCTGTCAGGAGGAATGGGCCAACATTCACCCAACTTATTGTGGGAAGCTTGTGGAAGGCTACCTGAAATGTTTGACCCAAGTTAAACAATTTAAAGGCAATGTGTATGTGAACTTCTGACCCACTGGGAATGTGATGAAAGAAATAAAAGCTGAAATAAATCACTCTCTTCTATTATTCTGACATTTCACATTCTTAAAATGAAGTGGTGTTCTTAACTGACCTAAAACAGGGAATGTTTACTAGTATTAAATGTCAGGAATTGTGAAAAACTGAGTTTAAATGTATTTGGCTGATGTAAAGGTTTATGTAAACTTCAGACTTCAACTGTATATCAATACAACCCTCTTATCGAGGTTGCTCTTGTGGACTGTATAGTAACAATAATGTTCAGAGGTAAACCCCTTGCAATCAGAATGGACCTTTCAGGGGCCAGATTCCAAATCTCCATCCCGCTCATGCGCCTGGGACAACAGGTCCCTGCTCAACGGCAGTTGCCACGGATCCCCGCATAAAAGGCGAAAGATTTCCACAAGCCACAAAGGATCAATGACGCACCCTTCCGAGCATGGGCTGAATCAGGGGTGTTTTCATTACAACAATTTTGTTGCAATAAGTTTTGTCTGTTTACAGTTTACTCTAAACGCTCTTCAACATGATGTAAAAAATGTTGGGTTTTTAAATGAAAGTTATAGTTAATTTTAATTGTATGGTTTCCGGGCGTTTACTTTCCCGAATAGTCTGCAAAGTGTTTGGCGCAAGCAATGATGGATTTTTTCCTCTAAGGTGGCATGAAATTCACAGGGTTCCTTCTAACTTCTACCAGCCGTGAACTGAACTACAACTTCCATTTAAGAAAATAAACTTGACAGGTTTTGCAGTAAATTATTTATGTTGCAAAACATTTTGCAACAGACAATGTCTTGCAACAAAATTGTCATAATGAATACACCCCATGTCCACAGGGGGAAACGCATAAAGGAGTGTCAGAGGCCACGGACGCGCGCAACGAGCATCCGTTCTCAACAGAGCACAGGTTGCTTATTGAGAAACAGCCACAAGGTTTTCCTCACAGTGCGTCGGCCCTGCCGAACATTTCCCATCTCTGGGAGACCACCCAGGGATGCAGCCTCCACTCCCGGGAACGGAGGCCCCCACTGGATAGCAGATCCGCACCCGTGTTGAGGCTCCCGGGTAGTGTGCACACTGCTCTACAGCAGTAGGGAGCGAGCTATGGATAAAAGGGGGCGAGATTGCAGCCCTCCCTGTCTGTATGCCGCCACTGTCCAGTTGTCGGCCCTCACCACCACACGCTGGCCTGACAACGGGAGTAAATGCATGAGTGCTATGTACCCAACCCCCAAATTGAGCTGCCCTCGCAATGCATACATCACCCTCGGGGGATGCGTCTGTCGTGACACATGCTGCTGGTCCCTCCACCGAGCCAGAGCCCGTAGGCATGACAGAACCGGTTTAGGTGCCGCAATGCGTCCAAGCGAGTGTCTATCAACCGCCAAAGGTCGCAACAGTCCGAGGGGAACCATGGCGATCATAGAAGTCATCATCCCCAATAAGCGCAGGCATTGGCAAAAAAATGTGACACAGCCTAAATTTGGCCAAGCAAAGCTGGAAACCGGCCTCCCTAACTCAAGAAATGGAATGCGTTGAGATGGAGTTGAATAGCTCTTCTCTTGATTCAGTATGGGTGTGTTTAACACCCCCTGATTCCTTGCCCTCGCTACCACCAGCCAATCATCCCAGATGTTTGTGAGCATTCTGAATTTATAGGACCTGGGGTGCTTGTTTAGGGCACGGCAGGATAAAAATGGGAAGCAATGTCTCACCCCTTTTGCGAACCAGCCGTCCTGGGCCTCTGACATAGGAGCCACTTGGATTTGCCTGCTTCTTAAGAAGGGAAGAAATTTCCGCCCTCAAAACGGGGTGCTGATGCCTCAGGAAGAGCCAATGTAATGATGCTGTAAAACCGCGAGGGACGCACAACGAATTGTAGCCTGTACCCCAACGTCAACGTTCGCATAATCCAGGACGCCAGAGAGTCTCCCGTAATGCGCTATGTAAAGTTGTGTAATGGCACCTTGTGGACTGTGGCAATTTGTTTATTTTTCCATGCCTCTTTTGTTTTTTCAGCACTCTGAACAACCTTGGAACTTGGCTACCCCAAGTTTAAACTATGTGTCTAAGTGCTTACGTTTGCCTGAAGCCCGGGCCACTCTGGGCTCGAGGGCTTCGGCTTCCAGTGTTTTGGCCATGCTATTTGGGAGTACTGTTGTCACAGCGAACATCTGGACAGGGGACCGTGCCATCTCTCCTGTCATCGAGCTCGGTGCACAGGGACTGCTGCCTCCCCTGCTCTGCAGAGGGACCAGCTTTCACTTCGCCCATGGGAGTAAAACAGTGCCTGTGCCGAGCAGACTGGTGCAGACTGAAGTCAACTTGGAGTCGTACGATGACGTGTGGTCCTCCCACTGTGACTCATCGGGAAAGCATGCAGTTTATTATTCTTTTTTATTCGGTACATGGGAATTTAACCGCAAAATACATCAAGCACAGACATTTGTCCGCAACAAGTCAATTTGATGGAAACATCACTGGTGGGAAAATAATACTAGAATATTCGCATGAAAATCTGTTGCCAATTGGATGGTAACCTCGCTACTGTTGCTTCCTATTTCAGTCAAGTCTTTGGTCCCGTTCACCTGGGTCAAACAAAAACACTGATTGGTTGAAAAATAGTGCCTCCCACTAGCCAGACGCTGGCTGCATGATGCAGCTGGTGAGAAGCAACTGGCGACTGCATGTCCTTTGATCACATGGTTTTTGTAAAGTTCATGCAGTGAACATGTAGGCAGAAGTTGGACAATTTTTTTTTATCCCTGTATACATATTTTGAAAGGCGACTTAGTAAAATGTTATCCGTTCGAACGCGCCCAATTTCAAGACCATATACAGTACCGGACAGCAGTTTGGACACACCTACTCATTCAACGGTTTTTCTTTATTTTTACTATTTTCTACATTGTAGAATAATAGAGAAGACATCAAAACTATGAAATAACACATATGGAATCATGTAGTAACCAGAAAAGTGTTAAAACAAAATATATTTGAGATTCTTCAAAGTAGCCACGCTTTGCCTTGATGACAGCTTTGCACACTCTTGGCATTCTCTCAACCAGCTCCATGAGGAATGCTTTTCTAACAGTCTTCAAGGAGTTCCCACAAATGCTGAGCACTTGTTGGCTGATTTTCCTTCATTCTGCAGTCCAACTCATCCCAAACCATCTCAATTGGGTTGAGGTTGGAAGATTGTGGAGGCCAGGTGAACTGATGCAGCCCTCCATCACTCTCATTCTAGGTCAAACATCCTGGAGGTGTGTTTTGGGTCATTGTCCTGTTGAAAAACAAATGTGTGCAAACCAGATGGGATGGCGTATGGCTGCAGGATACTTTGGTAGCCATGCGGGTTACGTGTGCCAGGAATTCTAAATAAATCACTGACAGTGTCACCAGCAAAGCAACCCCACGCCAACCTCCTCCATGCTTCACGTTGGGAACCACACATGTGGAGATCCTTCGTTCACCTATTTTGCGTCCCACAAAGATACGGCGGTTGGAAAAATAATCTCACATTTGGACTCAGAGACCAAAGGACAGATTTCCACAAGTCTAATGTCCATTTCCTGTGTTTCTTGGTCCAAGCAAGTCTCTCTTTATTGGTGTCCTTTAGTAGTGGTTTCTTTGCAGCAATTCAACCATGAAGACCTGATTCAAACAGTCTCCTCTGAACAGTTGATTTTGAGATGTCTGTTACTTGAACTCTTTGAAGCATTTATTTTGGCTGCAATCTGAGGCTGGTAACTCTGATGAACTTATCCTTTGCAGCAGAGGAAACACTGTCTTCCTTTTCTGTGGTGGTCCTCATGAGAGCCAGTTTCATCATAGCGCTTGATGGTTTTTGTGACTGCACTTGAAGAAACTTTCAAAGTTCTTGAAATGTTCCGTGTTGACTGACCTTCATGTCTTAAAGTATTGATGGACTGTCATTTCTCTTTGCTTATATGAGCTGTTCTTGCCATAATATGGACTTGGTCTTTTACCAAATAGGTCTATCTCCTGTATACCACCCCTACCTTGTCACAACACAACTGATTGGCTCAAACTCATTACGAAGGAAAGACATTCCACAAATGAACTTTTAACAAGGCACACCTGTTAATTTAAATGCATTCCAGGTGATTACCTCATGAAGCTGGTTGAAAGAAGGCCAAGTGTGCAAAGCTGTCATCAAGGCAAAGGGTGGCGACTTTGAAAGATCTCGAATATAAAATAGATTTTGATTTAACACTTTTGGTTACTACATGATTCCATGTATTATTTCATAGTTGTTTTCACTACTATTCTATAATGTAGAAAATAGTCAAGCATTCAGAAAAATCTTTGAGTAGGTGTGTCCAATCTTTTGACTATCTTGAAGAGATTAAGTAATACATATTTTTGGGGGGTGTGACGTAGAAGTCCGTCACTGGCCGCGGGCAGCATTTGGTTCTTTAACGCACACACATTCATCACTCCTCCCTGCTCCATTATAAGATAAGTTAACAATGTGGGTCGACACACAAATTAACTTCTGTCTTGGTGCATGCATTATACTTATCAATGTTGTGGATGAGCGCATTGTTTGTTTGTTCTGTTCCTCTCTCTCCATCTCTGTAGCTTCCGGGTATGCTGGAAAAGGACCCGAGCTAAGGGAATTGGGTTGGCTTTATAGTGCCTGTCCCAAATGGCTCATTAATGCATATGGGCATATTGAAAGATATTGTCAGTAGTGATGTAATGTTGTAAATGTTATGTTGTGATATTGTTTAAAACCGTGTTGCAATGTATATCCTTTAGTATGTTTAGTTCATGGAAAATGTAGGTTTGTATTGTTAATTGATTAATTAATTAGGGTTAATTGTTCTGAGGGGAGGGGCTAGCCCTACAAAAGGAGCCTCTCTTTCAGTCATGGAGAGGCAGTTTGGATTGAGCTGTGGATGGGGCAGCATTGTTTTTAAGCTGTCCCATAAGGTAGACGTTGATGGCAGTACTGTTGTTTTTTGTTCCGGAATCACTTGTAAATAAACACCTTTGCACAGAAGAACTTTTGCGGTTCCGCCATCTTTTTTATTTTGATAGAGGTTAGGTTGTCCAGTTTAGCCTTCTGGCCTACTCTACGTGACAGGGGGACAGTTAACTGGATAAACCATTGATCCATGGGGGCGGCAGGAAGCCTAGCGGTTAAGAGCATTATTGGGCCAATAACTGAAAGGTCACTGGTTTGAATCTCCGCTAAATGACTTAATGTAATTCTGGTTTCTGGATCAGTCACATCACTGATGGATGAATGAATACTGTAGCAGACTACGGATTATGAGAGAATTGGAGTAAAAAAAGAGAATTTACAGATGTGATGATGAATACTGATTGTGTCAAAGCTTTGAAACAAATGAGATGTTTTTTTGTTAAGGTTTTATTCTCCAACAATGGCACAGTTTATGAATTACGGGTCATGTAAAAATCTATACTGACTCCCAAATCTCAACCCTACAGAGCACAGCCCTTTAAGGACCAATTTATCAATCAATACAGATCATACAAATGGTGATAAAGTTGATTGTATGGTTTTCCATAGACCAGAATCCACAAACTTACTAACAATAAGCATACTGTAATAACCTTATTAGTATGTTTTTCTCCAGTTACACAGGAATCACTCAACTACATCTTTAATATGACTGCCAATTACAGTAATAAAGTGCCATCCAACAATCGGATTATAAAATGTCGGATTTATAATTAAAAAGCGATATGTCCCGTCCTTATCTCCAAGCAGCAAGTTTATACTTAACAGCAGAGAACAAGGTTAGACTGGAAAGGTAGAAAGTACTACTGCTAGGAACGTTATAACAAGATGAAACAAAAGTCTTCTGATCGTGTAAAATAAAAAGTAGTAAATTACCACCATGTGTTTTCAGTGTAATGAGGTGCTCGAGTCAGGGATAGGATGTAGATGCACAAAAGTAAACAGCATATTGGGTCAACTTCCGCAACAACTAAGAGCGTTGGAGCACGAGGCTAAACGTGAAGCAAGCCCGTGCACATGCGCAGATGGCGTGTGTGACTGTGAGAGCAAAGTCTTGCTCATCACAACATCTGCGTTGCTGCTCGTGCAACGTCATTTTGCTGACTCTACCTTTAATAAGAACTCCACTGTCTCGACTACCAAGATTAGAAAGGAACAGTGGGAGAGGAGCCAGCCCAGTGCCAGACTTGGTATACTGATTGCATCTCTATAATCTCTCCTTTCTCTGTGCACTTGATCGTAGATTTTCCTCTAGCTCATGCTTACACCAATCCAATGATTTTAGCCGTATGGACGGGTGCACACTACAGGAGTAAGGAGAGATTATTGGGATGTAGGTGGAGGTCAGAAGTGATGGGGAGAATCACTGGACCTTCTTGGGGGGGTCTGGGATGCTCTCGGTCAGAGGGGTGAGGCTGAGCAGCAGGGTGTGACGCTCGTAAGCCTTGGTCTTCCTGAAGTTGGCGTCGGTCCCATGTAGCCTGTCCAGAACCCCCAGGACTCCAAAGTTCTGGTTGAACCTGAAGAGATGGAGGGTAGGGGACATAATTACTACAAAATAAAACGGTGTGCTGTTCTTAACGTTTCCTCCTTTGAATTTGACATGTACATTGCCTGGCTAAAGCCACAGACTCGCTGTGTTTCAGGCAGGCTAACTTGTCCATGGAACAAATCCCAAATCAACCCCCACTCTTTTGCACGTATCAACTCCCCTTCTCGGATCGGGATGGATTAGATTTAACAAGCGTAAGCAATATTACGGAAAAATTCCACCTAGCCTTCAGAAGAGATATGTGGAGGAGCTATTACCATACTTTTAACATCTGCCATGGCCGGCAGAGTCAACCAAGTCCAAAGTACAAACAAAGAACTGGACAGGGATTCACGGTAATAAAATGAATATGCCAAGAACAGTGTGCCCTATATCAGTTAACATACCAAAGTCCCCTCTGGGAAAATTAAGTCATTCTTGTATGTCCCAAATGGCACCCTATGCCCTTTATAATGCACTACTTTTAACAAAGTCCCATAGGGCTCTGTTAAAAAGTAGTGTGTTACATAGGCTTGCGTCCCAAATGGCACCCTATTCCCTATCTTGCATAAGAAAGGACTCACTTGAGGTGGTGGTAGTCGTGGAACTCGGGGGAGGGCAGGAAGGGGAGGTGGTAGCCACAGTGGGAGATGGTGGTGCTGACCAGAGCCAGAGCGTACCACAGGGTGGTTGTGACCAGGTGGGAACCCAGGATAACAGGGCCGATCAGGGCAGGCAGCATGTTGGACAGCTGGGGGTGGGGCAGGACCATCAGCAACATGGTTTTACATTGTTTAGAAATATGGTTAGAAATTATCTGCTTACAAGATTATCCACAATGCAGTGTTTCAAGCTACGGTCCCCTAGTTTGACTTTGAGAGAGAGAAAGAAAGAAGAGTGGACAGGTATAAAGTGCTCACCACATGCTCCAGAGGATGGGCGTAGAGAGAGACCACTCCAATGGGAGCCGTCCACTCATGGTGCTGCTTGTGGAAATGCTTGTAGAGGGCAGGATGGTGAAACAGCCTGACAGGGAAGGGATCACAAGTTAAATGTCAGAGAGGTGTCAGACGGTCGAATATACTGTCAGGGTGAGTTGTATTTTCACTCTCAGCTCTCTGACCAAAAATATAAAAGGCAACATGTAAAGTGTTGGTCCCATGTTTCATGAGCTGAAACAAAAGATCCGGGAAATGTTCCATTTGCACAAAAAGTATAATTTCTCACATTTTGTGCCCAAATTTGTTTACATCCCTACTGTGTCAAGATAATCCATCCACCTGACAGGTGTGGCATATCAGGAAGCTGATTAAACAGCATGATCATTACACAGGTGCACCTTGTGCTGGAGACAAAATCCACTCTAAAATGTGCAGTTTTGTCACACGACACAATGCCACAGATGTCTCAAGTTGAGGGAACGTGCAATTGGCATGCTGACTGCAGGAATGTACGAGAGCTGTTGCCAGAGAATTGAATGTTCATGTCTCTACCATAAGCTGCCTGCAATGTCATTTTAGAGAATTTGTCAGTACGTCCAACTGGCCTCACGACCCAAGAGCATGTGTAACCACGCCAGCCCAGGACCTCCATATCTGGCTTCTTCACCTGCGGGATCGTCTGAGACCAACCACCCAGACAGCTGATGAAGCTGAGGAGTATTTCTGTCTGTAAAACTCATTCTGATTGGCTGTGCCCACCCATGGCTGTGCCCTTGCCCAGTGATGTGAAATCTATAGATTAGGGTATAATGAATTTCAATTGACAGATTTCCTTACGTGAACTGTAACTCAGTAAAATCGTTGAAATTGTTGCATGTTGCGTTTAGATTTTTGTTCAGTATAAGTTCTTTGCCACAGCATTGAATGTGCTTGTAACATTTAAATTCTAGCACAAAACAATCCTTTTTGTCGTTCCATATGTTATGTGATAATGCAACATGTTCATGTTGTCCCTTTACTCAGTGCATAGCCAATAAAGCACTAAAATGTAAAAATGGTATGTGTACCTTCTACAGGCTGATAAATTCTAGTTGCCTGTTAAACCAGAGGTTGACCCCTCTCTGATGATGGGGTCACCAAAACAAACAGTACTTAATACCCTAAGCGATATTTCTGGGGATAAAGGCTGTAATTCAGCTATCGGCACTAACGTGATAGAGATGTCTAATCCCTGGTTCACTCTGGCCTTTCAAGATGGCTTATGTTTTGACCAGGGCCCAGGCACTTGGAGGCAGCTGGAGAGTGAACAGAGATAAGGATGAGAATATACGGTACCTAAAGAAAATATGCAAACCCTTTGACTTTTCCCCACATTTGTTGTGTTACAGCTTGAATTTAAAATGTATTAAAGTTAGCTTTTTGGGGGTCACTGGCCAACACACAATACCTGATCATGTGAAAGTGGGATAATGTTTTTCAATGTTTTTTTTTTATTGAAAAGCTGAAATGTGTTCAGTCACCAAGTATTCGACCCCTTTGTTATGGCCAAAATAAGTTCAGGAGTAAACATTTGCTTAACAAGTCACATAAGTTGCATGTACTCATCTGTGTGCAATAATAGTGTTTAAAATTATGTTTGAATGACTACCTCAACTCTGTACCCCACACACAATTATCTGTAAGGTCCCTCAGTCGAGCACTGAATTTCAAACACAGATTCAACCACAAAGACCAGGGAGGTTTTCCAATGCCTCACCAAGAAGGGTAGATGGGTAAAACAAAACAAAGCAGACACTGAATATCCCTTTGAGCATGGTAAAGTTATTAATTACACTTTGAATGGTGTGTCAATACACCCAGTCACTACAAGGATATAGGTGTCCTTCCTAACTCAGTTGCCAAAGAGGAAAGAAACCGCTCAGAGATGTTAAAACAGTGTAATGACTGTGATAGGAGAAAACTGAGGACGGATCAACAACATTGTAGTTACTCCACAACTCTAACCTAATTAACAGAGTGAAAGAAAATAATAATATATATATATATATATATATATATTCAAAAACATGCATCCTGTTTGCAACAAGGCACAAAAGTAATCCTGCAAAAAATGTGGAGAAGGAATTCACTTTTTGGCCTGAATACAAAGTGTTATTTTTGAGGCAAATCCAGTACAACACATTCCTGTGTTCCACTCTTCATATTTTCAAGCATAGTGGTGGCTGTATCATGTTATGGGTATGGTTGTAATCATTAAGGACTGGGGAGTTTCAGGATTTAAAAAAAAGGAATGGAGCTCAGCACAGGCAAAATCCTAGAGGAAACACTAGTTCAGTCTGCTTTGAATTCACCTTTCAGTAGGACAATAACTTAAAACACAAGGCCAAATATACACTGGAGTTGCTTACCAAGAAGACACTGAATGTTCCTGAGTGGCTGAGTTACAGTTGACTTCAAGATCTACTTAAAAATCAATGGCAAGACTTGAAAATGGTTGTCTAGCAATGATCAGCAACCAATTTGACAAAGCTTGAAGAATTATGAAAATGGGCAAATGAATGCTCTTAGAGACTTACCCAGAAAGACTCACAGCTGTAATCACTCTTAGAGACTTACCCTGAAAGACTCACTGCCAAATGGGATTCTACAAAGTATTGACTCAGGGGTGTGAATACTTAGTAAATTAGATAATTCTGTATCTAATTTTCAATAAATCTTCTAAAATGTAAAAAAAAAAAAAAGAAGGGGTAATGTGAGTAGATGGGTGAGAAAAAACAGCCATTTCCTCCATTTTGAATTCAGGCTGCAACAACACAATGTGGAATAAGGCAAGGGGTAGTAATACATTCTGAAGGCACTGTCATGAGTATCTTGTCTATGGAACCTCTCAGAGGAGCGTGTCTATTTCCCCATATGCATATGTCTGTCTATTGTTTGTCTATGAAACATCGTAATCGTTCGCTTATCTTTGGGTACAGCATTTTCCACACCAATCAATTCTTCCTGACAAGGCACTGTATTGTATATTAGAAACCATGCTGCCCCCAGTCCTTACCTGTGCGAGTAGTAGAACAGAAGCTCCTCCAGCACGGCGCAGAAGGCCATCTCCAACAGGCCTCGGTGGAAGGTGGGCAGCTCAGGGCCGCAGGGATTCCCACTCGAAAACATAACCGCCCAGCACACCACCACCATGGGAACAGAGATGAAGAGCTGGTTGAGGACCACCGTCTTCACCGCGTGGCGCAGCTTCACTGGGTCAACCTAGGGGATGGGGACAGTTTTAGTGGCAAATGTCAGGTCTCCGTTTCCTTCAAGTCATCAATTATCATCACCCATTTCTGCAATCATTAGTCTTCTTGTTTATTGTTCACTTAGTTGAACTTGTTTGGTTTACTTCAACGTTTTTCAATGTCCGCTAGTTTTTAAGATGTAAGTAGGGGGTCTTATTTGATTTTTTTAACATCTTCCAGCGGCTACGCTCGTACGTTGTACAAATGTACAAATCAAACACATCACTGTAGAGCCGACGTAAACAGATCTCTGCTTTATAAGCAGATCAAGAGGTTATGAGCAGTTGGCAAAGTATAGTTATCCTCAGTCCGGTCTCATGTTTTCTGAGCTTTGCACCCTCACATTCAAAAATCATCACTGACCTTTGAAACTCACAGGGCAATTCTTCAATATCTGGCTACGTTATTTGGTGAGTATATCTATCTGCATTTGGCATATATTATAAACAGGTCATGTTTATGACTGATAAGCACTTTGAGTAACACAATATCACTTAAGTATCTAATCTTCCACAGATTGCAGGAGATGGCAGGGTAAACACTAAGTAACCAGCGGTCCTCAGTAATGGCAGTCGTTCTCTCGCTAGTGTCCTATAAAACAACATCTGTTAATCAACCTCAGTAAGAGGACATTGGTCCGATCGACTGATGGACATGCCATTCATAGAGACCTGAGTTTTTCCTGACCACGGGACATGAACAGGAGAGGCCCTATTTATGGAGAGGCCCTATTCACAACACACACGCACGTGAGAGCACACACACACACAACTCCTTTCACTACTAACATCAAGGCGGTGGCCCGTTCCTGTAGGTTCATGCTCTACAACATCCGCAGAGTACGACCCTGCCTCACACAGGAAGCGGCGCAGGTCCTAATCCAGGCACTTGTCATCTCCCGTCTGGATTACTGCAACTCGCTGTTGGCTGGGCTCCCTGCCTGTGCCATTAAACCCCTACAACTCATCCAGAACGCCGCAGCCCGTCTGGTGTTCAACCTTCCCAAGTTCTCTCACGTCACCCCGCTCCTCCGCTCTCTCCACTGGCTTCCAGTTGAAGCTCGCATCCGCTACAAGACCATGGTGCTTGCCTACGGAGCTGTGAGGGGAACGGCACCGCAGTACCTCCAGGCTCTGATCAGGCCCTACACCCAAACAAGGGCACTGCGTTCATCCACCTCTGGCCTGCTCGCCTCCCTACCACTGAGGAAGTACAGTTCCCGCTCAGCCCAGTCAAAACTGTTCGCTGCTCTGACCCCCCAATGGTGGAACAAACTCCCTCACGACGCCAGGACAGCGGAGTCAATCACCACCTTCCGGAGACACCTGAAACCCCACCTCTTCAAGGAATACCTAGGATAGGATAAAGTAATCCTTCTCACCCCCTTAAATGATTTAGATGCACTATTGTAAAGTGGCTGTTCCACTGGATGTCAGAAGGTGAATTCACCAATTTGTAAGTCGCTCTGGATAAGAGCGTCTGCTAAATGACTTAAATGTAAATGTACTAGAGTGAAGTGTGAGGGTTTCATAAAGATGATCCTGATTAGAGCCCTTCCTGTTTACTGTAATAAATGGAGGTCATGATGAGATACAGGTGTGTAAAACAGGATTAGACTGACTGTACCTACCGGGTTGTTCTTGTCCACCTGTATTCTGTAACGGGTGATGAAGTTGGGCATTCCAGTGTAATCAACCAGCATGAGCAGAAGATTGGACCCCCAGAAAGCCACGAAAGGCACAAACATCGCCCCTGTACAGCACAACCAAAAGCAATGCATTACATGCAATACAACAACCGCATCATGTACACATGAACTAATTCAAGATACAGCCCTAACATTGTCTAAGAACAGGTCAGCAGGTTTCACTCAATCAGTACATTGACATCTCATAAAAGTGATATAAAACCAAAGATGGAGACTGAAGTGCCAAAATGGTCCCTATTTTGCCTTTACAGTGCACTACTTTTGACTAGGGCCCATAAGGCGGTATGTAGGGAATAGGGTGCCATTTGAGACCCAAGCCTTTACAAATCACATGACATCATCTCTAGACAGATGTTTGTGCCTAATAATGGACGGAACATAAATATACTTCACTATTCTGGGGAGAAGAAGAAAGAAGCCTGAAC
This sequence comes from Oncorhynchus masou masou, assembly GCF_036934945.1. Classification (NCBI taxonomy): domain Eukaryota; kingdom Metazoa; phylum Chordata; class Actinopteri; order Salmoniformes; family Salmonidae; genus Oncorhynchus; species Oncorhynchus masou. The sequence continues at coordinate 54,278,645 of NC_088233.1, forward strand.
TTGCTATGTTGTTTGTTTTTATTATATCACCCAGATATCAGAGCTGTGGAACATCAGAATTCCATGAGAGAGTTGTACTGGGCTGCTCGCCACAGTCTCGTTCTTCCTGTTCCTTTGTGCAGCACATAATACTTCCTTTGGTTTACGTGGGATGTTATTTCCAGCGGGACACCGGGCTTCAGATCCCACCAGTTACATTGTCTCTTACCGGCATAGAACAAGGCTGTCTCGTGTCCCTCCCACCTCTGGTGTACTTTGGTCCACTGGTTTTGCCAGAAGTCTCCTGATGCTCCCCAAAACCTCTGCAGATGCCTGGGAGGCACAGGGAAAAGGCTATGGTTACAACTAGTCCCACAAATCTGTGGTTGCAATAACAATTCGATATTGTTCTTATTACTCGAAAATGGAAGAAATTCATATTATTCCAGTGTTCACAGTGTAAATATGGCATTGGTTCATGTTTGTTCTGAAATCATCTCTTGTCCCCTACAGTGGATGTTTGTTGTTATTACCATGTTAAGGAGTTCCCAAAGGCTGCCAGGACAAAGAGGCCAGATCCAATGACGATGACCGCTTTCATCACCGAGTCCAAAAGGCCTCCTGGGGCCTCCTACAGGAAGAGAAAAACAATATTTATATAAACAAATCTGCTCTATGACCCAACAGTCAGGTTGCCTTCACAACTCTTTACTTTTCAATTGCTCACTCTCTCAAGTCACCTTCTGCAATGATCACTATTTCCTCAACTCACATCATCATGTGTATAAACTGTATCTATTCCCTCTGCACTGGATAGAATAGAATGCAGTCCTACAAGTTAGACCTGTACTGACACGTATCCAGATAAGTACAGTCAAGTAGCATAGGTCACTCCTTTTAGCCTGCAAAACAATCGCACCTGACACAGAGTACATGGAGTGAAACGTTAAACAAGACTGCTACCCAGGCTAGAAAGAGACTGTCTATGACTCGGTCTTACTTGTTCGAACAAATGCATCGGGAACATCCAGATGTCAATTACACTGATGCTCTTACCTGTCTTTGACTGCTTGGGTTCATTTGGACAGGGACCTGACCTTTGCTGTTCATTTGAGTCACGTCGCCCTTCATGTCTTAAAAGAAAACACATTTAATGTATAATGCAGGGTGCCATACTCTTATGTAACATGTTTTCTTTTCACAAAGCCCTGGCTGTCCTGACGGGGTCAAACTTGATTGTCCACATGCTCCGAATACAACAAGTGTAGACTTTAACATGAAATGCTTACTTACAAGCCCCTAAATATTTACCAAGTACACTAAAATAAAAAAGAAACACAATAAGAATAACAATGAGGAGGCTATATACAGGGTGCACCGGTACCGAGTCATTGTGCATGGCTACAGGCTAGTTGAGATAAACGGTACATGTTAGATCAATTCCAATGTTTTATGATTGATTTATATTGTCCAAAGTCCTGTCTAATCGTATGATTTTACAACAATAGATTGTGGCTGGAATGTACAGTTGCAGGTTGATGTATAATCGGATTACCATTTGAGCTCGACTTTCATTTGAGCTAACAAGCAAGATTGGCATGCATTCTACCAAGATTAGTGAAAACAATCTTACCGACAATGATTCTATAGAAGTGTGCATCTATATTTTTGAAATGATAAGGTTGTTCTTATTAACAAAAGCTTGCAGTGAAAAATGACTAAATCTAATCCGGGTATATCTGTTGGATCAACCAGACAACAGTCTGTTTACATTGGGCAACAAAAGCAGGCTAGTGTAATTTCTGCATGCTAAACATAGGCCTAACTAACCCAATATGTAGGCCTACTATTTAGGAGCCTCAACATTCCCCATACTTGTTAAAGGTCCAAGGAACTTATTCAGTGCCTTATTTTCAGAAGTAGACTGGCTCTGCATCGATTCACAATTGCGATACGGTTCTAGAAACATAAAGCACTTTACTTTCATATCACATCATAATACACACCCTGTAGGCTACACTGTTTTGACCGGCTTTGCAGTCAAGTGTTTCTCAGCGAGAACACATTTCTGCCAGCCTTCTTTGTGTTACACGCAGGTGTTTGGCGCGTACTAGACAGTTAATTAGCGGTCCCTCGGTCTTCCACGCTATGACGTGGAGATGGTCGCGTGGGAACAAGAACCCTGTCAAGGTGTGTGTCAACTTGATGCTTTTTGAAAATTGTTTCTCGCTGATATGAAAGGTCCTTTGGTTCCCAAACCGTACCGCAAGCAATGCGTGTGATAATGTTCAGACCGAGCGCAGGGGCTCTTACTGACGCCTTCCTCCAAAGATGTGTCATTGAAACGAGAGTCATGGTCAAGGACTAAAAACACAGTTGGCTAAATAGACTCAGACTGCCCTGTTGACTGATTTTTTACAGATTGCACAAGGCTCAGTGAAATTGATAGCCTGTAGAATACAGTAAACTCCAGATCAGTATCCAATAGAAGGAGATGAGGGCAATAGGTAGATACGGGTAGCCTGCTACTTACTGCTGTCGTTTCCTCGGACGATCGCAATCTGTGCAACTACGTTTCCAGTCGGTAGGTTATATGCAGCCTATTCTTTCACATACAAGTCGCAGCTTCAATTGGATGGATTTCCAACCCTACACGACTTATGATTGGTGGATAAATTGTCAGCTGACCGCGAAAAGACGCACAAGGCTGCGCTCTCCTTTATTTTCGTCTCGATGATGGCTTTTGTTATCTTCTGTCTTCTACATGTGTCCAGGTGAAGGTTGAACGAACTGTTAATGGCCTTTTGTTATCGCCTTTCCCCTCAAACCCTGGCCGGGTTGAGCGGGGGATTTTTTTTATTCCCTGGGAAACGTTATAGCAGACTATACGGACTTCGCCTTTTCCTCTGGTTAGATTCAAGATTGGGACTGAATTGGGCCACTGTCAATTCCAGATCTGAAATTGATTCTGTGTTTCTGGACCAGGTTTAGTATAGGATAGAAAACAATAACTTTATTTTTCCCGTCTTATGTTGACTTTGTTGCACAACATTCAACAAGTGATGACCATATACAGGAAAGGGTCTGAAAAATTTAGAGGAAAAATTGGTTTTACATTCGGACATTCTACAGACATTCGCCAAAAGCCATTTCAAATTGTAAAAATCAATAACGAATTGATTGTCACAGAAACATAAAGATGGATGTGATTTATTCTATAAATGTCTAACATACTTTTACAACTTTTGTTTTGAGTAACAATTCCAGTTTTGATTTGATAGAGGGCATGTAGTCCGTCTCGAGAGCATGTGGTCAAAGTTCTAACGAGTCTGTTATACCCTATTGGAAGGTGCCTGGCATAAAATGCTGCATCTTCAGTCATATTAAATTAGATTACAGGAAAAAACTACGGGATGAAGGGATCAGGCCTCACTAACAAAGAAGACAGGTGGATGGATCAAGAGGACCAACACAACCGAGAGGATCAACATGGACATTCCATTAAAAGAACATCAAATTGATCAGAAATACAGTGTAGACATTGTTAATGTTGTAAATGACTATTGTAGCTGGAAATGGCTGATTTCTTTATGGAATATCTACATAGGTGTACAGTACAGAGGCCCATTATCAGCAACCATCAAATCAAATGTATTTAAATAGCCCTTCTTACATCAGCTGATTTATCAAAGTGCTGTACAGAAACCCAGCCTAAAACCCCAAACAGCAAGCAATGCAGGTGTAGAAGCACGGTGGCTAGGAAAAACTCCTAGAAAGGCCAAAACCTAGGAAGAAACTTAGAGAGGAACCAGGCTATGAGGGGTGGCCAGTCCTCTTCTGGCTGTGCCGGGTGGAGATTATAACAGAACATGGGCAAGATGTTCAAATGTTCATAAATGACCAGCATGTTCAAATAATAGTAATCACAGTAGTTGTCGAGGGTGCAACAAGTCAGCACCTCAGGAGTAAATGTCAGTTGGCTTTTCATTGCCGATCATTGAGAGTATCTCTACCGCTCCTGCTGTCTCTAGAGAGTTGAAAACAGCAGGTCTGGGACAGGTAGCACGTCTGGTGAACAGGTCAGGGTTCCATAGCCGCAGGCAGAACAGTTGAAACTGGAGCAGCAGCACGGCCAGGTGGACTGGGAACAGCAAGGAGTCATCATGCCAGGTAGTCCTGAGGCATGGTCCTAGGGCTCAGGTCCTCCGAGAAAGACACATCACTCCTGTGTTCCAATAGCTAATCCAAATGTATTATTTTAAACGGCTAATAATTACAAAACCCTTTTGTAATTATGTTAGTACAGCTGAAAACTGTTGGACTGATTAAAGAAGCAATAAAGCTGTCCTTTTGACTAGTTGAGTATCTGGAGCAACAGCATTTGTGGGTTTGATTACAGGCTCAAAATGGTTAGAAACAAAAAGTTCCAAAACGTGTACAGACTGTAATGAACTCCAACTGGCTTAACAACTCCAACAGTCTATCTCCTTTCCCAGTTTCATCAACAGTTTCAATTCACGCTGTTCCAGATGCATAGGGGGTTGTACCTCATGAAGTCACCACTGGATCTATAGACTTTCCAGAATGTGTTCTGGGAATACCCGGGGTATTAAACGTTGAGTTGTAAGTGTTGAACAGTTCAATCTATTACCCCAGGAGATGGTACCATTCAGCTTGAAGGATGACAAGGCAGGACTTCAACAAAGCCAAAATAGAAAATGATTGAAAGGGGCTTCTTTGCTGTTAAATTAGAGACGTATAAATAAATGACTGTTGTGCCTTGTAACTACTTTAAAATGTGGAACTGTTGCACTAAAAATGCAAACATTGATTTGGCGTACAATTTAAGATTGTAAACATTGTACAACTTTATATAAACATTGTCTGACTTCATATAGAACAAATTGCACTTGAAATGAACATTTCTTTAAAGTCATTGCAAATATATGCATATTTTCACTTTTTTTCTGCAATAATCACTAAATTAGTTATTGATTTCTTCTTTAAATGTAATATTTGAGATTTTATGTATTTCTATCAAATAAAAACTGGAATTTTTACTCACAAGAAAGTTTATAAAAGTATACTAGACATTTATTGAATAAATCATAACTAGTTTGATGTTTCTGTGACAAATGGTGAATTAGTTATTGATGTATACCTTTTTAAATGACATTTTATAGATGTTATGTATTTCTATCAAGTCAAAACTGGAATTTTTACTCACAAGAAAGGTTGTAAAAGTATACTAGACATTTATAGAATAAATAATACCTAGCTTGATGATTCTGTCATAATCAGTGAATTAGTTATCGATAAATAGCTTTAAATGGCATTTTATAGATGTTATTATTTCTATCAAATTAAAACTGGAATGTTTACTCAAAGCAAATGTAAAAGTATGCTAGACATTTATTGAATAAATCATATCTAGTCTGATGTTTCTGTGACAAACGGTGAAGTTAGTTAATGATTTTTACATGTGTAAATGGCTTTTGGCGAATGTCTGTTGAATATCTGAATGTGTGAATATAAAACCATCTTTTCCTCTGTCTGAAAAATGGGAATAGGAGTGGAATTGGTTGCCTTGGCATGAGAGACTGATGAAAAAGATTATGTTTGAAAATCTATGTGAGAATATCAGGAAATGACAAGTCCTCTGTCTGCCCCAGCTGTCCTACTATGCCAGTTGCATGTGTTTAACTGTATTCCTTCTCCCAAGAGTTTATGGATTGATGTCAAATGACTATAAATCATCTCTATAACTCCATCTGTCATATTATGGAGAGGTTTCATATTAGTGATTGAATGCTGTATAATTAAAGTGCACTCGACAAATTAATATTTGCATTAGGGGAATAAATTATGTAAATGTCAGCATGTATTTGTATACCAGCCAGTAACCCCCGCCAACAAACACTACTCATGTTGTCAGATGTCTTTTAGACTCAGCTGAAAGAACAAAAGGCCACAACTTCTCTTTCAACTTTCACCTGATTAGCTTAGCCTAAATTGCCTTACAGGTAACTTGTCTGCTATATGGTATATTTTAAGTAGAGAAGCTCCAACGCACCTGCTAATAACCTACTGTACTCTGGATGTCACTCCCTGACCTGAGTATTCTTTGTTTTCTTTATATATTTTTGTTAGGTCAGCGTGTGACATGGGTGAAGTATGTATTTTTTTGTACTGTCTAGGGTTTTTTGTAGGTTTATGGGGTTGTTTACCATCTAGGTGTTTATGTATGTCAATGGTTGCCTAGATTGGTTCTCAATTTGAGGTGGCTGTTTATCTTTGTCTCTGATTGGGAACCATATTTAGGCAGCCATCTCCTTTGGGTATTTCGTGGGTTTTTGTCTATGTGATGTTGCATGTTTGCACTCAGTTTAGATAGCGGTCTAGTTAGTTAGTTGAACTTCGTGTTTTTCCGTCTTTCATTAAAAAGATATATTCACATCACGCTGCGCTTTGGTCTCCTCACTACGACGATCGTGACACTGGAGTGCATTACACTACTGAAACATTGTACTGCAACTTTTTTGTGTAAAATAATAATAAGCCAGTGTATATTGGGGAAGACTGGGTTTGGGTGAAAGATAATTTAATAATATCATGAATGTGAGCCAACCTTCCAATCTAGCCAATTAGCACTTGACTTTCACTTTCTAGAATTTCATCTCTGACCTCTAACCCCAGACGGGTCACAGGAAGATCAAGGTCTGGTTCCAGGCAGACTATATTGCAGAAGTGGTATTGCATGAACCAATGGCAGGTGTCTGCAATGTAATCAGCCTAAAACGCAGCTTTTGCAAGTGTCCGGCATTGGGATGGCTGGACAGACTGTTAATTTACTTTTGGTAGAAACTAGAGGTAGTATATTTTCTTAACCAACAATGCACCTCAAGAAATAGAGTTAAGGGCTTGTCAGTAAGCATTTCACTGTAAGGTCTACACCTGTTGTGTTCGGTGCATGTGACAAATACATTTTGATTTGATTAGTGGAGTTATCAGACAGCACCTGATGTGGAAGCTCACCTCTTGCCTTCTAGATTAGATGTCTTGTTCAAAAGCCTAGATAATTGAGACTAGATCAGAAGAGACTGGTGATATTTCAAAAAAAATGTATAGGAAAGAAGGCCATACCACTTCAACCATGTGAAAATCTACAATCCATTTACAATCCATTTGTTGGATGGTAATCCGCTCTTACCATATTTGTTTTATTAGAATTTATGTATTTGTTAATGCTTTAGTACATTTTTGTGAGGGTCTGTATCAATGGAAAAATATACAAGCATTTCCCTCACCAGACATTATGCCAATGAAAATGTATATTAATGTAATAATGTACATACCAATGATAACGTACACCCTCTCTCTCAATGCTGTAATGACCTCTAGTGTGGCAACAGTCTCACTACACCTGCATATGCTCATAAACTCAGCAAAAAAAGAAACGTCCCTTTTCAGGACCCTGTCTTTCATAGACAATTAGTAAAAAATCCAAATAATTTCACAGATCTTCATTGTAAAAGGGTTTAAAAACTGTTTCCCATGAATGTTCAATGAACCATAATTAATGGACAAGCACCTGTGGAACGGTCGTTAAGACACTAACAGCTTACAGACGGTAGGCTATTACAGTTATGAAAACTTAGGACACTAAAGAGGCCTTTCTACTGACTCTGAAATACACCAAAAGAAAGATGCCCAGGGTCACTGCTCATCTGTGTCAACGGGCCTTAGGCATGCTACAAGGAGGCATGAGGACTGCAGATGTGGCCAGGGAAATAAATTGCAATGTCCGTACTGTGAGAAACCTAAGACAGCGCTACAGGGAGACAGGACGGAAAGCTGATTGTCCTCGCAGTGGCAGACCACGTGTAACAACACCTGCAAAGGATTGATACATCCAAACATCACACCTGTGGGACAGGTACAGGATGGCAACAACAACTTCCCGAGTTATACCGGGAACGTACTATCCCTCCACCAGTGCTCAGACTGTCCGCAATAGGCTGAGAGAGGCTGGAATGAGGGCTTGTAGGCCTGTTGTAAGGCAGGTCCTCACCAGACATCACCGGCAACAACGCCGCCTATGGGCACAAACTCACCATCGCTGGACCAGACGGGACTGGCAAAAAGTGCTCTTCACTGACGAGTCGCGGTTTTGTCCCACCAGGGTGATTCGTGTTTATCGCCGAAGGAATGAGCGTTGCACCGAGGCCTGTACTCTGGAGCGGGATCGATTTGGAGGTGGAGGGTCCATCATGGTCTGGGGTGGTGTGTCACAGCATCATCGGACTGAGTTTGTTGTCATTGCAGGCAATCTCAACGCTGTGCTTTACAGGGAAGACACCCTCCTCCCTCATGTGGTACCCTTCCTGCAGGCTCATCCTCACATGACCCTTCAGCATGACAATGCCACCAGCCATACTGCTCATTCTGTGTGTGATTTCCTGCAAGACAGGAATGTCAGTGTTCTGCCATGGCCAGCGAAGAGCCTGGATCTCAATCCCATTGAACAAGTCTGGAACCTGTTGGATTGGTGGGTGAGGGATAGGGCCATTCCCCACAGAAATGTCTGGGAACTTGCAGGTGCCTTGGTGGAAGAGTGGGGTAACATCACACAGCAAGAACTGGTAAATCTGGTGCAGTCCATGAGGAGGAGATGCACTGCACTGCAGTACTTAATGCAGCTTGTGACCACACCAGATACTGACTGTTACTTTTCTTAATTTTGACCCCCCGTTGTTAATGGACACATTATTCTATTTCTATTAGTCACATGTCTGTGGAACTTATTCAGTTTGTCTCAGTTGTTGAAACGTGTTATGTTCATATACATGTTAAGTTTGCTGAAAATAAACGCAGTTGACAGTGAGAAGACGTTTCTTGTTTTGCTGAGTTCATGTAGCAGATGGGGGATCTGTGAAACTCACTCCTCAGCCTTAAGTGTTTCCACTTGCGCTGGCGAATAGCTTGCTTTTCGTAGGCACGACTTGGTAAGATGCTTTAGGGTGGCCGCTGTGTGTTTGCGAGGCAGTGTTCCTGGGTTTGAGCCTTGGTATGAGCTAAATCAGGAGGAAGCGGTAGGCCTACTACCGAAGCAAGCAGTGTGACATCCTTTACACATTAACATCCAAAGATCCAACCTATGTCAAGATGTTTGATATTAAAAAGGGTTCGATAGGCTACTATTGAATGCTGCAGAATCCCCCACACATCAATCACACCTGAAAAACGGCCCTTTTCATCCTGATGTTGGGCTTGTTTACACTGAGCTGCACTGGGGTAAGACACAGTGGTGCCGGCCTGAGATGTCGGTTGGAAAACGTACCTTATTGCAGGGATGGGATATGCCACTGTTCTTCAAATTTGACCTTTATCTACACTGATACATTGAGAAGATATAAATGCTGCTAGTTTTCCCAGAAAACCTCCCTTTTTGTCTTCATGCTAGCTAGCAGTATCCAGAGCATCCATTATAGAATAGACATCGCCAAAGATGAGGATCGGTAAGATGGTCAGTTTTACGAGGGTATGTTTGGCAGCATGAGTGAAGGATGATTTGTTGCAAAATAGGAAGCCAATTCTAGATTTAACTTTGGATTGGAGATGTTTGATGAGAATCTAGAATGAGAGTTTACAGTCTAACCAGACACCTAGGTATTTGTAGTTGTCCACATATTCTAAGTCAGAACCGTCTAGAGTAGTGATGCTGGGCGGGCGGGCAGGTGTAGGCAGGTTGAAGAGCATGCATTTAGTTTTACTTGTATTTAAGAGCAGTTGGAGGCTACGGAAGGAGAGTTGTATGGCATTGAAGCTTGTCTGGAGGGTAGTTAACACAGTGTCCAAAGAAGGGCCAGAAGTATACAGAATGGTGTCGTCTGCGTAGAGGTGGATCAGAGACTCACCAGCAGCAAGAGCGACATCATTGATATATACAGAGAAAAGAGTTGGCCCAAGAATTGAACCCCGTGGCACCCCCATAGAGACTGCCTGAGGCCCAGACAGGCAGTCTCGATTAGACACACTGAACTCTATCGGAAAAGCAGTTGGTGAACCAGTTGAGGCAATCATTTGAGAAACCGAGGCTGTTGGGTCTGCTCATGAGGATGGGGTGATTGACAGAGTCAAAAGCCTTGGCCAGGTCAATGAATACGGCTGCACAGTATTGTTTCTTATCGATGGTTAAGATATCGTTTAGGACCTGGAGCGTGGCTGGGGGCAATCAGTTCACATATGGTGTCCAGAGCACAGCTGGGGTCTGAGGGTTGTCTATAGCAACAGTGAGATACTTGTTTTTAGAGAGGGGGATTTTTAAAAGTAGAAGTTCAAATTGTTTGGGTACAGACCTGTATAGTAGGACAGAAACCAGGTGATGTCATCTCATATGTGGGTGGTGGAACTGAAGGGTTGGATAAGGTATATTGAGTAGGGCCAGAGGCTCTATAGTGAAATAAGCCAATAAACACTAACCAAAACAGCAATGGACAAGGCATATTGACATTAAGGAGAGGCATGCTTAGCCGAGTGATCGTAAGTCCAGTGAGTAGTGAGATTGGTTGGGGTCATGGCGATTCAGACAGCTTGCCGGGCCATGGGTAGCAAGCTAGCAGAAGATGGAGGTCTGTTTTTAGCCACCTCGTGCATTTCCATCGGTAGATTAGTGGGGTTCTATGTGGTAGAGGGGACCAATCCAAATGGCAAAATAGTTATAATTATAGTGGCCCAGGAAAATTGTCCGATATTCAGCTAGCAGCCGATATGCTCAAGACAGCTAATGAATAATGGGCGTTCAGGTTACATCGCGATGGGGGGGGGGGGGCAGTTGGATAACTCCCTTGGGCAGATAATGTTGGTTGTCCAGTCGTGAAGGCCCAGTGGGGCTCCGCATCGGCAGTAAAAGGGGTCCGGATAGGTGATTGTAGCCCAGGAGTGGCTGATGGAACTCTTCAGCTGGCTAGCTCCGGAATAATTTATGTTTGCTCCGGGATCGACGTAAGCCAATAGTCACACGGATAGCAGCTAGCTAGCTGTGAGATCCAGGTGGAAATGTCCAGAGCTTGCGGTAGGGATCCGGGGATATGGAGAGAAAATAGGTCCGGTATGCTCTGGTCTGAGTCGCGTTGTACAAAACTGGCGATAGCTTTCCGAGCTAAAAGATAGCTGATGACCGCTAGCCGTGGTTAGCTGAATACTAACGTTAGCTAGCTTCTGTTGTGGATTTCAGATCTGAGGTGAATAACACATTTAGAAGACACAAGCAGATTCACACCACATTTGGTGAGGCGGGTTGCAGGAGAGTGTTTTGAAGTTGAGTTTTTAGAATATTTTTTAAATATATATATAAATAAATAAAAAGATATGCAAAGAAAAATTATATTTATACACGGGACACAACGAGGACAAAGGACGCCTGACTGCTACCCCATCTTGGAGATTATGTATTATGTATAACCTACCTAAAAGCAAGAGATCACTATGTGCACAGGTCAGATCATGGATTTTGCCTCTGCGTATTGAAACAGGTAAGATCAGGGATATTGCCTCTGCATATTGATACAGGTAAGATCAGGGATTTTGCCTCTGCGTATTGAAACAGGTAAGATCAGGGATATTGTCTCTGCATCTTGAAACAGGTAAGATCAGGGATATTGCCTCTGCGTATTGAAACAGGTAAGATCAAGGATATTGTCCCTGCGTATTGAAACAGGTCAGATCAGGGATAATGCCTCTGTGTACTGAAACAGGCATTGTGGTGACGTGCGTAGCGTGTGCTACGGGTGGGTGCTGCTATGGTGGCCTCAAAGAAATAGAGAATGAAGCTCATTGTATCCTCTATTGCCCTTTCTACCACAATATACGCTTGCTCTTATTCCAGAAAGCCCACCGGATATACCCTGGCATTATGTGACTGAGTGATGAGGAGACAGACCACCAGATATACCCTGGCATTATGTGGCTGAGGAGACAGACCACCAGATATACCCTGGTATTATGTGGCTGAGTGATGAGGACACAGACCACCAGATATACCCTGGCATTATGTGGTTCAGCGATGAGGACACAGACCACCAGATATACCCTGGCATTATGTGGCTGAGTGATGAGGACACAGACCACCAGATATACGCTGGTATTATGTGGCTGAGTGATGAGGACACAGACCACCAGATATACCCTGGCATTATGTGACTGAGTGATGAGACAGACCACCAGATATACCCTGGCATTATGTGGCTGAGGAGACAGACCACCAGATATACCCTGGTATTATGTGGCTGAGTGATGAGGACACAGACCACCAGATATACCCTGGCATTATGTGGTTCAGCGATGAGGACACAGACCACCAGATATACCCTGGCATTATGTGGCTGAGTGATGAGGACACAGACCACCAGATATTCTGTCATTATGTGGCTGAGTGATGAGGACACAGACCACCAGATATACCCTGGCATTATGTGGCTGAGTGATGAGGACACAGACCACCAGATATACCCTGGCATTATGTGGCTGAGTGATGAGGACACAGACCACCAGATATACCCTGGTATTATGTGACTGAGTGATGAGGACACAGACCACCAGATATACCCTGGCATTATGTGACTGAGTGATGAGGACACAGACCACCAGATATACCCTAGAATTATGTGACTGAGTGATGAGGACACAGACCACCAGATATACCCTGGCATTATGTGGCTGAGTGATGAGGACACAGACCACCAGATATACCCTGGCATTATGTGGCTGAGTGATGAGGACACAGACCACCAGATATACCCTGGTATTATGTGGCTGAGTGATGAGGACACAGACCACCAGATATACCCTGGCATTATGTGACTGAGTGATGAGACAGACCACCAGATATACCCTGGCATTATGTGGCTGAGGAGACAGACCACCAGATATACCCTGGTATTATGTGGCTGAGTGATGAGGACACAGACCACCAGATATACCCTGGTATTATGTGGTTGAGTGATGAGGACACAGACCACCAGATATAACAGATATACCCTAGAATTATGTGGCTGAGTGATGAGGACACAGACCACCAGATATACCCTGGCATTATGTGGCTGAGTGATGAGGACACAGACCACCAGATATACCCTGGCATTATGTGGCTGAGTGATGAGGACACAGACCACCAGATATACCCTAGAATTATGTGGCTGAGTGATGAGGACACAGACCACCAGATATACCCTAGAATTATGTGACTGAGTGATGAGGACACAGACCACCAGATATACCCTGGCATTATGTGGCTGAGTGATGAGGACACAGACCACCAGATATACCCTAGAATTATGTGACTGAGTGATGACAAATATGGTGAATTCACCCACCAGATTACCCTGACATCCAGTGGAACAGCCACTTTACAATAGTGCATCTAAATCATTTAAGGGGGAGGGGGGCTGAGAAGGATTAGACCACCAGATATATCCTATCCTAGGTATTCCTTGAAGAGGTGGGGTTTCAGGTGTCTCCGACCACCAGATATACCCTAGGTGGTGATTGACTCAGACCACCAGTCCTGGCGTGACTGAGTGAGGGAGTTTGTTCCACCATTGGCTGAGTGATGGGGACACAGACCACCAGATATACCCTAGAATATGTGACCAGACACAGACACCAGCGAACAGTTTTGACTGGGCTGAGCACAGACCACTGATACTTCCTCAGTGGTAGGGACTGAGGATGAGAGACCAGATATACCAGAGGTGGATGACACAGACCACCAGTGCCCTTGTTTGTGGTGTAGGGCCTGATCAGAGCCTGGAGTGTGACTGATGAGGACACAGACCACACAGCTCCTGGTATTATGTGGCTGAGTGATGCAAGCACCAGATATACCCTAGGTCTTGATAGGACACAGATGCCTAGAATTATGTGGCTGAATGAGGAAGCCAGTGGAGTGGCTGAGTGATGAGGATATACCCTAGGAGCTGGGGATGACACCACCAGATATACCCTGGCATTATGTGGCTGAGTGATGAGGACACAAACCACCAGATATACCCTAGAATTATGTGGCTGAGTGATGAGACAGACCACCAGATATACCCTGGCATTATGTGGCTGAGTGATGAGGAGAAACTGTAATGGTTTTCTGTCCATTGTGTATTTCCGTTTGCGGAATTTTTAAGTAAAACCTGGAATAAAGAAACGTATAAAACCTACCTATAATTAAATTGTAATAATATGTATCTTCTATGTGGTAAATGGAATGTGTATATAGATTGTGTATAGGCTTGTCTCCAATATGAATCTTCTCTTTGTGCCAGACTGGGTTTGTAACGTCCGTCTTCGGGTGAAAGAGAGGAGGACCAAGATGCAGCGTGAATATAATCCATATTTAATGGGAATACTTAAACAATGAACAAAATGAACGAAGACGATACAGTCCCGTAACGTGAACACGAAACAGGAACAATCACCCACAAAATACCCAAAGAATATGGCTGCCTAAATATGGCTCCCAATCAAAGACAACGATAGACAGCTGCCTCTAATTGAGAAACAATCTAGGCAACCATAGACTTTGAAAAACACCTAGATAGGAGACACCCACATAAACATACAAAACCCCTAGACAAGAAAACACATACATCACCCATGTCACACCCTGACCTAACCAAAATAACAAAGAATACTAAGGTCAGGGTGTGATAGTACCACCCTCAAAGGTGCGGAATCCCGGCCGCACACCTAACACTATATGGGAGGGTCTGGGTAGGCATAAATCCGAGGTGGCGGTTCTGGCTCGGGACGTGGTCCCCGCTCCATTTCTGACTCGTCACACTTACTTAATGTCTCTGGAGCGGGAACCCTCACCGCCGACCACGGATTAGAGGATGCCACTGGACTGATGGTCGAGTCTGGAGTGAGTGGCGCCTCTGGATTGGAGGGAGATTCTGGCGGATCCGGACTGTGACCTGTCGTGGTAGGTTCCGGACTGCGACCCTTCGTGGTAGGTTCCGGACTGCGACCCGTCGTGGTAGGTTCTGGACTGCGGCCCGTCTTAGGAGGTTCCGGTCTGCGGCCCGTCGTTGGAGGTTCCGGTCTGTGGCCCGTCGTAGGAGGTTCCGGACTGCAGTCCGTCGTAGGCGGTTCCGGTCTGCGGCCCGTCGTAGGAGGTTCCGGTCTGCGGACTATCGCCGGACACTCTGGACTGGGTACTGTTGCAGGATGCTCTGGACTGGGTACTGTTGCCGGACGCTCTGGACTGGGTACTGTTGCCGGACGTTCTGGACTGGCAAGGTGCACTGTAGGCCTGGTGCATGGTGCATGGTGCATGGTGCAGGTACTGGTGGTACTGGACCGAGGACAAGTGCTTCAGGGCAAGTGCGGGGACGAGCAATAGGGCGTACTGGACTGCCGAGGCGCACTATAGGCCTGGTGCGTGGTGCCGGCACTGGTGGTACCGGGCTGGGGACACGCACCTCAGGGCGAGTGCGGGGAGCAGGAACAGGGAGTACTGGACCCTGGAGGCGCACTATAGGCCTGGTGCGTGGTGCCGGCACTGGTGGTACCGGGCTGGGGACACGCACCTCAGGGCGAGTGCGGGGAGCAGGAACAGGGCTTACTGGACTGCCGAGGCGCACTATAGGCCTGGTGCGTGGTGCCTGCACTGGTGGTACCGGGCTGGGGACATGCACCTCAGGGCGAGTGCGGGGAGCAGGAACAGGGAGTACTGGACCCTGGAGGCGCACTATAGTCCTGGTGTGGTGAGGCAGGCCTGGTGCGTGGTGCCGGCACTGGTGGTACCGGGCTGGGGACACGCACCTCAGGGCGAGTGCGGGGAGCAGGAACAGGGAGTACTGGACCCTGGAGGCGCACTATAGGCCTGGTGCGTGGTGCCGGCACTGGTGGTACCGGGCTGGAGACTGGGTACTGTTATAATTTTGTAATTTGTTAAATTCTTGCTTTGTAAGCGGACCCCACACTTCACTGTCATTTAGTGCAATTGGTTCTATTATTGATTAGAATATTTTGAGCCAGATCCTAATTGGTATGTCTAATTTCATAGGTTGTTTAATGGAATAGAAAGCCTCATTGCTTTGTCTTTCAGTTCATTCATGGCCAAGTTGACGTTCCCTGTGGAGATACTTTTTTGTCCCAAATATGTGTAGGTGTGTGTGTTCTAAATGAGTGTAGCCTAGTAAAAAAGTATATTAGTTTCCCTGACATCTGGACCTTTTCTGGAATATGTGACTCGTTTCAGGAAACCAGGCATATGTCGCAAGTCACAACTTCACAGGAGAGGCATTTGAATGTTTATTTTAGATGTTTTGTCAAAATGTAGAAGCAGAGTATGATAAGAAGATAATTATTTTTATGGCGTTTGATTGCAAATACAGAGGGAGTTGAAAAGAGAACACAGAAGGCTGTTGTATAAAACACCTGTCTCCGGATAACATCTTCAAACTAAGGGCAAGCATGTCATCCGTGACAGAGAGGGAGAAAGATCTAATGATTCTTATGGCATTGCACATGGTCAGTGTGAACAGAGTGACTTGACACAACAACGGGCCAAGCAACCTGTACAAACAAAACGGAAATGACACAACATCTTATTTAATGAAAGGGGTTGCAGTCTGCTGTGAAGTCTTCATCCATCAGTTAAGAATCTAGCCACAGTTTCAGATAAAATACTTTTCTAATTTGGTCAGAATGTTGTCTTATTGCAAGTTTAAAGCTTACTGTTAGCTAGACAGCTGACGTTAGATGGCTGGCTCGCTAGCTAACATTACGTGTGTGATCTGTGTGGTAATATTATCTCAGAAAGCCATTTGCATTGCTTGTTATAGCCTAATGTTAGTTAGCTAGCTAACTAGCTAACATTGACCCTATTTGGTTAACTTTAGCTAGCTATGACAATCGGTTTGTATTGCTAGTACTCTATGGATGTAGCTAGCTACATGTCTAAAGAAAAGACTCCACTTCGCCCGATGATTACATGACCCATCAAGTTAGCCAGGTGTGTCTGATGGTGATTACGGCTATCTATTGTATAATAATGGAATGTGTCTTTCAGCATCATTGCAACACACCTGATTCTCCTCCATCAGTCATAGGAGAATGGTCTAATGCCTCCTATGTGGGGGGGGGGGGGGTTCTGTAGCTGTTTTCAGCTGCGCTCGGTGTGGGGGACTGTGTGGGGGTGTGGTCGGCTGTACTCCTCTCTCAGCTGGGTGCATGTCTGCTGGGGTATGGGGCTGGTCTCTCTAGGGTGGGGGCTGCTCTGCTGCTCCTGTTGGATGTGGTGGGCTGGCGTTGTATTGTGTCTTCCTCTCTCTCCTGTCTTCCTGTCTTTCGCTCTCTCTCTCCCTCTCTCTCTCCTGTATTCCTTGCTCTCTCTCTCACCTGTCTTTCTGTCTTCCTCTCTCTCCCATCTGTCCTTTTCTCTCGTCTTCCTTTCTCTCTCATTATCTCTCGCTCTCTCTTATTTGGGAGTATTTCTCACAGTAGCAATAAAAGTGCATCTTTGACCACGTACTGTAGGCGCTCCTCTTTAGGTAACCATGTCTTTTTGTGTCTCCCTTTTTCTATAGCCAATTGGTGGTCACTGAGTCTGTACTTGGTCAAGATCTGTCTCTGTTTTGTATCTCTGACAGGGTATTCTGCTAATTTAGATGGCACTGTTTTGCTCACGGTGTCAGTACTGGGTTCCGTTCAGAATGTTCTAGCTAGAAATGTATTCTAGCTGACATGATATACTGTACGAGATGGAGTTTATGCAAAATGTTTTTTTATTCACACACTGACAACTCTAGAAGAAAAACGTATTTGAAAATTAAATGGTTATTTGGGTTTTATTAAGTTTTAAATCTATTGATAGCATGTAGTATTTCATTTCAGGTGTTGTCAGAAGCTTTCCAGGTCGTTGCTCAGGGGCATTTCATTCTCTCTCTCGCCAGTAGATGGCTCCCTATCGTCAGGTATGACATCGTCACAGAGCCATTTTGTTTAAGGAGTTGTCCAGGTCGTTGCTCAGGGGCAGTTCATCCTCTCTCTCGCCAGTGGATGGCTCCCCATCGTCAGGTATGACATCTTCACAGAGCCATTTTGTACTGGAAAGACCTTTCATTTAAATGTCTAAAATCAAGTGGTACTTATGTGGATCAGAATAGATTCTGCATTAACAATGGCTGTAAGCACCATGCCTTTGGAATTTTAAATATCTTTCTAATGATAACATGTCTTGAAGATAAAAAAAATATATTCCTTAATATTGCTAGGACTATCCAATCCGCTAATAAAATGTATTGAAAACATGAATCTGTTTTTTACTCTCCGGTAACTCATTTCACCATATCAGAAAATGTAGTAGCCTACATTGTTGAGTAAAGTCTAGTTCTATTGTGCCGATTTTGGCAGGGATCTCTGAGGACCAGGAGACAGGTGGGGGTCACTTTCCCAGCGCCGCAGCACAAAACAGGGAGGCGGGGACCTCCTCGAAGGGCGTCCATCTGACGACTAATCCCCACAAAAATACAGGCAGGTTTAGCCCGCTCTCCCTCGCAGGGAAAGCTCTGTAAATTCAAAGCATCTGTACAAGGCCGGGGCCAGTCCTCTGTCCTGCAAACAGGGTTCCTATCGAGGGGAAAAAAACAAAATAAAGTTAAACAAACACTGCAGAAGATCAAGGAGGGTAAAATGCTGGTCATCAAAGATCTTGCCAGTGTTTATGAAAGGAATGCAATATGTCCCTCATGGCGCTTTGAGAACCTCTCTCAGATACGTGCACCCTGTTCAAACCACCGGTGAAATACCTTAGTTACTCATACTGCTAAAGTATTTGGGTTCAACTCTATTGTTTTCTGTAAATGTATGCAAGCGTCAGTCATTTCAAAGACCTGGATATCCTTGCTTGTGAACCTGGAATTAAGTTTGAGCTGATCCTTGGTCTGTCATGTGAGGACCTGGAATGTTCAACAAAATTGGATTGTAATTCCCCTGCAATCGTGTTCCGTTCCAAATGGCAATATGAATGGAGAACCAGCGCTTCCTTGAATCCCCAATCAAATTAAAGTTTTGAAAAGGAGTGGAGGCCTATCTTAGTGGTAGAGCCAAGTAGCACAGGCAGTGGCATAGTAACAACAGTAGTAGTAGTAGTAGTAGTAGTAGTAGTAGTAGTAGTAGTAGTCCTATCCAATATTGCCGCCCTGCTCACATAGAAACAGTGCATTCTTTCACTACACTTGAGAACATAGCTGATCAACTACGCTCTTATGGAACTCCACAGCCAATAGGATCAAATCAAATTTTATTTGTCACATACACATGGTTAGCAGATGTTAATGCGAGTGTAGCGAAATGCTTGTGCTTCTAGTTCCGACAATGCAGTAATAACCAACAAGTAATCTAACTAACAATTCCTAAACTACTGTCTTATACACAGTGTAAGGGGATAAAGAATATGTACATAAGGATATAAGAATGAGTGATGGTACAGAGCAGCATAGGCAAGATACAGTAGATGGTATCGAGTACAGTATATACATATGAGATGAGTATGTAAACAAAGTGGCATAGTTAAAGTGGCTAGTGATACATGTATTACATAAGGATGCAGTCGATGATATAGAGAACAGTATATACGTATGCATATGAGTTGAATAATGTAGGGTAAGTAACATTATATTAGGTAGCGTTGTTTAAAGTGGCTAGTGATATATTTACATCATTTCCCATCAATTCCCATTATTAAAGTGGCTGGAGTTGAGTCAGTGTCAGTGTGTTGGCAGCAGCCACTCAATGTCAGTGGTGGCTGTTTAACAGTCTGATGGCCTTGAGATAGAAGCTGTTTTTCAGTCTCTCGGTCCCAGCTTTGATGCACCTGTACTGACCTCTCCTTCTGGATGATAGCAGGGTGAACAGGCAGTGGCTCGGGTGGTTGATGTCCTTGATGATCTTTATGGCCTTCCTGTAACATCGGGTGGTGTAGGTGTCCTGGAGGGCAGGTAGTTTGCCCCAGGTGATGCGTTGTGCAGACCTCACTACCCTCTGGAGAGCCTTACGGTTGAGGGTGGAGCAGTTGCCGTACCAGGCGGTGATACAGCCCGCCAGGATGCTCTCGATTGTGCATCTGTAGAAGTTTGTGAGTGCTTTTGGTGACAAGCCGAATTTCTTCAGCCTCCTGAGGTTGAAGAGGCGCTGCTGCGCCTTCTTCACGATGCTGTCTGTGTGAGTGGACCAATTCAGTTTGTCTGTGATGTGTATGCCGAGGAACTTAAAACTTGCTACTCTCTCCACTACTGTTCCATCGATGTGGATAGGGGGTGTTCCCTCTGCTGTTTCCTGAAGTCCACAATCAGCTCCTTAGTTTTGTTGACGTTGAGTGTGAGGTTATTTTCCTGACACCACACTCCTAGGGCCCTCACCTCCTCCCTGTAGGCCGTCTCGTCGTTGTTGGTAATCAAGCCTACCACTGTTGTGTCGTCCGCAAACTTGATGATTGAGTTGGAGGCGTGCGTGGCCACACAGTCGTGGGTGAACAGGGAGTACAGGAGAGGGCTCAGAACGCACCCTTGTGGGGCCCCAGTGTTGAGGATCAGCGGGAGGAGATGTTGTTACCTACCCTCACCACCTGGGGGCGGCCCGTCAGGAAGTCCAGTACCCAGTTGCACAGGGCGGGGTCGAGACCCAGGGTCTCGAGCTTGATGACGAGCTTGGAGGGTACTATGGTGTTGAATGCCGAGCTGTAGTCAATGAACAGCATTCTCACATAGGTATTCCTCTTGTCCAGATGGGTTAGTGCAGTGTGCAGTGTGGTTGAGATTGCATCGTCTGTGGACCTATTTGGGCGGTAAGCAAATTGGAGTGGGTCTAGGGTGTCAGGTAGGGTGGAGGTGATATGGTCCTTGACTAGTCTCTCAAAGCACTTCATGATGACGGAAGTGAGTGCTACGGGGCGGTAGTCGTTTAGCTCAGTTACCTTAGCTTTCTTGGGAACAGGAACAATGGTGGCCCTCTTGAAGCATGTGGGAACAGCAGACTGGTATAGGGATTGATTGAATATGGGCTGAAGGAAGAGTTACATGATAGCTTTGAGTGGCACTTCTCAGCAACTGTCACTCTACTATGCCTGCCTATGTTCAGAGATTCAGATTCAGAGAGTTTAATGGTCACATGTATAGGGTTGCAACTGTGATTACAGGGTACAGTGAAAATCTTAGGCTTTGAGCTCCAACACGCAGGACTAAGTGAAATAAAGTAATTCAAATGGTAATAAAAAACAACATACATTAAATAGAAATAGCACTATATACATAACAACTGTGGCAGTGTCTCCACTCATTGTGGTGGAGGCAGAGTAGAGACTGTGTCACGTTCTGACCTTTATTTCCTTTGTTTTGTCATTATTTAGTATGGTCAGGGCGTGAGTTGGGGTGGGCAGTCTATGTTTGTTTTTCTATGATTTGGGTATTTCTATGTTTCGGCCTGGTATGGTTCTCAATCAGAGGCAGGTGTCATTAGTTGTCTCTGATTGAGAATCATACTTAGGTAGCCTGGGTTTCACTGTGTGTTTGTGGGTGATATTTCCTGTCTCTGTGTTTGCACCAGATAGGGCTGTTTTGGTTTTTCGCCATTTCTTGTTTTGTTAGTTTATTCATGTATAGTGTCTATATTAAAGAACCATGAATAACCACCACGCTGCGTTTTGGTCCGCCTCTCCTTCAAATCAAGAAAACCGTTACAGACTGTTGAGGGGATGGGGTGGGAGGACCATAGGGGGAGCAGCAGCATGACCATTGAGTGAAATAAGAACAATACAAATGTTAATTAAAAAAAGGTAAATACATATTAACAACTGCAACAGTGGTGAATGTCATTGGGGTGGGGTCAGAGTAAAAGTTTGTTGGGGGAGTACTGGTGGGGCAGCAGGATAAAGAATGTCCATAGGGGGAGTACTGGTGGGGCAGCAGGATAAAGAATGTCCATAGGGGGAGTACTGGTGGGGCAGCAGGATAAAGAATGTCCATAGGGGAAGTACTGGTGGAGCAGCAGGATAAAGAATGTCCATAGGGGGAGTACTGGTGGGGCGGCAGGATAAAGAATGTCCATAGGGGGAGTACTGGTGGGGCGGCAGGATAAAGAATGTCCATAGGGGAGTACTGGTGCGGCAGCAGGATAAAGAATGTCCATAGGGGGAGTACTGGTGGGGCAGCAGGATAAAGAATGTCCATAGGGGGAGTACTGGTGGAGCAGCAGGATAAAGAATGTCCATAGGGGAAGTACTGGTGGAGCAGCAGGATAAAGAATGTCCATAGGGGGAGTACTGGTGGGGCGGCAGGATAAAGAATGTCCATAGGGGGAGTACTGGTGGGGCAGCAGGATAAAGAATGTCCATAGGGGGAGTACTGGTGCGGCAGCAGGATAAAGAATGTCCATAGGGGGAGTTCTGGTGGAGCAGCAGGATAAAGAATGTCCATAGGGGGAGCAGCAGGTAAGGTAAGTGAGAGTTGTGGGGTGAAATGTCTAATCGGGGGAGTTGGGGGGGGGGGGGGGGGCAGGTAACTGACTAGTGGTGGCTGTTCAGCAGTCTGATGGGCTGAGGGTAGTTTTTGCCACACCTCACTGTGGACCAAGTAGCACAGGAATCCTGATAGTTGTGTTCCTTTTAGTGGCCCTGCTTACAAGAAGAAAATGAAAAGCAAACCCAGCTAGGCTTCAGCTGCACTGAAGGGGCATACTGATGTAGTTTTTCTTAAAGCAAACCTCTCTTCCCTCCTCCTACCCCCCTGGGCTCAGTGTTAGAACATACAGGCTCCCTCAGGATTATGAGTGACACCGATGTGGAATATGCTGCCCTGATCCGGTTAAACAATGCAGCAGACCCAGAGAGAGCCACCAGTTTTATGCTAGGGGAGAATAACAGCCCTGTAATATGTGTTTAGACTGCGGATCTTGGGCTGTTGCCGCCCACACCCCGTGTGACTGTAGAGCGGCGGTGGGAGAATAACAAGCTGCGCAAGAACAACAAGCACTTGGGTTCCCACTTACTGTGCTGGAGAGAGACTAACACTCCCAATTAGTGTTGCCGCCTCCTTGGCTGCCAGCTGTGCTGGTGTCGATGGCACACTCACTCAGTCAATGAGAGACGAGCACAAACACTGGAGGTGTACCGTACTGTATGTACTGCATGATGCAAGAGGAGGTGGGTGGTCTTGCACTACTACACCATCGTCTAGGGTTTGGTTGTGAGCATTTGAATAGGACACCTAATCGTATCCATGTTGTTTATTAGGGAAACTATGCCACATTTAATGTATTTTTTTCCCAAGAGTTCCAGAGCTGACTTATACTGAAAGGCCAGTCCAGAGCAACATACTGTATGTTTTGTTTTTAGGTCCAGGGGCGTAACAGGAATCTTATGAAGTAAGCAAACAACCTTGCACAAAGTTAAGTCATCAAGACTCACCTTCCCAAATGTTTTTTTTCCAAAGGTAATGTGATATCTCTAAAGCATTACTTTAAGTGGCCAGGGTTGTACCACAGTAACTTCATGATCTCACCTTCCATCGTTTTTTCTTATGAGGGTACCCACTGGACACAGATGCCAGTTTAATGTCTAGTTTTAAGTTGTGTTAAAAAAAGTTGGGTAAAAAAAATACGAAATGCCCTTTATGTTGATGACTTTTTGCAAATCTAATCAGTTTTCCACATCGATACCACATTGTCACATAGATTTTTGGGGGTTGAAATGACATTGAAACAACATTGATTCAACCAGTTTTTGCCCAGTCGGTAATCTATAAAGCATTACTTTAATCGATTTCCAGAAAATAACTTATAAAAACATACATAGCCATTTGAATCATAATGCTGCCTTAGTGAGCTTCGCCCTATGACTAAGGCAGAGCTCTCCTGCTTGTTTAAAACACAACACAGTAGTACCTGACCTATACCCAGGCACCTCTCCCAACCTCATGGGAATGCTACAACGGGTCAAGTAGTGTATCACTGCTGGAAAGTCAATTGTTTACCAGTGGAGGTTTATTAGACTTGCCAGGGTCTTGGGGGGGTTATGATGTGGTCTCTGAGCAGAGCAGAGGAGCCAGAGAGGATTCCACCAGCAGATAGGGAGGATGTGTTCAAACTGTCCTTAATCAACCTGGTTGTCAGTCAGAGATGGAGTTACAGACAGATGCAGAGATTGTCACTCCCTTATGAGCTGATACACGCTCCGGTGCAGAAATGACTCCCACTTGGAGGCCCAAGAGATAAAAGAACAAGACTTTACTCTGACTGACAGGGAGGGATCTGTGCTACCGTCTTATGACTACCAACTTCCCAGCTTTGTAGATATTTCGTAGATTCAAAATATTCAGTAGGCGGAAGAATGTCTAGGCTTTATCGGGCTAAAATGTTTTGAATGAACGCAATAAACCGTCTTGTTTGCTCGATTTGGAATAAATACCTTGCACAGTGTATGGCGGTGCAGATAAATGGAACGTGTCATCGCCGTTGACAGGCTAAATGAAGGGCATCAAAGCGTGGGAGGTCGGCATAAAGAGCTAAATTCAGCACATTGAAAAGAGGCTCACCCTTGAAATTATTGGATCATTGTCAGTGAAGGAATTCATTCATCTCCATGTGTGGTGATACCTGTGTAAGATGTATGCTGAGACCGTGGAGAGAGAGAGGGAGGGGTGGGGAGAGGTTGCCCCCTAGCTAACTGGGAGCTCACCCTTCTTTGGTCAGGAGCCATCTAGACCAGCCCTAACAATAGCAACAGTGATGGTCCACACTAGTTTCCATACAACACCCATGGATGGGAGTCAGATATCAACAAATAGGGAACCATCTGGATAATGAGAAAACACTACAACACAAATGGTACCCTATCCCCTTTACAGTACATTACTTTTGACCAGGGCCCACAGGGTCACCAGGGCCCACAGGGTCACCAGGGCCCACAGGGTCACCAGGGCCCATAGGGTCACCAGGGCCCACAGGGTCACCAGGGCCCACAGGGTCACCAGGGCCCACAGGGTCACCAGGGCCCACAGGGTCACCAGGGCCCACAGGGTCACCAGAACCCATAGGGTCACCAGGGCCCATAGGGTCACCAGGGCCTATTCGACTTCATGAAACAGGAGCACCTGCAAAGGGTTACAATTCTCAGAGGCTTATCCAAAGCAAATCTTCAAATTACACTCTAAATCAACAGTGGTCTCACTCCTGCCTTTCTTAAAAATAGAAATAAATTGATTCAGTGGATCAATGGTTAGCTGTGCCTTAAGTATGAACCAAGGACCAGGGCCTGAGAATCACACAGTAGATACAGCTGATGTTGGAAGTTTACATACACCTTAGCCAAATACATTTAAACTCAATTCCTCACTTAGGATCACCACTTTATCTTAAGAATGTGACATGTCAGAATAATAGTAGAGAGAATTATTTATTTATTTCATCACATTCCCAGTGTGTCAGAAGTGTACTGTCATGACGTTGACCTGGGGTGTAGGTCTATGACAGTCATAAATACCTCTTCCCCCCCTTTTTCCTCTCTCTACCCTACTGATGTTACATTTGCAAACCCCTTGGTTAACATAGAGATTCTGGGAACATCAGAGGGAAATTAACTAAATTCTGGTAATCCGACCAATTGAACATATGCGGTACTATGAATATGATGTCAGTTTGGTTATCATCTGAGACATTCTCATCAATGATAAGATGACATAAACTCTAGAGTGGAAAGTCTACACATCAGAGTCTTGGGTCTTGGCTGATTTCTTTTGATTTTCCCATGATGTCAAGCAAAGAGGCACTGAGTTTGAAGGTAGGCCTTGAAATATATCCACAGGTACACCTCCAATTGACCCAAATTATGTCAATTAGCCTATCAGAAGCTTCTAAAGCCATGACATCATTTTCTGGAATTTTCCAAGCTGTTTAAAGGCACAGTCAACTTAGTGTATGTGAACTTCTGACACACTGAAATTGTGATAGATTATTTCAGTTAAAATTCACTGTGTCTGTAAACAAATGTTGGAAAAAATTACTTGTGTCATGCACAAAGTAGATGTCCTAACTGACTTGCCAAAACTATAGTTTGTTAACAAGAGATTTGTGGAGTGGTTGAAAAACGAGTTTTAATGACTCCAACCTAAGTGAATGTAAACTTCAACCGTATTTGATCCACGACTTAGATACAATACTATCTAAGGGATATGTGTTTACTGAAAGCAGTGGTCTGAGGGTCCAACCAAGCACACGCATTTCACATATAATGTGCTGTATGAACCGTTCAAAATTTACATTTGGACACACATACTCCCTCATAGCATGGGCAGGATAAACTGAGCAATCACACAGACAACAAATTTTGGCCCAGCCAAAACATTTCACCTGGAGCTGGTCTGTCTGTGAGTGTGTGTCTGCACAAGCCTTGCAAGTATTGTACCCCTGAGTCCCTTTATAAAGCAGGCCTTCCCATGGCTTTGCGTTGCATGGCGCATTAGTGACATCCTGTCAGGGAGACCTGGTGAAGACAGGGCCATTGATCCTTTAATCGATGTCATAAAGTAGCGCGTGATCTGACGTCCATGATTATAGACACATATGTGCTGCAGGGAGCAGAGACATCTTCAGACAGGCTGGTCTGACAGACAGACATACGTCATGAGCGAAAATGCGGCCAGAGCTGCGTTGGACTGAAAAGACAGATGATGTCTGGGGCTGTCTTCACAGCCCGGGAAGACGGACAGAAAGACAGAGAGGTGCAACAGTCCTGGTGGTCTTGGGTCGGGGGGTTGAGGAGGTCGGGGTAGGGCTGAATCAAAGAGACGTTGGGGTAGGTTAGGGGGGGTTGATCAGGGCCTTCCCTGACAAGTCCTGACAAAGGGACTGGGGCTTTTCTCCTGCTGCCACACAGTCTCAGTACTCTGTCTTCTCTGCTTGGCCCCAGACACCAGGCCAGTGGTGTCATTCAGTTCAAAGTCTACCAGAACAATGAACAGCAATTAGGAGCTTAGGGGGGAATCTAACATGTCAAAGGGCTGATGGATACTGAAAGATCTGACTAAAGGCTCCTCTGAAGACATGTTGGGGATTTCAGTTCAGAAAAGTAGGGAAACACAGTTAATCAGGGATAATGGAAGTGTCAGGAGTGCCTAGAGCAGTTGGGATCAGGGCAAGGCTTTCTCTCCATTAGTGTAATTCATTCTGGTGATAGGTGGTCATGTAGTAAGGACATTCAATGATATCCTTATTGCAGAGTAATCAGTGTTCCTGAATGTTGATGATAATGTATGATCTGGATGAGTTGACACCTTTACGGTTGGTTGCCAAACGATACTGTATTTGAATTTGATGAGTCCGGTTTAGGGACTGTTTCTGTACTTGAGTGTTGGCTGAGCCTGACAGATGATCCTTGAGACACACCCTAGATGACGTTTCACCTCCCCCCCCTTGCTCTGATAAGAGAATCCCAGCCTCTACATCCCCCCCACCTCCCAGTACAGACAAACATGTAGACCTACATATACCCCCAGTGTAGCGTAGTACTATTTTCTGTGTCCCAAATTGCACACTATTACCTATATTGTCTGTTACTTTTTGACCGAGTAGTGCAATATATATGGAACAGGGTGCCATCGGTCGCAGCCGTAATGTAGAGTCCCTTCCACTCTGGTCGTGTCCACGGGTCCTGTGACTGTCTTTGTCTGAGCCTAATGTAACAGAAACCTTGTCTAGCCTGACTGGCTACTGCCTATAATCCTCAGAAACATCCAACTGAATCAATCAGAAACCTGAGAGGGGACAGTCCCCCGTCCGTCAATGTTTGTGGAGGGAGGCTTCCCTGAATCCATTAAACAATCGGGGTCTGAGCACATACACACACATACTACACCCGATCTCAACCGGTTGGACCGAGCAGAGGCATTGGGTACTTAGTTTGTTTGTCTGTGTGAGTTTACAGTGCAGCCCTTAGGGAATGCCAGCGTCTCGTCTGACCCCAGACAAGAACCTGACCCTGAGGGATGGGTGACTGGCTGGACTGACATGGTGGACGTGTGGTTATGATACCCAGACAAGACATGCTGCAGCTGCTTCAGTCTCCATTCAGAATATGTTCCTCTCATCTCTCAGCCCCAGATACTGGAGATTCCTGCACATAGAACTTCAAACCAATTTGTGGAGTTGATGAGATTTAAGGAGATGACTGACCACATGACTCTGACTGGGCCTTAGTTATGAATAGGCAAAA
This sequence comes from Oncorhynchus masou masou, assembly GCF_036934945.1. Classification (NCBI taxonomy): domain Eukaryota; kingdom Metazoa; phylum Chordata; class Actinopteri; order Salmoniformes; family Salmonidae; genus Oncorhynchus; species Oncorhynchus masou. Next base: position 54,306,882 of record NC_088233.1, read on the forward strand.
ATAAAACACCTTTTTCTTGGAAAATCGAGTTTGTGTTCATATTTGCTTTATAGCACAATTGACAATTAAAGGCAATGCGGTCGCAGAGACTCCATTCATGGTAAATGTTACATAAGTCGCTCAATTGGGAATCCCATTTCCATTTTAACGCGGATCTTCCGCAATACTTTAGCAATACGGTTTGAATCCAGCCCTGGGAAAGTATTTAGAGAGTAGGACAGCTATGTCTAGGTCTCCACTTCATCATCAGACAAATGTTCAGTTGAATCCCTGCTGTCTGTCTACCTGGGAGCAACCACCAGTCAAATGGCTTTGCACTCACCAGTTTTGCGTCCCAAATGGCACCCAATGTAGTGCACTACTTTTGACCAGGCCAGTAAGGCTCTGCTCAGAAGTAGTGCACTACAGGGAATAGGCGGGATCAAGTTACTATTATTATTAGTCACATGCAAGTCACAAGGTCCAATTCTCAAGTCGAGTCCCAAGTAGAACGGGTCAAGTCTTGAGTTAAGTCCAAGTCGCGCATTCTAAGAGCAAGTCAAGTTGGGTCAAACGTTTTTTTCAAGTCAAGTATCAAGTAATGTAAAAATCTATACAAGCAATGATTTGTTGAATTACAAGTCATCTTCTATTTATTGAGGCTACCAGACAGCCATTTTCATTATTTTGTCTTCAACATATTTTGATTATGTAATAATTAATTTTGGCAACAGATTCCAAATGCATAAATAAATTATCAATTTAAAGCAATGTATAGTCCTATGTTAGTAATTGTTGCTTGATGCCCAGTTGCTGGTGAGCTTGCAAAAGTAAAGAAATTCATATTCTTGATCACCAAACTATTTTTGGAGTTGCATATTTATTTATGGAAATCCTCTCTCTCCCGACAACTTGATGTTTGCGCTGCACCGATCCAAATCAGCAATCTGTTAACTAGCTCAGTGGTTGTCAAACCTTTTGACCTGCGACCCCCAAAATGCAGTTGTTCAAAGCTTGCAACCCCCTTGCACGTGCGTTTTTGCGCACACAATGGCTGCGTAAATGTAGCCTGTAACTACAGCCATAAACATGCATTTTCAAAACTGTAATTTATATGGATAATGAATGATAAATGTAGGCCTACTTTGTTAGTGTCAGGCAAAGCCAGAGAAAATTAAATTAAAGTCCTTTCTGGTCACTAATCTGGATATGCATGCTCGCTTTTCTGCGCCAACGCTGGTTACTTTTTGGTTCTGAAGCACAGTTGATATGTTTTTGAGACAATAAACCAGTATATATATATATATAAAATACAAATGTTAGGCTATATGTAGCCTGTTAAAATATGAAAAAAAAACATCTATTTTACCCATTCAGTTTCCCACTGGCTGTAATGAATGTCATTCATTGGATGTAACCCGCTGTGGGTGATACTTGAAATGTGATGCAATCTAACGTTTTGTTCAGTAAAAAACTTGAACCGGACATGACTGTCTCCCGTGTGCTTTCATGACATGGTGTCAGAAGTCAAAACGGGATAAATCCTTTACAAGAAAGTGAATAGTTAGCTTCGTTAGGTTGGAGGAATACTCACGAGATTTAACAATGGCAACGTTCCCCCCGTCAGAGGGGTTTCACTTTGAAAAGCCGAGTGAATGGCCTGAGTGGAAACAGCATTTCATGTGTTATCGAACGGCTACTAAGCTAACACAAGAGGATGGTGACATGCAGTTTCGCTCATTGATATATACCCAATGGGCAAAGAGGCAGAAAATATCTTCAAATCGTTCGTATTTCGGAACGAGGATGATGTGTAGGACACGGTCATGGGTGAAACCAACAAGATGGTGAGTCCATTTAAGTTATTTTACTCTACGAACTGTCTGAACACTGTGATTATGTGGGAACTGAGGAAGAATGCATCCGTGACAGGATTGTCATAGGACTGAGAGATACATCACACTGACCAGAGCAATTCAAACGGCACGTAACCACAAGCTAATTAAGAGTCAGAATACAGAGCAGTCATGTGACAAGCAAGTGGAATAGCTGGAGTTTCTCACGGGACCAATGGCAGAGGGTTCAAGTAAGAGACATTCAAACAGAAACAAGCACAGGTCAATGATGATAAGAAAATAGAGTAGATGCAATAGAGTCAGAAGCAATACTGCCCAGCTAAAAATGCTGAAGGTCAGAAATGAAAAACAACGAGGCAGTTTGCTGCTGCCAAACTAAAGTGATGCATGAAGTGACAACAGATCTAGACAGAGTTGAAAACAGTTTTTCTTGTATCAGTCCAGAGTGAAAGTGAGACTACACCATCTTGGCGAGTTCATTTGAAGATTGAAGGAAGTGCTTAATTTCCTGATAGATTCAGGGGCGGACGCTACTGTCATATCAGAAGTAAGCTACAATAACCTGGAAAACAAACCAGAGCTATGCAAAACAAAAGTCACCCTGAGCAACCCAGGAGGAGTACTACAGTGTGTAGGCCAGTTGAAAACCAAAACTGTCGTGAAGAATAAGAGGTTCAACTTGAACATCTTCGGGGTCAGAAGAGCTAAGGGAGACAATCTCCTGAGTCGGCGCACAGCCATAGCAATGGGCCTGCTCAAGGGAATCGAGGAAGTGAGAGAGAGCATGTTTGGTTCAGTGGGCCTCTTGAAATGTGTGCCAATGACTATAGTACTGAACGACACTGCAGAACCATACAGTGCCAATGTGACCAGGAGAGTACCCATCCCATTGTTCCCAAAAGTTGAAAAGGAGCTGGATAGAATGGAATAGCTTGGTGTGATAGAGGAAATATCCAGGCCTACTCCATGGTGTGCTCCGATGGTGCCGGTTGTCAAGGAAAATGACAACATCCGCATCTGTGTGGTCCTACAGCGGCTACATGAGGTCGTGGTGCGTGGGGATTACGTACTGCCAACGTTGCATGACATCATCCCAGAGCTGACAGGTGCCAGTTTTCTCCAGTCCGGATGCTACGAGTGAGTTTGGCAAATTCCCCTGGATGAAACTAGCAAGAAGCTAACAACCTTAGTTACGCCATGCAAAGAGATACTGCGTTCGCAGACTTCCCTTTGGAATAAACAGCACACACAAAATATTCCAAAAGAAGATGACGGCGCTGTTGAGTGGCCTGGACGGAGAGCCATGCTACATGGGTGACGTTTTAGTTTATGGACGCTCAAAGGATGAGGACGACCAGAGGCCAGCAGAAGCCTTCAGAGTGATAAAAGCTTCAGGACTGAGGAGAAATGCCATTTGAACCAAAGTGAGCTCACTTTCGTAGGACACTGGTTCAGCAAGGATGACCCAAAGAAAATAAGGGCAATTCAAGAACTGGTAAAGCCACAGAACATAACAGATACTAGACATCGTTAACTATTGTATCTAACAAGGCAAGTCAGTTAAGAACAAATTCTTATTTACAATGACAGCCTAGAAACAATGGGTTAACTGCCAGAATGGCAGATTCTTACCTTGTCAGCTCGGCGATTCGATCTAGCAACCGTTCAGTTACTGGCCCCATGCTCTAACCACTAGCCTACCTGCCGCCCCTATCTATGCAGATACTTACCAAACGGTTCCACTGAACTGCGGCCACTCAAAAAAATACTTATGAAGCAAGCCGTGTCTGGTCCTGGGGGAGAAGCCAAGACAAGGACTTCAGAAAAGTAAAGGGCATGCTAGTGTCAACACCAATACAAGCATTCTACAATGTTTCCAGACCCACAGTCGTGAGCGCTGATGCCAGCGGTTATCCAATTGGAGGAGTACTTTTACAAGAGCATGAAGGGAAAATGCTGGTGGTAGCCTCCTGCTCACTTACCCTTTCTCCTACTGAGAGAAGATATGCCTAGATAGAGAAGGAGTGCTTGGCATCAGTTTGGGCATGTGAGAAGTTCTCACATTACCTGTTTGTCCGAGAGTCTTTCAAACTGCTAACAGACCACAAACCATTGGTGCCATTGTTTAACTACAAAAACCTGGATGAGGTCCCTCTGCGCTACCAGCGATTGCTTATCATGACTATGAGGTTCAGCCCCAAAGCTGAGTAAACCCCAGGCAAGATGCTGCTCCTTGCGGACACACTCGCCAGAGACCCGTCGGTCTGCCTAGAGAGCTCAGAACTGGAGGAAGTCGCAGCCTTCGTCTCGGCAGTGGCACAGACCTTTTTCATCACAGAAGTGTCATCAGATTGCGCAAGGAAATACAGTCATGCACAAGGCACATATGTCCAAAACACATCAAAACAGTGGCCGAGACCTACTTTAGCGAGCCAGTCAATACCTACAATACCTCAAATAAAATTTAAAAAAGACCTACTTTAGTGAATCAGACGGACTACCGAGAGAGAATCGTGATTCCGAAGGTTGTGAGTAGCGAGATTCTCAGCTAGATCCTCGAGGGTCACCAGGGCCTCACAAAGTGCAGGGAACGTGCTTGACTCTCAGTGTGGTGGAATCAGCATGGACATAAAGGACAAAGTGAGTCACTGCAAGCAGTGTCAAACTACCAGGCCATCGCACCGCAAAGAACCGTTGATAACGGCCGAGTTGCCAGACAGACCTTTGCAACGCATCGCAGCCGATCTATGTGAGGTTGACAGACCTGGTTATTGTCGATTACTTCTCAAGATTCATAAAGTGGTACACATTCTAGATGCATCAAGCAAAAGAGTAATCTGAAGAGTAAGCTGAAGATTCGGGAGTTTTGGAATAGCTGAGGTCTTGGTGTCAGATAATTCAAGGGAGTTACATTTACATTTACATTTAAGTCATTTAGCAGACGCTCTTATCCAGAGCGACTTACAAGTTAATTTTTACCTTTTTTTTTATTTTTTTATTTTTTTTTATTTAACCAGGCAATTCAGTTAAGAACACATTCTTATTTTTCAATGACGGCCTGGGAACAGTGGGTTAACTGCCTGTTCAGGGGCAGAACGACAGATTTGTACCTTGTCGGCTCGGGGGTTTGAACTCACAACCTTCCGGTTACTAGTCCAACGCTCTAACCACTAGGCTACCACTAGGCTACCCTTCTCTTATTTGTAACCAACTCGCCTATTCTTAACCCTGCCCCTCTACCGCTCCATCTCTCCTTCTCTCCTCCTCCCTTTATAACATTCTTAACCCTGCCCCTCTACCGCTCCTTCTCTCCTCCTCCCTTTATAACATTCTTAACCCTGCCCCTCTACCGCTCCTTCTCTCCTCCTCCCTTTATAACATTCTTAACCCTGCCCCTCTACCGCTCCTTCTCTCCTCCTCCCTTTATAACAGGACACAGCGTTTCTTGGGTTTCGTCTCAGGAGGTTCCAAAGCTGCCAGTTCACATCTTCCTAGTTCCAGTCCTTCAAGGAAGAGTATGGCTTCGATCACGTGACGTCCAGCCCTCACCTCCCACAAGCTAATGGTGAAGCTGAGAGAGCAGTCCAGACGGCAAGAAAATCTTAAAGCACGAAGATCCCTTTCTCGCTCTTGTTACATACAGAGCGACACCGATTGCGGCTACAGGCTATAGCCCAGCACAGCTACTCATGGGGCATCAGTTATGGAAAACGCTTCCAAACCTAGCAAAGACCCTAGAACCTAGGTGGCCTGACTTGAAGAAAGTTGTCAAGCAAGAATCTGAGACAAAATAATCCTACAAGACCTACTACAACAGGCGACAATGAGCCAGACCCCTGCCACTGTTACAGCTGGGTGAGTCTGTGTGCATGAAGTCAAAGGCTGGATGACCCCGGTAACAGTGAAAGGTCAAGCTGAACAGCCCAGATCATACGTCGTGGATACTGAGCGTGGCGAGTTCAGGAGAAACCAGAGATACCTCAAAGCTACTCCTGAGGACAGACACCACACAATGGAAACCCACAAGGCGAGTCTGATGTTCTAGTGTAATGTCTGTCATCTGCGAACCACACTGGTGATCCACCAACCACACCAACAAAAATACCAAGGTCTACAGAGTCACCAAAAGTTATAATGGTGAAGAGGAAAAAGACATAAAAAGATAAACATTTTGTAAAGGAAAGTACATTGACAGTAAATGGACAATTGAAGGAAAGTTGAATGTTGAGACTTTGATTTTAGTTTGAAATGAATGCTCAAAAGTTAGTTGTTATTATTGAAACTATAAACAGTTTTAGTTTAGCATCATGACAAGTTAATATGTTTCATTTGGAACTACTTTAGAAGGGAGATGTAATGAACGTCATTCATTGGATGTAACTGCTGTGGGGATTACTTGAAATGTGACGTATTGTAATTTATTCAGTAAACAAATTGAACCTGACATGACTGTGTGCTTTAATGACACTGGCAACCCCCCAAAACCTTCTCCCCACTTTAAGAACCACTGTGCAAGCTCACCCGACCTGTGATGATTGACAGGTTGCTGGTCCAATCAGAGGGCCGAGTGTGTGTTACACTAGTCAATCTGTTGCAAGTTTATTTGCAAGTGCGTGCTGCAGCTACCGTCTCTGGCTATCTGGAGAGTAATCCATGGAGACTGTGCCACAAAATGAGTGTCGAAATATTACAAAGCCTGCCCAGATGATTTCAAGGCATCTGTCTCAAGTCAAAGTCGAGTCCCGAGTCTTGAGGCTCCAAGTCCAAATCAAGTATTTTATTTTCCATCAAGTCGAGTCCCAAGTCATCTGACTCAAGACCACACCTCTGGGAATAGGGTGCCATTGGCATACAAATCCTGTCCCCCTGGATGTGGCCACCTGGCGTTCACCAGGCCCACTGAAAGGGATAAATATAAACACAACAACAGAACAGTCACAGAAACATGTCATCATACCACAGCAGCATAACAACTCATAATTCGGGATCAGCATGAACACGCCTGTGAATCCCCCTGTCACCCACCACGTGTGTTCTATACTGGAGATTGATGTCCTGACTGCCTATGTATTACCCTCAGCCAACAAATATAAACAGGCAACAGGCAGTATGTGGGTCTTTGAATGGGGCCTGCTCAGATGCAGGGAGGGGGAATGTGTTACTGATGTCATGATGATGGCTGGTAATGAGGGCTAGATGTATCATACAGTGCATAGAGCCTGTGTCCCTCATGGCATCCTATTCCCTATATAGTGCACTACTTTAGACCAGGGCCCAAAGGGACAATGCAGATACACAGTCTGGTGCCTAGAGCAGAAACCACATAGGTCTACTGTACTACTATATTCTATAAAACACACTTTAGGGGGCTAGGAGTGGCCATCTGATTACAGTAAAGCTAGTAAAGCCCTCCCTATCTCCTGGGTGTCCTTCGGACACAGCAAAATGGCCAGTGTCGATTTGTCAGTGTAACATTTCTAGTGTTGATTCAGAAGTTAAATTCACTCTGTAAAAGTTCAATTAACACTCAGTGGTGTAAAATAACCACCAGTGTTGGTGTTAATAACCAGTTATTTTTTATTTTTTTACATTGGGGAGAGTAAAATAGTCTCATCAAAACCACACCACTCATTACCATAGTTCCCAGAATGCTGTACTGCAAGTACATCTTTTAGGATTGTTTTTAATGTTGATGTTTTTGCATGTACATTGATTGATTGATTCATCTTATGCTACTCAAAGATAAATAACATACGTTGTTCTAAACTAATCCAATCAGTTAGTTAAATATATTGCTAAGGTAACTGAGCTAAATGACTACCGCCCCGTAGCACTCACTTCCGTCATCATCAAGTGCTTTGAGAGACTAGTGAGAGACTAGTCAAGGACCATAATCACCTCCACCCTACCTGACACCCTAGACCCACTCCAATTTGCTTACCGCCCAAATAGGTCCACAGACGATGCAATCTCAACCACACTGCACACTGCCCTAACCCATCTGGACAAGAGGAATACCTATGTGAGAATGCTGTTCATCGACTACAGCTCGGCATTTAACACCATAGTACCCTCCAAGCTCATCATCAAGCTCGAGACCCTGGGTCTCGACCCCGCCCTGTGCAACTGGGTACTGGACTTCCTGACGGGCCGCCCCCAGGTGGTGAGGGTAGGTAACAACATCTCTTCCCCGCTGATCCTCAACACTGGGGCCCCACAAGGGTGCGTTCTGAGCCCTCTCCTGTACTCCCTGTTCACCCATGACTGCGTGGCCACGCACGCCTCCAACTCAATCATCAAGTTTGCGGACGACACAACAGTGGTAGGCTTGATTACCAACAATGACGAGACGGCCTACAGGGAGGAGGTGAGGGCCCTCGGAGTGTGGTGTCAGGAAAATAACCTCACACTCAACGTCAACAAAACTAAGGAGATGATTGTGGTCTTCAGGAAACATCAGAGGGAACACCCCCCATCCACATCGATGGAACAGTAGTGGAGAGAGTAGCAAGTTAAGTTCCTCGGCATACACATCACAGACAAACTGAATTGGTCCACTCATACAGACAGCATCATGAAAAGGGCGCAGCAGCGCCTCTTCAACCTCAGGAGGCTGAAGAAATTCGGCTTGTCACCAAAAGCACTCACAAACTTCTACAGATGCACCATCGAGAGCATCCTGGCGGGCTGTATCACCGCCTGGTACGGCAACTGCTCCGCCCTCAACCGTAAGGCTCTCCAGAGGGTAGTGAGGTCTGCACAACGCATCACCGGGGGCAAACTACCTGCCCTCCAGGACACCTACACCACCCGATGTTACAGGAAGGCCCTAAAGATCATCAAGGACATCAACCACCCGAGCCACTGCCTGTTCACCCCGCTATCATCCAGAAGGCGAGGTCAGTACAGGTGCATCAAAGCTGGGACCGAGAGACTGAAAAACAGCTTCTATCTCAAGGTCATCAGACTGTTAAACAGCCACCACTAACATTGAGTGGCTGCTGCCAACACACTGACACCGACTCAACTCCAGCCACTTTAATAATGGGAATTGATGGGAAATGATGTAAATATATCACTAGCCACTTTAAACAATGCTACCTTATATAATGTTACTTACCCTACATTATTCATCTCATATGCATACGTATATACTGTACTCTATATCATCGACTGCATCCTTATGTAATACATGTATCACTAGCTACTTTATGCCACTTTGTTTACATACTCATCTCATATGTATATACTGTACTCGATACCATCTACTGTATCTTGCCTAAGCTGCTCTGTACCATCACTCATTCATATATCCTTATGTACATATTCTTTATCCCCTTACACTGTGTATAAGACAGTAGTTTAGGAATTGTTAGTTAGATTACTTGTTGGTTATTACTGCATTGTCGGAACTAGAAGCACAAGCATTTCGCTACACTCGCATTAACATCTGCTAACCATGTGTATGTGACAAATAAAATTTGATTTGATTGCACTTGTTACTGAAATGGTTGTTCCGATTTAAATGGTTTGTGTAGCCTTTGTAATGTTTCAAACCCCTGAAAGTCTTTCTGAATGCAAATTGTGGGTGAATAAAAATTTAGCATAATGTGACTTGCAGGCCTGTTGTGTCCTAACACCACTGTGTTACCTGTAAAAATTGTAACTTGTTTATATGACATTTTATTGACAGACGGTTAGTTACCTGTAAGTTAATGTATGCAAATTCCAAAGAAAGTTTGGTTTAACAGTACATTACTGTCAAGAAGTGGGTGGTAATGCTCTAATTCACTCAAAAAGGCACCATGAGTAATGTGCAAATTAGGCTTTACACCGTACACTATTAAAACAACATCCAAAATGACTTACTGTAACAATGTTTTTGTTTAACACTAATAGGAGTTAACTCTAGCTCAATGCTAGTGTTGAATACAAATAACAATGAGTGTTAATTACTCCATACATTTGAGTAACACTGGCGAGTGTAATGCAGTGGTCATGGCGTGTTACATTAACACTCAAAATGTAACACTATAATCAGAGTACTTTTTACACTGTAGACCGTATGTATTCTGAGACCGTTAAAACGAGCTCTTTAAGCATGGACTTAACTGGAAAATGTACTGTGTAGACTTTCACTTCAGATTTGGAGGATGGACGATTGGCTGATGTTTACTCTACGACAACCTCCCACTTCCCTCCATCAGCCTCTTTTCTCTTTTAGCCCCGTTGTTCCGACTGCTTGTTTTCCAGTGTATATCCATCCTACTCCTATATATCCTACCCCAGCAGGCTGGTTCCATTTCTCTGGACACGTTGACATGAGAGGTCAGATGTGTATATTTGACTAAGGGCACTCAACGCTGGAGAAGATACACCAACACTCCTTTCATCCCTCTTTCCTCCCTTTTTCCTCTCCTCTTCCTTCTCCTCCTCCCTTCTCTCCTAACTGCCACTACTGTATGAGGTCATAAATCTTAGTGAGGAGGAAGTGGGTCCTCTGAGGTTGACCCTGCGTACACACAGCACTTCCTCTGTCTACCTCACTTCACTGAGCACTCACTTAGGGGTGCGCGCACACGCACACAAATATATCACTAGCCACTTTAAACAATGCTACCTAATATAATGTTTACATACCCTACATTATTCATCTCATATGTATACGTATATACTGTACTCTATATCATCTACTGCATCCTTATGTAATACATGTATCACTAGCCACTTTAACTATGCCACTTTGTTTACATACTCATCTCATATGTATATACTGTACTCGATACCATCTACTGTATCTTGCCTATGCTGCTCTGTACCATCACTCATTCATATATCTTTATGTACATATTCTTTATCCCCTTTCGCTACACTCGCATTAACATCTGCTAACCATGTGTATGTGACAAATAAAATTTGATTTGATTTGACACATACACACGCAACTACCTACCTACATTTGAAGTCAGAAGTTTACATTCACTTAGGTTGGAGTCATTAAAACTCGTTTTTCAACCACTCCACAAATTTCTTGTTAACAAACTATCGTTTTGGCAAGTCGGTTAGAACATCTACTGTGTGCATGACACAAGTAATTTAGCCAAACATTGTTTATTTCACTTATAATTCACTGTATCACAATTCCAGTGGGTCAGAAGTTCACATACACTGAGTTGACTGTGCCTTTAAACAGTTTGGAAAAATCCAGAAAATTATGTCATGGCTTTAGAAGCTTCTGATAGGCTAATTGACATAATTTGAGTCAATTGGAGGTGTACCTGTATGCCAAGGCATATCTTCAAACTCAGTGCCTCTTTGCTTGACATCATGGGAAAATCAAAAGAAAATCAGCCAAGTCCTCAGAAAAAAGATTGTAGGCCTCCACAAGTCTGGTTCATCCTTGGGAGCAATTTCTAAAAGCCTGAAGGTACCATGTTCATCTGTACAAACAACAGTACACAGGTATAAACACCATGGGACCACACAGCTGTCATACCGCTCAGGCAGGAGATGCGTTCTGTGTCCTAGATATAAATGTACTTTGGTGCGAAAAGCGCAAATCAATCCCAGAACAACAGCAAAAGACCTTGTGAAGATGCTGGAGGAAACAGGTACAACAATATCTACATCCACAGTAAAACGAGTCCTATATCAACATAACCTGAAAGGCCGCTCAACAAGGAATTTGCCACTGCTCCAAAACCGCCATCAAAAAGCCAGACTACGGTTTGCAACTGCACATGGGTCCAAAGATCGTACGTTTTGGAGAAATGTCCTCTGGTCTAATGAAACAAAAATAGAACTGTTTGGCCATAATGACCATCGTTATGTTTGGAGGAAAAAGTGGGAGGCTTGCAAGGAGGGACTGGTGCACTTCACAAAATAGATCATGAGGGAGGAAAATTATGTGGATATATATTGAAGCAACGTCTCAAGACATCAGTCAAATTAAAGCTTGGTCCCAAATGGGTCTTCCAAATGGACAATGACTACAACACTTACTTCCAAAGTTGTGGCAGAATGGCTTAAGGACAACGAAGTCAAGGTAATGGAGTGGCCATCACAAAGCCCTAACCTCAAACCTATAGAAAATTTGTGGGCAGAACTGAAAAAGTGTCAACAGTGAGCTGACATCTCAGTTTGATCAGATCAATTTTTTCCCCCTCACCCTGTCCTGAATGGATGGAATAGCCCTTTGAAATGTAGCTCGGCGTCTGGCATGTGCGTCAGTCAGAAGGGCTCTTTGCTCCATGGCGAACAACAATAATAAGGTAGAAACGGACGCATGTGTGCGGCTTCGGTTGTAACCAGAGATCACACAGAAAGGGTCTTCAGAGTCTGGATCTGCCTGAATCAGGCCGTAATCACACACCGGCCCATCTTGTTGGAAATTGCACTATTTGTAATTAACGCTCAATTAAATCTGACATGGCCGCCCCAAATCCCTGTAAATTAATGGATTAGTCGGCGCAGCTGGTCTGCATTGGACTGCTGATACAGCAGATAAAGTTACCTTGTTAAGGTAGATTCCCTTCAATGACAGTATTTATAAGATTTGTTTCATCCCTTCACCGAACCTCTTCGCCCCCACCACCGGCCATGAAGACCAGTCCCAAAGAAACAGAGAAAGCAGGACCAGAGAGGAAGGAAGTGCACGGCACTAAAGACATATTGTGGTAACTTCACCATTTGATTACACTGTAGCAATCACACGATGGAGGAAGGAATGTGAGGAATCTATCTGCAGATGTTTTCATCTGAGTGTGTATTAAGTTTTTATTAACAACACATGGTGACTGGGGGGGAGACAAGCCTCGCTTTCAGCTGCAGAGCGTAAGAAAAGGGAGGGGAGAGGAAAGAGTCAAGAGAGGTGTAGGGTGAGCGAGCTTATCCTTCAACATTGCCTCGTCTGTGTGCACTGAGATTTGAGGCACAAGGGTTTATTGAAGGGCGAGAGAACCTTTATCTGGTTTGTGGAGGCGGGGGGCTTTGTCCATGGCCCTTACACAGTTTGATGTGGAATTACCAGTGTCCTGCAGTTACACTGCAATTTTTTGTAAGGGAACATACACAAATGCATGCAGTGGCCTGTTGACTCTGGTGAATGATCAGCCGCCTGGCGGTGTGACAGGACAAATGACCCAGACTCAAGTTACTGCAGTCACTCGCAGTCAGCTCTCACTACAACCACATAAGCCATCGATTGAGGGGGCAGTTAAGGTGATCATTACCGATTGCTTGCTTGAATCTCAGATAAAGTGAGAATGTTTATGAGGGTCACAGGTGCTACGTATGGTGATAGGTAATTGGTAAATTCTTTCCCCATTTGTCAAAGTTGGAATCATTCATCTGGAAATGATGTATTGATTGAAATGAATGACCAGGTGTGCAGCGGCAGGTTTCTGTTGTGGCATTTTCCATGCCACTCCTCCTCCTAGCTGCCATTTTGTGTCATCACGGCGTTGCTTTGAAGCTGCTCTCTCTGTTTGGACAGTAATGACATTCAATCTGTTTGCCTGTCTCTGACACCATAGCAACCCCTACATTCTCTAAACAAAAAGCACACAGCAGATAATAAAATAGGAATTTGCAGGTATGTCTTTTCACCAGCAAGGAGCTAGTAGTTAGTTACTTTCAAACAGGAATAATTTAAAGAGACAGAGAGGCCTGAGATGACGATGGTTTTGACTGTAAACCTGTAGCTCTAATTCATAATTAAACAGCCACACTCTACCTCAACCTTCAAACAATCAGACTTATTGGTGGGATTCTCACCAGCCTCAAGCTTCTCCAAAACACACTTCATTTTCTAATATGATGTCAGACATGCCTGAGAGATATGCTAGTTATGAATGCAAACCGTACGCCTAGATATACCCGAAGCTCTCTATAATGAAGGCCTCCCATATCATCTCTCAGACAGTGACAGGCACTGCTCTCCCGCTACCTCTCTTTCTCTCTCCATTTGAGCTGATGATGCTCAATACTGTGAGCTGGTGAAAGTCAGTCAGTCAGTCTGGACAGGAGAGGCTGTCAAAGCAGCGTGATTATGTTCAGCTCCCGAGGTGTTAAAAAGCAGTGACGTCGTTGTTTGGAAACGCGTCCCTGGGGGCCTCCTGACAGACTGGCTGTCATTGGTTGCGTTCGAGATGGCATCCTATTCTTCCCTTATTTAGTGCACTTCTTTTGACCAGGGGCCAAAGGGGCCTTATGCTCTATAAGGACTAGGATGCCATTTGGGATGCAGCCGTTGTCTCTGGGGATAACAGCAGAAGAGATCCACTTGTTAACATGGAGTTACAATATGCTGTCAACTTCCTTAAAGGCTATTATCGCATCTGGCCTCCCAATGAACAGGGATGATTTACGTAAAGTATGTAGCCAAGGCACCATTGTTTAACACAGTGTGTCAATTAAATGGAGGTTCAAGTAAAATGACATATGCAGTGTTTACCGGGAATCCAATCTCCAATAACGCGGGAACATTGCCTTTAAATTGCAATCACACTGTGGCGCCAAATTTCAGAGCTACTTTAATTCTGTATTTCATATTACAGTACACCTGCTATAATATAGATATGGTATCAAAGCAAGTCCTGTGTTATGACACAGTACAATACTGTAAAGTTGCCTGTATTACACTGTAAAAAAGCAAATGCTAATGTAATCGAAATGAATGAATGAATGCATGGATGAATGAATGGATGAATGAAATATATGAATGACAGTCATCGAGCATGCTGTAATAGAAATAAGGCCATGCAAATGAAATGTAATAAAAATCCTCCATCATAAAAGGCACTGACCGCCACGGCTAGTTACTGGCTAGCTAGCTCTTCAGCCAGCATGGAACACAACTCTGACGCAGTTATCGCCAACACACCCGTCAGCGCTGCTGTGAACAGCATCACAAGAGACATGACAAATGGGAGATGTACAGTACCAGTTGAAAGTTTGGACACACCTACTCATTCAAGGGTTTTTCTTTATTTTTACTATAGTGAAGACATCAAAACTATGAAATAACACACATGGAATCATGCAGTAACCAACATTTATTTTATATTTGAGATTCTTCAAAGTAGCCTTGATGACAGCTTTACACACTCTTAGCATTCTCTCAACCAGATTCATGAGGGAGTCACCTGGAATGCATTTCATTTAACAGGTCTACCTTGTTAATTTGTGGAATTTCTTTAATTTCTTAATGCGTTTGAACCAATCAGTTGTGTTGTGACAAGGTAGGGGTGGTATACAGAAGATAGACCTATTTGGTAAAATACCAAGTCCATATTATGGCAAGAACAGCTCAAATAAGCAAAGAGAAATGACAGTCCATCATTACTTTAAGACATGAAGGTAAGTCAATCTGGAAAATTTCAAGAACTTTTAAAGTTTCTTCAAGTGCAGCAAAAACCATCAAGCGCTATGATGATACTTACTCTCATGAGGACCATCACAGGAAAGTGTAACGGCATTCAGAGGTGGAAGAAGGATCGGACCAAAGCGCAGCGTGGTAATTGTTCATGATGATTAATTCAAAATGAACTGAACACTGAAATACAAAACAAGAAACTATGTGAACAAAACAAAAACCGAAACAGTACCGTGTGGCCCAAACACTCACACGGAAACAAACACCCACAAACCAAAAGTGAAACCCAGGCTACCTAAGTAGGATTCTCAATCAGAGACAACTAACGACACCTGCCTCTGATTGAGAACCAGGCCGAACACAAAAACCAACATAGAAAAACAAACATAGACTGCCCACCCCACCCCAACTCACACCATGACCATACTAAAACAAAGAATAAAATAACAAAACTATGGTCAGAACGTGACAGAAAGGAAGACCCAGAGTCATTAGAACTGCACCTCAGATTGCAGCACAAATGAATACAGTAACAGCCATCTCAACATAAATTGTTCAAAAGAGACTGCGTGAATGGACATTAAAACTGTGGAATATCTGTCCTTTGGTCTGATGAATCTAAATTTGAGATTTTTGGTTCCATCCACTGTGTCTTTGTGAGACGCAGTAGGTGAATGGAGGACCTCCGCATGTGTGGTTCCCACCGTGAAGCATGGAGGGGGTTGGTGTGGGGGTGCTTTGTTGGTGACATAGTCTGTGATTTATTTACAATTCAAGGCACACTTAACCAGCATGGCTACCACGGCATTCTGCAGCGATACACCATCCAATTTGATTTTTGCTTAGTGGGACTATCATTTGTTTTTCAACAGGACAATAACCCAACACACCTCCGGGCTGTGTAAGGGCTATTTGACCAAGAAGAAGAGTGATGGAGTGCTGTATCAGATGATCTGGCCTCCACAATGACCCAACCTCAACCTAATTGAGATGGTTTGGGATGAGTTGGACCGCAGCGTGGAAACTCCTTCAAGTCTGTTGGAAAATAATTCCTCATGAAGCTGGTGAATGCCAAGAGTGTGCAAAGCTGTGGCTTCTTTGAAGAATCCCAAGTATAAAATATATTTTGATTTGTTTAACACTGTTATGGTTACTACATGATTCCATATGTGTTATTTCATAGTTTCAATGTCTTCACTATTATTTTGCAATGTAGAAAATAGTCCAAATAAAGAAAACCCTTGAATGAGTAAGTGTGTCCAAACTTTTGACTGGTACTGTGTTTACATAAAATTGACATCATTGATGCAAATTTCAATGTTGTTTGAGTTGCTTTGTGTGTCACCAAATTTGCTTGAGATGATTTTCCTGCCACTCTGCATCCATGTTTCTTGACGTAGGCGTTTCAAAGAGATGTCAGTCAAGGCGAGCTCATGTATATAAGCCCCACCCACACAGCCTGTCTATTAAAACTTCCTTTTTAAACTTGCATTTCTATCCCCCCCAAAACTATTATGGGTGTTATTTTAGTCACTCAAAATAATATTTTACATGGGACTCAAAATGACCGTTCAGGACCTCTAAGACTATATATAATATATAACTATACATTTTAATGAGTTAATGGTGCACTATAACCACATAGGAGTTAAATCGGCACAGCATTCTCACGCCTCACGATATGTTCATGAGCCAGAAACAACAATGAACCCATTAACGGTCAAAAGTTTGTTGGTGCTCCAAATATAAATATAATATATACAGCAATTTTTTCCATACCCACAACATTTTCCCACAATGCACCATCATTTACAGTATAATGCAGGAAAAAGGTACTGTTGATAATATCCCAAATGACGTTACAGTGTTTAAAAGTGAAACCAGGAGTTTCGGAGGAAAACTCGATTGAATGTCATGAAAATATACAATAAGATGATTGCGATTCAGCAGAGATAGCTGTGCAGGTTTGTGCATGTGGAGCAGTTGTGTACAGAGAACACTGTTATCCCCTGTGCCAACCAACCACTCACTCTATGTTGTCAGTCGACTTCAATGGCGAACACAGAAAAGGGGACAGATGTGTATATAGTACCTACATTATTTACTGGGTCCTGAGTTTTTCTGACCACGTGAAACTATGGACGTGAAGTATTGGCTATAACTGGGAACCTGGGAACCTGGGTTTTCCTATTCAGGTCTCATGGTCAGGAAAAACTCATGGCCCTGCATTCCTATATATTTTATTTTTTACCTTAATTTATCTAGGCAAGTCAGTTAATAACAAATTCTTATTTACAATGACGGCCTACATATTTTACGTTGTCCCTCATTGACTTCCCTCTCTAGTATCAGCCTCATCTAAACCAATTGGAAGCAGGAGGGAGGTGGCAAGCAGGAGGAGGGTGGCAGGCAGGAGGACTGTGGCAAGCAGGAGGAGGGTGGCAAGCAGGAGGAGGGTGGCAAGCAGGAGGACGAGCGACAAAGACCTGGTTAGGTCTCTCTCTCTCTCTCTCTCTCTCATAATTAAATGAGAAGTCACATCAACTCTATTTTTAAAAAGTTATGATAACAAATTATCTTTTTGGAATTGTTTTTAGTATCTGTGTTTTTGCTTGTACCTTGAGTGATTGATTGATTAATCGTATGCTACACAAAGATAAATAGCATACATTTTTCTAAACCAATCCAATCATTTAGTTCGATATTTTGTACCCTGTGACTGAAATGGTTGTTCCAGTTGAAATCGTTCAGGTAGTCTCCTCCCATTCCCCCTCTCCTTCTCGTCTTAGCCTCTGGCAGTTATTTTGAATGCAAGTTGAAGGTGAATACACATTTCAACTTTTGGATATCCTAACTCTGGCTGCATTCCAATAGGAATTACACATCACTTTGCAAGCTAGGATAATGTGACTTGCAGGTAGGGTTGCAAAATTCAGGTAAATTTCACATTTTCCATAAATCCTGGTTGGAAGATTCCTGGAAATCCTTCAACCAGGATTATTTGAAATTTATGGGGATTTTGGGAAAGTTAACTGGAATTTGTAACACTACTTGCAGGCCTGATGTTGCCTGTAAACCATATGATTCAGGCCACTGTATTAGGGTAAAGCTATTCCTCAAAATAAGGCCTTATGAAATATGCAATGTATTGTCAAAGACTTTAATAATAATATATGCCTAGGAACTCACTAGCTGAAGGGCACCAGACTAAAAATGGACGAATTCACAGGACTGAAAATGGAAGAATTCAACAAACCTTTTTTTAAAGTAACTGTACACAGATATATTTAGTGGATCAGGTTTCCTCAAATGTTTTGAGTAAATGACAGCACCAGTGGTGTAAAGTACTTTAGTAAAAATACTTTGAAGTACTACTTAAGTAGTTTTTTGGGGTATCTGTACTTTACTATTTATATTCTTTCCAACTTTTACTTTTACTTCACTACATTCCTAATGAAAATACTTTTTTACTCCATACATTTTCCCTGACACCCAAAATGACTTGATCAATTTTGACAGGAAAATGGTCCAATTCACACACTTATCAAGAGAACATCCCTGGTCATCCCTACTGCCTCTGATCTGGCCGATTCACTAAACACAAACGCTTCATTTGTAAATGATGTCTGAGTGTTGGAGTGTGCCCCTGGCTATCTGCCAATAAATACAGAAAATAAAATGATGCCGTCTGGTTTGTTTAATATATGGAATTTTAAATGATTTATACTGTTACTTTTGATACTTAAGTATATTTAAAACCAAATACCTTTAGACTTTTACTCAAGTAGTATTTTACTGGGTGACTTACACTTTTACTTGAGTCATCAAGTATGGCAATTGAGTACTTGTTCTACCACTGGGGTTTGCAGTGTCCTCTCGCTATTGCTCCTCCACTCCGTTGAAGGACTTTGTTTTAATCCGATAGGGATTCCCTTCAGTGCCCTATAGGTCTTACTGTAAGAGATCATGCAGGGCAGGGATGGTATGAGCGCTGGGAGGCAAGCACAAACAGTGCTAAAACAACCGCAGCGTTTCAATCCCGTGAGCAAAGACAACAACGTACCCGTTTGATGAACGGGGAGTTCCTTCCTTTGAACACTTAGTCATCTTAGCAGAAAAACACACATAGCTACAGTATGTGTAAACGCGACAGAAATAAGGTTAGCGTAGGGAGGGTAGAGGTTGCAGAGAGACTCTGTTATTGTCAAGAAGATGAGCTGGCCTTCCCACCCAATTACACTCAAACAGAAAGGGTCCCACACACTACTGCTAGCGTTCCACCCATTACTCACTGTGACAATGCCACACAGAATGCTAAATGGGTCAGTTCAAGACTCAACAGAACTGTCAGCACCCCAGCCGAGTAAACTGTAATCCCCCATAACTCAAAACTTTTGATGAAAGCCGCTACACTTAATATATCTGAGTACAGTTACTTGACGTGATCGTGTAGTCATTACTTAAACCGATAAAGTCACTGTAGGGGGTGCAGATTTGAGTTGTGTCAGCTTCAACATTTTGAGTAAGGCCATAACTAAACCACGCCTCCAATATCATTTCCCAGTGTGCCTTGCCTTGTGAGTGAATTGTAGAGTTAACACCCATGACTTGTACTTGTTAGTGACAGAGAAATCATTGTTGAATTCGTGCACTTTCACTCCTGTGGCTTTCACCAAGTGAGTTCGTAGGCAAATGTTCTCATTATAATTCAACTCTTTGTAACAATACATTACATATCTTATAAGGCCTTATTGTGAGGCCTAGCTTTACACTAATATAGTTGCCTGAAACTCATGGTTTATAGACCACATCAGGCCTGTAAAATACCATTAACTTTCCCCAAATTCACAGATTAAAAACCAATCCTGGTTGAAGGATTTCAAGGAATCTTCCAACTGGGATTTTTGGAAAACCTGGGAAATGTAAAATCAGAAACAGTGTGAGGAGACTACCTAAGCCATTTCAACCTCCATTCATAATGACTGCCAGGGTCAGAAACAGTGTGAGGAGACTACCTAAGCCATTTCAACCTCCATTCATAATGACTGCCAGGGTCAGAAACAGTGTGAGGAGACTACCTAAGCCATTTCAACCTCCATTCATAATGACTGCCAGGGTCAGAAACAGTGTGAGGAGACTACCTAAGCCATTTCAACCTCCATTCATAATGACTGCCAGGGTCAGAAACAGTGTGAGGAGACTACCTAAGCCATTTCAACCTCCATTCATAATGACTGCCAGGGTCAGAAACAGTGTGAGGAGACTACCTAAGCCATTTCAACCTCCATTCATAATGACTGCCAGGGTCAGAAACAGTGTGAGGAGACTACCTACGCTATTTCAACCTCCATTCATAATGACTGCCAGGGTCAGAAACAGTGTGAGGAGACTACCTAAGCCATTTCAACCTCCATTCATAATGACTGCCAGGGTCAGAAACAGTGTGAGGAGACTACCTAAGCCATTTCAACCTCCATTCATAATGACTGCCAGGGTCAGAAACAGTGTGAGGAGACTACCTAAGCCATTTCAACCTCCATTCATAATGACTGCCAGGGTCAGAAACAATGTGAGGAGACTACCTAAGCCATTTCAACTGGAACAACCATTTCAGTAACAGATGCAAAAAAATCTAACTAAATTATTGGATTAGTTGAGAAAAATGTATATTTTTGTAGTGTAAGATTGATCAATCACCTAATGTACATGAAAAAACACAGATTTTAAAAACAATTTGAATAAAATCAACCTTCAGTAGAGCATGCTGGTTAATTCTTTTTTAGTTGTGCTCTTCTCATTTAGTTTTGAGTCAGTACCACATAACCATTTGAATTAATAATGACTTTTCATTGACTTTAATCTAAGTATTTGAGTTTAAAATGCCATGGAGTTTACAGTGTAGTTATGGTGTTCATACTGTAGTCATCATGCAAGTGAAACATAGCATTTAGATTGTCACATCCCCACCGGTAGATGTGATGGGCAGATATTGTACGATAGTTTCTAAAATGCTATTAAAAAGTTACATAACGATGATACCGCTTTGTCACGCAATTGCAACTTAAGCCAGATAAGGTCCATACAATGTATGCACATCTGCATTGCTGACGTAAGGTCGTTTCTTTGCGTGGGAACAACTTTTACGTCTTGACCTGAGAAAATGTTTGCCTATAGAGCCGAATCACAATACTCGGGGTGTCTCTCGCCCATAGGGTTTGTTTAGCCTGGTTTTCATTGAGTGCATCCCAAATAGCTCCCTACAAACGGAACAAACGGAATAGGGTGGCATTTTGGATGCAACCCCTATGTGACCTGCGTGAACGAGCCTGTGCAGCTGGTCAGCGGCGTGCCAAATGCCTGTCTGTGTGACAGCAGCAGGAGTGATGTATTACGGGACTGTTGTGTCAGGACGGGAGGACCAACTGTCCAAAGTCAACTTCCCTAGACAATGTTGTTCAATAGAAAAACAAGTTGGATCAAAAAAAGAGAAAAAAAGAAATCAGGCTGGGCTGGACGTTTCAGAAACACGTCGCAGTCTGTGTCAGCATGTAGAGATCTATCTGGAAACGTAATATCAGGAAAGAACACACAACGGATTGGAGAAACGGATTATGAAGCGACACCATTATTGTCAAAAATATGTGTTGCTGTTGTGCTTTGTCGGCACTGTAGGACAGTGCGTAATGACTTCTATATTTATCTGGTGGCTGCCATGGATACCGTTCCAAAGTCTTGATATATGGAGGGCTGTAATCTTTGAGAACGTCCTTCTCTTTATTGACACATCATGCGGTGTTTTGCGTAGAAGAAGATGTGTGTTTCAGTATTTCAACCACGAAACAGGCTGCAGCAACAATATAATAATATATAATAATACCCCAGCTAAGCAGGGCTCTGTGTGGTGCTTTGAAGTACATTTCATCAGATTAGATTATCTGAAGGCAGAGAAGAGGAAGAAAAAAAGATGAACTTATTAAAAAGGAGCTTTTTCTCTCTGTATAAACACACTGATGCCAACAGCAAGCAATACATGAGTAATGAACAAAAGGCAGTCACTAATATCCATCAGTCAACACTCCTCTTCTCTTACTGTATTGGAAAACGTTCAAGTGAACAAAAACCAAGCAAAAAGGCACTCAACAATCTCCCAAACTCATTTTGACCAGATTTGTCATATGTTTTCCCAGAGAGTCTGGTGTCTACGTTGCCTCTGGTGTCTTTGCTGGCCGATCCCATGTTTCAGTGTTTCAGTGTTTCAGTATTTCATCTGAGCCGCTCTGTAAGAGAGATGTGTCTGTCTAAATGATGGTTTGAAGTGCAGGCAGGCTTTGATGTGGGCCTAATATGGCTTGTAAAAAGGGGATGCTGCACTTTGATGTGTTGGCTGAGGCTGTCCAGACACACACAAACTGGGCAGGCAGGCTAGCACCACTTGTCCTGTTTCTGCTGGCTGTCTGTCATCCCTGGGCAGTAAAAGACATGTAAACGTTCGGAGAGGCTAGTTACGGAGCGTCGTGTGGGTCTGTGAGGAGAGTTGGGCCTGCGTCCCAAATGGAACTCTATTCCCTAGGGCTCTGGTCAAAAGTAGTGCACTAAAAAGGGAACGTAGCCAGGTCTCTTGTCAAAAATAGTGCACTAAATAGGGAATAGGGTGCCAGAGAGAGAGGATCTGGGACACTGGAGGGGAATGGGAATAGGAATGGAACATCTATCTATATGCTGCCTGGCTGTCACATAAAGACAAACTAAGGCTTAGTACTGTGTGTTTATTTCCCATCCCTTCCTTTGCCACTGTGTGCATCACGTGGGAAAGGAGTGGATATTTTTATACACTGCATTGTGAAAGTATTCAGACCCCTTCATTTATTCCACATTTTGTTACGTTACAGCCTTATTCTAAAACTGATTAAATATATATTTTTCCTCATCAATCTACACACAATACCCCATACTGAAGAAACAAAAACAGCTTTTTAGAAATTATTGCACATTTCTTTAAAAAAACACTTAAACATCACATTTACATAAGTAATCAGACCCTTTACTCAGTACTTTGTTGAAGCATCTTTGGCAGAGATTACAGCCTCGAGTCTTCTTGGGTATGGCACACCTGCATTTTGGGAATTTCTCCCATTCTGCAGATCCTCTCAAGCTCTGTCAGGTTGGATGGGGAGTGTTGCTGCACAGCTATTTTCACAGCAATTTGTTTTCTGACTTCTTTCTCAGTCCCTGAAAAACATAACCACAGCATGATGCGACCACCACCATGCTTCACTGTAGGGATGATGCCAGCTTTCCTCCAGACGAGAGGCTTGGCATTCAGGCCAAAGAGTTCAGTCTTGGTTTCATCAGACCAGAGAATCTTGTTTCTCATGGTCTGAGAGTCTTTAGGTGCCTTTTGGCAAACTCCATGCGGGCTGTCATTTGCATTTTACTGAGGAGTGGCTTCCGTCTGGCCACTCTACCACAAAGGCCTGATTGGTGGTGTGCTGCAGAGATGGTTGTCCTTCTGGAAGGTTCTCCTATCTCCACAGAGGAACTCTAGAGCTTTGTCAGAGTGACCATTGGGTTCTTGGTAATCTCCCTGATCAAGGTCTTTCTCCCCCTATTGCTTAGTTTGACTGGGTGGCCAACTCTAGGAAGAGTCTTGGTGTTTCCAAACGTCTTACATTTAAAAACAATGGATACAACTGTGTTCTTGGGGACTTTCAATACTGCAGACATTTTTGGTGCCCTTCCTAAGATCTGTGCTTCGACACAATCCTGTCTTGGATTTCTACAGACAATTCCTTCAACCTCATGATTTGTTTTTTGTCCTGACATGCACTGTCAACTGTGGGACCTTATATAGACAGGTGTGTGCCTTTCCAAATCATGTCCAATCAATTGAATTTACCACAGGTGGACTCCAATCAAGCTGTAGAAACATCTCAAGGATGCGTAATGGAAACAGGATGCACCTGAGCTCAATTTCGAGTCTCATAGCAAAGGGTCTGAATACTTATGTAAGAAAAGGTGAGGGCCAGCACATTTAATTATTCTCATGATTGTTATGAAGGGCGATGGGTCAGCATCCATCGGGCCACTTCATAAATCATGCCGGTTTGCAGTGCCTCTCTTCCAAAGGCATTCTCTTTGATCTCCCGGGTGTAAATCACATACCTGGCCTCAGCTCTTGAGACCGTGTGCGTGTGCGTGTGTGAAAAAAGTGAGAGGGCCCTACATTTTTTCCCTCTTTTTTTTCAACATCTTTCACATAAAACAACGCCGTTGCTTTTAATATCAAAATTGATTTTAAATATGTTCGCATTGGTAACTAACTTCACTGTGACAAACAATTCCGTACTCCCCTCTGTCTGGTCTCTCAATTTAAGGCTGAGACCTACAGGTGGCAGTAGCTGGCTTGATTTTCTACTGCAATGTTTGATACAAATGACAGCATACACAAAGTATTATGAGTGAATGCACCACCATCAAAACTAATCTGAGGACTTCGGTCACTTCAAGATCTTCTATCGTCTTGATCTACTTAGTCAATCATCCAAGAGACAGTTTGCAGTTCTACTACACTGACTGGATCAAGTATTTCAAAGCGAATGCATGTGAAGTTTTCCTTGATAGAAATGTATCATTCATGGAATATTTATTTTAGATATTCCTCAGAAGGCATAGTGGATGTTTTATCATTTGAATAAAAAAGTTTGGTTTATTTGTACTTTTCTACATAGCTGTCAACAAGAGATGTCGTTTTAATATTGTTGCTTATGTTTCACAGTACACAATAAATTCACCAAACTAAATAACCAACTTTTAATACAGAATACAATGTAATGATTTCGGTAGCAGCTACAGTATCTGTGAGATCAAGAGGACTTGGCGGCAACTGTGGCTGGTGCCTCATTGCCAAACACAATATTCAGGGCTCCCCCAGTCACTTTAGCCCAAACATACACCTAATCCGCCAGAACCCACCAGATTAAACCCAATAACATACAGTCGAGTTTAAAAATAGAGAGGACAAAGGTCAAATCTACACAGGGATTTATGGTCTTACCATTATCACGCAACAGCTGGCAGCTCTGAGAAAGTAGTACCCCAGCCACAAGAAAGGCACAAGAAAAAAGATTTTGTGTGGAAGTGAATTCCGAAGTGCCCGAAGTGAGGACACCATGAAGCAAGTTTTAAAAGTGCATATTTACAAAAGCCACTCATGGTTCGGTGGGAGGGAGGCTGAAGAAAGTCAAAAGAGTGTGTATTTACCCAGCTGATTTCATAGAGAAAATGATATTTGCAGATCATGTGCGTAATCCGAGAAGAAACAGCTGAGGTCGACCATGGGAGAATGGCTGATAATGACATGAAAGAGAAGCTATCTGTCCGTTCCCTCACACTGCACCCAAGTCGTGGCTCAATCACGGCGCCTCATGTGCACAGAGGTCGCGTTATGAATGATACCCAATATGAAGAGCACTTGTGGTGTGATGAATTACACTTCAGAAGGCCCATTTATGCCATTATGAGAGGGATCCAAATATGTAAAGGTAAAGTCTGCTTCCAGGGACTTTCTCTTCAGATCTGGACAGCTCTGATCTCTGATCATGGACATTCTTTGTTGTCCTGGGAAAAATAAATTCCACTCCATCGCTGACCTTAACGGAATTGGTCGCATGGTGTGCGATGATAATCGAACAATGCACAATAAGCCATTATAATTAAATGATCTAAGAAACACCTGAGAATTTGGATTACATATTCAGTCCATTTCAAGACGTTGTCAGGCTGTCTCCCCAATCCACAGTAAGTAGCAGGATTTATCCACACCTTGTAGGTTATTACACTGTATACAGAGTCATTACCGACATGAAAACAATTAAACTCCTTGAAGGAAAAAAAATGGCGTTTTGAAGCTTGATAAAAAAATCTATGTTATTTCAAGGGAAGTCAGAGCATGGGTTTATTGTTAGCTTTTGGCCACCAAAGTGGAGACAGAAATGCTTTAAAGCAAACTCCAAAGCAGACCTTTTCGGCTCAATCAAAAACAGGTTTGGCTAAATGAGGTTGGCGGTGCTTAAGTACACTGAAGCGGGAGACTGAGAATTTACCTTGGTGCATTCCGATAGGGCTATACTAAAATGGCACAAAGGAAAGAACAAAACACATTAAAGATTGAAAAGGAGATGGCTTTGTCATTGGAAAAACAGGGAAATAACTTGTCAATGAAGAGTGAAGGCTTGGACAATATCCCAACCTGAACACTGACATGCTGTATCCATAGCATCTTTTGGACTAATTCTTGAGTAGCCTATACCTGGGTCTTTTGAGATTTCCCCTCTAACTTTCAATTTATTTTATTTTTATGTGTTCAATAGGCCTTGATGTATGAATATGTTCATGTTTGTCACTGGCATTCATAACACTAATGATTTTCGCTGTAATAATTGTGCTTGCATTTAGTGTTAGGGTTGTACCATGTAAAACACATGAAATCAATATAGGTAGGCTAAAGGTCTACCTTAGGCCTGACATAATATACATTCTAAATCTTAAATGGGGAA
Organism: Oncorhynchus masou masou; assembly: GCF_036934945.1. Taxonomy (NCBI): domain Eukaryota; kingdom Metazoa; phylum Chordata; class Actinopteri; order Salmoniformes; family Salmonidae; genus Oncorhynchus; species Oncorhynchus masou. The sequence goes on from NC_088233.1 coordinate 54,333,647, forward strand.
CAGTAGGCCATCAGTTTTCACAACATTCATTACACACAAAAGAGAAAAGCATCAATCCATGAGACACAAAATAATCATGGCAATGTAATTATTTTCTCCAAATATAATTATTTTTAATTCTTAAAAGCTCACACGCATATTGCACTCACAAGCATATAGGCTAAGCCTATCAATTCAGAGAGGAATATGTTTTGAAATTAAATTGATTGAAATGACTGACTCACAATTGCAAATGCATCAAATCCTAGACCTTGAGGATAATGAATTGAAATATATTTTCCCGGGAGGTAAGTGTATATTTTGTTATGAGTAGGGGAGTCATGCACTCCCAAAATCTGAGGGGGAACAAGGTAGGCTACATGAGGATGGCTGGGGGGTGATCTAGAGCCATAATCATTATGCTTAATTCTATGTAAAAAATATGTTGATTTATCTGCATATCTAAGCATAACTCTTGAGCTGTTCAGACTGTTGGTTCTGAATTTAAATAAACGAAATATGCTTCTCTGACAAAATCTGGGTAAAAGATTTAAAGGAATGAATCTAATTCAGTACATTTAATTATTGCTTGCTTTTCTAAAGTCTACCAATCTTGCCAGCTAAATTACTCCAACTTGATTGATAGCTTGAAATGGCTTCTTGTTAGCTAGTTTCGAGGTTGGGACATTGGGAACATATCTGAGCTATCTTAAGCCAACTTCATTAAATTGCAAGGTGGCTATTGGTATTACAGAAAAAAATATTATTACTATTATTATTATTTAAAAAAAGGACAAATCTGAGGGGCACGTGTCCCTGTGCCCCCTAAGGGAATGACGTCTCTGGTTTTTTCAATCCATGAACTGAATTTAAGTGTGTTTCTTTGTTGAATTACAATTAAATCAATCCCAATTCAATGATACATGAACTGTATTTAAATGCGTTTCTTTGTTGAATTACAATTAAATCAACCCCAATTCATTGATATATGGAAATTATTTGTGAGACAATTGAGACTTTTTAAATCATGATCAAATTTACAATAACCATTCTCTGCTAAGATCCGGCATTATAGCAACCACTATTAGAGCAAAAACAAGACCAAGTTGATGGCAATGTGGAGAGTGTTTCTAGAAAACATCATCTACAGTACCTACTCAAGAAGTGCTTTGAGTAAAAGGCTCCGAACACTGCTTCAGTCTACTCTATGCCAGGAGTAGTAAAGTCCCTATTAGAGTGGCTCCCCAGCCTCCACCTCTAGCCCTACTACAGCAGGAGAGCACGGAGGGAGCAGCATTGCGAGCAGATGTGGGGTGGCCAGGCCTTGCAGCGCTGCAGTCCAACACAATGGTGGTTTAGCCTAACAGCTTACGCAGCCAATTAAGGGTAATCCACTGATGTAGCATTGTCTCAGACAGATAACATAGCTGCTAAGTGCCCCTGCTAATGAGAATAGCGAAGGATAGGGCAAAAACCTCCTCAGAGACCCTGGACGACAACAACATCTCAGAGAAATTTCCTCACAATGTGACGGCTGTGTGTGTGATTTTGGGGACCATTGTCTTGTGGATGCTGACATAATTGGGTGTTAGAGTAGATGCATCGGCGAGATACAGTGTTGCATATCCTTGCTCCTCTCTGGATGGGTTGTGCTGTAGTGTAGTGAATCCCTTCTCTGCAGAGGCAGAGCGAGTACATAGAAAGTAAACAACCAATACTGTATGTCCTAAGTAGACAGGCTATAATAACTGCTTTTCATCGCAGTAATATAGGTAGATATTTTATTTTTAAAGTTATCAAACATTTCTTCATCCAGATTAGTCTTATTAATTAAGATAGAAGAGTTTCAGGGTGCTGATCTAGGATCTGTCCATACAATCTTATTCATTATGACCTAAAAGACAAAGCTGATCCTAGATCTGCACTCCTGATCGCGTTTAGACAGATAGCCAAATTCTGATCTTTTTTCCACCGATTGGTCCTTTGACCAGTGACATCAGATCTTTTCAAATCAGATATTTTTCAGAGCTGACCTGATTGGTCAAAAGAAATGGGCCCTGATCCAAAAAAACAGCTTCAACAGACTTCAGTCCTCAGATATTCTAAAGCATTATATGGTAGTAGTCAGGCATTTATTAGTTCTTCAAGAATCAATGGCTATATATTATTAATTTAAATGTAAAAATGGATGTACTGTATCAATCCCAGATTGCCCCTTTAATGTAGTTTCAGCTTCCTCAGGGTCCACCCTCATTGACACTTTTATACTTCTGTACTAACATAGGGCTATGGTCACCTGGTAGCAGGAATGTGATTTTCACACCTGAGGAGGGAAAAGAGGTGCCAAGTCTCTTCACACCAAAAACCAATTGAACTAACACTAAAATTTGATGAACTAATTGATAAATTAGGTGTGGGATCAATTAGGTCCAGACTGCAAGTGTTTACAAAGCTGTATTTTGGACAGGAGTCATGTGTTGCAGAATAAAAAGCTGTATCTGTGTGGAAAATACCTCTGGATTATGGTGAATTTCTCATGAATTATTCCGGATTTGGTTTAATGTTCACATAATGAGACCTTTGCCCACAAAAACACTACAGTGTCAGAAACCCATTTATTGTAAGACATTGGCTCCCCACCATAGAAGTAGAAGGAATATCATTATTAGAACTATGGAATTGTATTCTTTTTCCATGCCTCCAACCAAACCTCTGAATAATTCTGCTATGAAAAGTGTAGCTGTTTATATATATATATATTTAATCTGAATAATTCATTAATGTACTCATTATTTAGTCTTATATGCATTCAGACATTAAATATTTTGTGGTAGTAAAATAATGATCATTTCAAATTGACAAAAATAGAACGACCCACACCCACACCCACACACGATCACACATGCGGGCACAGAAATGCATTGCAGCAAGAAAATGTAGTTCACTCTACACTGAGTAGCTGGAGGAGCATAATGATTTTATTGTTTGGGTGAAAGTCTCCTTCCCACTATTTACAACCTCTGGGTGTAATCCAGATGTCTGGATCTGTGTCACTGTGTCCTCACACACATGTGCATCCTGACACTAGAAATGGTGGAGGAGCTTAGTACCCCAGGCTTTACTACAGCATATCTCCCACTAACCCATGGCGCACTGTGTGTGTGTGTCCACCTATTCCTTGTCATTTGATCACACATTACACCAGAATAGATGAAAAGGTAAAAGCATTGCAAGATTCACATGTAACGTAACCGTAGTAACATTTTGTAAGCTTTTCTAGGAAAATACTACTACGGTTATATTACATGTGATTTTTGCAATGCTGTTTCGGTGTAATGTGGGATCAATGAATGACAAGGAGTTGCCTTGTATGGAAAAGCCTTGCTTTGCCTTGACTCCTAAGATCATGTCTCTTTTATGGCTGGATAAATGTTGTCTTTGACATAGTGTAGGGAAAGAGAGGGCCTACTTGTAATTGGCCGCATTAGCATCGTTATTGCTCACTGCCGGCCCCTGCCGCTCTGTCTCCGTCTCCTCTTCTCTCATTGGCCTTCGCTACATTCCAGTGAATTTACAAGCTACCTGGGGATGTATTTCTTTCCCTTCTCTGTACTAACAGGGCCTAATGAGCAGCCCTGTTCTGTCCTGTGTGTTATTGTATTGTGTCCAGAATGAAATCCTATTCCCTTTACAGTGCACTACTTTTGACCAGGGCCCACAGTACACTATATAGGGTGTAGGGTGCCATTAGGGACACACACTGTGTGTTTCTGCTGTTCTGAGGAGTACAACACACTGGCTTTATCAATAGGTGCATCGATGACGTAGTCCACACAGTGACCGTACGTACATACCTCAACCAGAAGCCATGGATTACAGGCAACATCCGGACAGAGCTAAAGGGTAGAGCTACCACTTTAAAGGAGGGGGACTCTAACCCGGACTACAACCCGGACTACACCAGCTCCGAAGCTCATCAAATGTGGCAGGACTTGCAAACTATTACGGACTAGAAAGGGACACAGCCCCGAGCTGCCCAGTGACACAGCCCCGAGCTACCCAGTGACACAAGCCTACCAGACGAGCTAAATTACTTCTTTGCCTGCTTTGAGGCAAGCAACACTGAAGCATGTATGAGAGCATCAGCTGTTCCAGACGACTGTGTGATCACACTCTCCGTAGCCAATGTGAGTAAGACCTTTAAACATGTCAACATTCACAAGGCCGCAGGGCCAGAGAGATTACCAGAACGTGTACTCCGAGCATGCACAGACCAACTGGCAAGTGTCAGTTCACTGACATTTTAAACCTGTCGCTGACCGAGTCTGTAATACCAACTTGTTTCAAGCAGACCACCATAGTCCCTGTGCCCAAGAACATCAAGGTAACCTTCTAAATGACTACTGACCCGTAGCATTCACGTCTGTAGCCATGAAGTGCTTTGAAAGGTTGGTCACGGCTCACATCAACACCATTATCCCAGAAACTCTAGACCCACTCCAATTTGCATACCGCCCCAACAGATCCACAGATGATGCCATCTCTATTGCACTCCACACTGCCACACCTGCCCTTTCCCACAGCTCAGGGTTCAACTCCATAGTGCCCTCAAATCTCATCACTAAGCTAAGGACCCTGGGACTAAGCACCTCCCTCTGCAACTGGACCCTGGACTATTTGACGGGCCGCCCCCCCCGGGTGGTAAGGATAGGTAACAACACGTCTTCCACGCTGATCCTCAACACAGGGGCCCCTCAGGGTACGTGCTCAGTCCCCTCCTGTACTCCCTGTTCACCCATGACTGCATGGCCAAGCACCACTCCAACAGCATAATTAGGTTTGGTAGGCCTGATCACCAACAACAATGAGACAGCCTATAGGGAGGAAGTCAGAGATCTGAAAGTGCGGTGACAGGATAACAACCTCTCCCTCAACATGATCAAGACAATGGAGATGATTGTGGACTACAGGAAAAGGAGGACCAAACATGCCCCCATTCTCATCGATGGGGCTGTAGTGGAGCATGTTGAGAGCTTTATGTTCCTTGGTGTCCACATCAACAACAAACTATCATGGTCCAAACACACCAAGACAGTCGCAAAGAGGGCACGACAACACCTATTCCCGCTCAGGAAACTGAAAAGATTTGGCATGGGTTCTCAGATCCTCAAAAAATTCTACAGCTTCACCATCAAGAGCAACCTGACTGGTTGCATCACTGCCTGGTATGGCAACAGCTCGGCCTCCAACCGCAAGGCACTACAGTGGGTAGTGCGTACGGCCCAGTACAACACTGGGGCCAAGCTTCCTGCCATCCAGGACCTCTATACCAGGTGATGTCAGAAGAAGACCCAAAAAATTGCCAAAGACTCCAGCCACCCTAGTCATAGACCGTTCTCTCTGCTACTGCATGGTAATCGATACCGGAGTGCCAAGTCTAGGTCCAAAATGCTTCTTAACAACTTCTACCCCCAAGCCGTAAGACTCCTGAACAGCTAATCAAATCGCTACCCGGACTATTTGTATTGCCCCCCCCCACCCCACCCCCATTTATCTCTGCTGCTACTCTATGTTTTTTATCTATGCATAGTCACTGTACCTCTACCTACATGTACGTATTACCTCAGTTACCTCGACTAACCTGTGCCCCTGCACATTGACTCTGTACCGGTGCCCCCTGTTTATAGCCTCCACATTGACTTTGTACCGGTACCCCCTGTATATAGCCTCCACATTGACTCTGTACCGGTACCCCCTGTATATGGCCTCCACATTGACTCTATACTGGTACCCCCTGTATATAACCTCCACATTGACTCTGTACTGGTACCCCCTGTATTTAGCCTCACTACAGTTACTTTATTGTTGCTCCTCAATAATTAGTTTTCTTCACATATACAGTATATATATATATATATATTTTTGTACTTCAGCTTATTTTAGAAAATACCTTCTTAACACTATTTTTCTTGAGACTGCATTGTTGTTTTTGTGTAAGCATGTGGATATGAAGAACTTGCAACAAACATGCTCCAACATGAATTAACATAACCATAGACCACTTAAACTGGTACAACACTTTGACAGGTGACCAAAAATAATAATAATTGCAAGCCACGCTCCCAATAAGCCACACCTCCAATATAATTTCCCAGTGTTCCTTGCCTTTTAAGTTGGACTGTATTTGTTAGTGACAGAGACATGTTTGTACAATTCGTTCATTGTCAGTCACGTGGAGTTCACCAAGTGAGTTCCTAGTGTAGGCTAATGTTAGCATTAAAATGTAACTGTTAATGACAAGACATTATATTACACTGCTCAAAAAAATAAAAGGGAACACTTAATTAAACAACACAATGTAACTCCAAGTCAATCGCACTTCTTAGAAATCAAACTGTCCACTTAGGAAGCAACACTGATTGACAATAAATTTCACATGCTGTTGTGCAACTGGACTAGACAACAGGTGGAAATTATAGGCAATTAGCAAGACCCCCCCAATAAAGGAGTGGTTCTGCAGGTGACAACCACAGACCACTTCTCAGTTCCTATGCTTCCTGGCTGATGTTTTGGTCACTTTTGAATGCTGGCGGTGCTTTCACTCTAGTGGTAGCATGAGACGGAGTCTACAACCGACACAAGTGGCTCAGGTAGTGCAGGTCATCCAGGATGGCACATCAATGCGAGCTGTGGCAAAAAGGTTTGCTGTGTCTGTCAGCGTAGTGTCCAGAGCATGGAGGCGCTACCAGGAGACAGGCCAGTACATCAGGAGATGTGGAGGAGGCCGTAGGAGGGCAACAACCCAGCAGCAGGACCGCTACCTCCGCCTTTGTGCAAGGAGGAGCAGGAGGAGCACTGCCAGAGCCCTGCAAAATGATCTCCAGCAGGCCACAAATGTGCATGTGTCTGCTCAAACGGTCAGAAACAGACTCCATGAGGGCGGTATGAGGGCCCAACGTCCACAGGTGGGGGTTGTGCTTACAGCCCATCACCGTGCAGGACGTTTGGCATTTGCCAGAGAACACCAAGATTGGCAAATTCGCCTGTTCCCTTTATTTTTTTGAACTGGGAGTCTCGTGAGTGACAACATCCGAAGCTCATCAAAGGTAAACGATTTAATTTGATTGCTTTTCTGATTTCCGTGACCAAGTTATCTGCTGCTAGCTGGACAAAATGCTATGCTAGGCTATAAACTTACACAAATGCTTGTCTAGCTTCGGCTGTGAAGCATATTTTGAAATTCTGAGATGACAGGGTGATTAACAAAAGGCTAAGCTGTGTCTCAATATATTTCACCTGTGATTTTCATGAATAGGAATATTTTCTAGGAATATTTATGTCCGTTGCATTATGCTAATTAGTGTCAGTCAATGATTACGCTCCCTCATGCGGGATGGGGAGTCACTAGAGGTTTTTAATGGCCAAGTCTTACTATAACACAGTGGTGTTACGAACGTCATGGTTTAATAACCCCCACATCAGGCTTGTAAAGTCACATTATGCTGATTTACAAAGTGATGTCTAATTCCCATTTGAATCCAGCCAAAGTTACAACATCCAACAGTTGGAATTGTTATTCACCTGAACCTGCATTCAGAATCACTGTCCGAGTTAATAAGAACATTGATAAAGGAGACCATCTAAACCATTTAAACGTGTAATATGCAGAAATCGCTCCACCTTTTCCCGGTTGCGAAAATTCTAATAGGTCGCCTAATTTCAGTTTATGTGGCTAAACAAGCAGAGTGGAGAATCATTGTATCATCTAAACTGTTTTCAAATATATTTTCAATAACCAAAGATATTATATTTTCAGCCGTTTGAAGATTGTGTACAAAACCGAAAGTAAAAGAGGCAAAAATGTCAACTTAAGAAGGAGAAGCATAGAAATAACACTTATAGAACAGATCTACCACTTACTAGATTTACTTTCTATGTGAAGATTGCCCAAAAGGTTAGATAGATGCTCTATCCTATCGGGACAAGAGGAATACCTATGTAAGAATGCTGTTCATTGACTATAGCTCAGCATTCAATACCATAGTACCGTCCAAGCTCATCAGTAAGCTCGAGGCCCTGTGTCTGAACCTCACCCTATGCAACTGTGTCCTGGACTTCCTGAGGGGCCGCACCCAGATAGTGAAGGTAGGAAACAACACCTCCACTTTGCTGATCCTCAACACTGGGGCCCCACAAGGGTGCATGCTCAGCCCCCTCCTATACTCCCTGTTCATCCATGACTGCATGGCCACGCATGCCTTCAACTCAATCATCAAGTTTGCAGACAACACAACAAGTTGGCTTGAAGAAATTTGGCTTGGCCCCTAAGACCCTCACAAACTTTTACAGATGCACAATTGAGAGCATCTGGTCGGGCTGCATCACCACCTGATACGGCAACTGCACACCCTCAACAGCAGGGCTCTCCAGAGGGAGATGCGGCCTCCCCAAATCATCACCGGGGGCACACTTCTGCTCTCCAGGACACCTACTGCACCCAATGACTGTTCACCCCAGAGCAGGAGACCCGTATTGTAAATATGGTCATTGCAAATAACTGCATCAGACTCAGAGAACTGCAGGACCACATAATGGTAGATAACACCATATTCCAAAACGTCACCAGAGTGAGTCTCTGCAGTGTCTCGTCTACTGTAAAGCAATATAATTAGGATGAAGCAGCTATACAGAGTCCCTTTGGAAAGAAACTCAGACAGTGTAAAACAACTGAGATATGAATATGTGCAGGTAAGCTATACTATCCTATCATTGGTACTGGATCTGGAAGTGTATGGTGCTACATCATGTTGACTGATCTCTGTCTTTTCGTACTGCGCTACATTGTTTTGTCTTGTCTCTTTCAGAGAGTCATGGAGCTAGAAGCAGATGCAGTGCATCATGACCTAATATATGTGGTCGTGGCAGGTTTCAATCTTGCAAAAACAAGGGGCAGTGTCAGAAATATCATCGGACACCGTGCCATTATCATCGTCTCGGGACAACGTGGTGGCAACATAACAACGTGTCCGGCTATTAGTCAAAACGGTGTCCTTCACCGTCATGCAATCCTTGGCCCATACAACACTGCAAACATTATCACATTTCTGGACACCCTCCACAACAGACTAATCCCTGATGACCAGGGACCAGAGCAGCCCAGGTACGTTATCATCTGGGACCATGTTAGTTTCCACCGGGCTGCTGTGGTCCGCAATTGGTCACCCACTTTTCATCGCACTTTTCATCGCAATCTCCCCCCATACTCTCCGTTCTTGAATCCTATTGAAGAATTCTTCTCTGCATGGTGTTGGAAGGTGTCTGATCGCCAGCTCCACCAACCCCTTCTACAGGCAATGGAGGAGGCTTGAGGAGACAACGATCAGGGGTCATGCCAGGCCTGGATACGGCACTCCAGGCACTACTCCCACGCCGCCTAGCTCAAGACAACATTGCATGTGCTGTGGATGAAGTCTTATGACCAGACCTACAAAGAAGGCTAGCACAAATATTTGTGTTTTCTTCTACTGCGTTTATGTTGTTTGAGGAATCAGAATGACTGTTCTACATGGGAATCAGAATGACTGTTTTACATGGGAATCAGAATGACTGACTGTTCTACATGGGAATCAGAATGACTGACTGTTCTAAATGGGAATCAGAATGACTGACTGTTCTACATGGGAATCAGAATGACTGACTGTTCTACATGGGAATCAGAATGACTGACTGTTCTACATGGGAATCAGAATGACTGTTCTACATGGGAATCAGAATGACTGACTCTTCTACATGGGAATCAGAATGACTGACTGTTCTACATTGGAATCTGAATGACTGTTCTACATGGGAATCAGAATGACTGACTGTTCTACATGGGAATCAGAATGACTGACTGTTCTACATGGGAATCAGAATGACTGACTGTTCTACATGGGAATCAGAATGACTATTCTACATGGGAATCAGAATGACTGACTGTTCTACACGAGAATCAGAATGACTGTTCTCCATGGGAATCAGAATGACTGACTGTTCTACATGGGAATCAGAATGACTGACTGTTCTACATGGGAATCAGAATGACTGTTCTACATGGGAATCAGAATGACTGTTCTACATGGGAATCAGAATGACTGTTCTACATGGGAATCAGAATGACTGTTCTACATGGGAATCAGAATGACTGTTCTACATGGGAATCAGAATGACTGACTGTTCTACATGGGAATCAGAATGACTGACTGTTCTACATGGGAATCAGAATGAATGACGGTTCTACATGGGAATCAGAATGACTGACTGTTCTACATGGGAATCAGAATGACTGACTGTTCTACATGGGAATCGGAATGACTGACTGTTCTACATGGGAATCAGAATGACTGACTCTTCTACATGGGAATCAGAATGACTGACTGTTCTACATGGGAATCAGAATGACTGTTCTACATGGGAATCAGAATGACTGACTGTTCTACATGGGAATCAGAATGACTGTTCTACATGGGAATCAGAATGACTGACTGTTCTACATGGGAATCAGAATGACTGACTGTTCTACATGGGAATCAGAATGACTGACTGTTCTACATGGGAATCAGAATGACTGACTGTTCTACATGGGAATCAGAATGACTATTCTACATGGGAATCAGAATGACTGACTGTTCTACATGGGAATCAGAATGACTGTTCTACATGGGAAACAGAATGACTGACTGTTCTACATGGGAATCAGAATGACTGACTGTTCTACATGGGAATCAGAATGACTGTTCTACAAGGGAATCAGAATGACTGTTCTACATGGGAATCAGAATGACTGACTGTTCTACATGGGAAACAGAATGACTGACTGTTCTACATGGGAATCAGAATGACTGTTCTACATGGGAATCAGAATGACTGACTGTTCTACATGGGAATCAGAATGACTGTTCTACAAGGGAATCAGAATGACTGTTCTACATGGGAATCAGAATGACTGACTGTTCCACATGGGAAACAGAATGACTGACTGTTCTACATGGGAATCAGAATGACTGTTCTACATGGGAATCAGAATGACTGTTCTACAAGGGAATCAGAATGACTGTTCTACATGGGAATCAGAATGACTGTTCTCCATGGGAATCAGAATGACTGACTGTTCTACACGAGAATCAGAATGACTGTTCTACATGGGAATCAGAATGACTGTTCTACAAGGGAATCAGAATGACTGTTCTACATGGGAATCAGAATGACTGTTCTCCATGGTAAACAGAATGACTGACTGTTCTACATGGGAATTAGAATGACTGACTGTTCTACATGGGAATCAGAATGACTGTTCTACATGGGAATCAGAATGACTGTTCTACATGGGAATCAGAATGACTGACTGTTCTACATGGGAATCAGAATGACTGACTGTTCTACACGAGAATCAGAATGACTGTTCTACATGGGAATCAGAATGACTGACTGTTCTACATGGGAAACAGAAAACTGACTGTTCTACATGGGAATCAGAATGACTGACTGTTCTACACGAGAATCAGAATGACTGTTCTACATGGGAATCAGAATGACTGACTGTTCTACATGGGAATCAGAATGACTGACTGTTCTACATGGGAATCAGAATGACTGACTGTTCTACATGGGAAACAGAATGACTGACTTTTCTACATGGGAATCAGAATGACTGGCTGTTCTACATGGGAATCAGAATGACTGTTCTACAAGGGAATCAGAATGACTGTTCTACATGGGAATCAGAATGACTGACTGTTCTACATGGGAAACAGAATGACTGACTGTTCTAAATGGGAATCAGAATGACATCTTCTACATGGGAATCAGAATGACTGTTCTACAAGGGAATCAGAATGACTGTTCTACATGGGAATCAGAATGACTGTTCTCCATGGGAATCAGAATGACTGACTGTTCTACACGAGAATCAGAATGACTGTTCTGCATGGGAATCAGAATGACTGTTCTACAAGGGAATCAGAATGACTGTTCTACATGGGAATCAGAATGACTGTTCTCCATGGGAAACAGAATGACTGACTGTTCTACATGGGAATCAGAATGACTGACTGTTCTACATGGGAATCAGAATGACTGTTCTACAAGGGAATCAGAATGACTGTTCTACATGGGAATCAGAATGACTGTTCTCCATGGGAATCAGAATGACTGACTGTTCTACACGAGAATCAGAATGACTGTTCTACATGGGAATCAGAATGACTGTTCTACAAGGGAATCAGAATGACTGTTCTACATGGGAATCAGAATGACTGTTCTCCATGGTAAACAGAATGACTGACTGTTCTACATGGGAATCAGAATGACTGACTGTTCTACATGGGAATCAGAATGACTGTTCTACATGGGAATCAGAATGACTGTTCTACATGGGAATCAGAATGACTGACTGTTCTACATGGGAATCAGAATGACTGACTGTTCTACACGAGAATCAGAATGACTGTTCTACATGGGAATCAGAATGACTGACTGTTCTACATGGGAAACAGAAAACTGACTGTTCTACATGGGAATCAGAATGACTGACTGTTCTACACGAGAATCAGAATGACTGTTCTACATGGGAATCAGAATGACTGACTGTTCTACATGGGAATCAGAATGACTGACTGTTCTACATGGGAATCAGAATGACTGACTGTTCTACATGGGAAACAGAATGACTGACTTTTCTACATGGGAATCAGAATGACTGGCTGTTCTACATGGGAATCAGAATGACTGTTCTACAAGGGAATCAGAATGACTGTTCTACATGGGAATCAGAATGACTGTTCTCCATGGGAATCAGAATGACTGACTGTTCTACACGAGAATCAGAATGACTGTTCTACATGGGAATCAGATTGACTGTTCTACAAGGGAATCAGAATGACTGTTCTACATGGGAATCAGAATGACTGACTGTTCTACATGGGAAACAGAATGACTGACTGTACTACATGGGAATCAGAATGACTGTTCTACAAGGGAATCAGAATGACTGTTCTACAATGGAATCAGAATGACTGTTCTCCATGGGAATCAGAATGACTGACTGTTCTACACGAGAATCAGAATGACTGTTCTACATGGGAATCAGAATGACTGTTCTCCATGGGAATCAGAATGACTGACTGTTCTACACGAGAATCAGAATGACTGTTCTACATGGGAATCAGATTGACTGTTCTACAAGGGAATCAGAATGACTGTTCTACATGGGAATCAGAATGACTGACTGTTCTACATGGAAATCAGAATGACTGTTCTACATGGGAATCAGAATGACTGTTCTACAAGGGAATCAGAATGACTGTTCTACATGGGAATCAGAATGACTGTTCTCCATGGGAATCAGAATGACTGACTGTTCTACACGAGAATCAGAATGACTGACTGTTCTACACGAGAATCAGAATGACTGTTCTACATGGGAATCAGATTGACTGTTCTACAAGGGAATCAGAATGACTGTTCTACATGGGAATCAGAATGACTGACTGTTCTACATGGGAAACAGAATGACTGACTGTACTACATGGGAATCAGAATGACTGTTCTACAAGGGAATCAGAATGACTGTTCTACATGGGAATCAGAATGACTGACTGTTCTACATGGGAAACAGAATGACTGACTGTACTACATGGGAATCAGAATGACTGTTCTACAAGGGAATCAGAATGACTGTTCTACATGGGAATCAGAATGACTGTTCTCCATGGGAATCAGAATGACTGACTGTTCTACACGAGAATCAGAATGACTGTTCTACATGGGAATCGGAATGACTGACTGTTCTACATGGGAATCAGAATGACTGTTCTCCATGGGAATCAGAATGACTGACTGTTCTACACGAGAATCAGAATGACTGTTCTACATGGGAATCAGATTGACTGTTCTACAAGGGAATCAGAATGACTGTTCTACATGGGAATCAGAATGACTGACTGTTCTACATGGAAATCAGAATGACTGTTCTACATGGGAATCAGAATGACTGTTCTACAAGGGAATCAGAATGACTGTTCTACATGGGAATCAGAATGACTGTTCTCCATGGGAATCAGAATGACTGACTGTTCTACACGAGAATCAGAATGACTGTTCTACATGGGAATCAGAATGACTGTTCTACAAGGGAATCAGAATGACTGTTCTACATGGGAATCAGAATGACTGACTGTTCTACATGGGAAGCAGAATGACTGACTGTACTACATGGGAATCAGAATGACTGTTCTACAAGGGAATCAGAATGACTGTTCTACATGGGAATCAGAATGACTGTTCTCCATGGGAATCAGAATGACTGACTGTTCTACACGAAAATCAGAATGACTGTTCTACATGGGAATCAGAATGACTGTTCTCCATGGGAATCAGAATGACTGACTGTTCTACATGGGAATCAGAATGACTGACTGTTCTACATGGGAATCAGAATGACTGACTGTTCTACATGGGAAACAGAATGACTGACTGTTCTACATGGGAATCAGAATGACTGTTCTACATGGGAATCAGAATGACTGACTGTTCTACATGGGAATCAGAATGACTGACTGTTCTACATGGGAATCCGAATGACTGACTGTTCTACATGGGAATCAGAATGACTGTTCTACATGGGAAACAGAATGACTGACTGTTCTACACGAGAATCAGAATGACTGTTCTACATGGGAATCAGAATGACTGTTCTACATGGGAATCAGAATGACTGACTGTTCTACATGGGAATCAGAATGACTGACTGTTCTACATGGGAATCAGAATGACTGACTGTTCTACATGGGAATCAGAATGACTGATTGTTCTACATGGGAATCAGAATAACTTACTGTTCTACATGGGAATCAGAATGACTGTTCTACATGAGAATCAGACTGACTGACTGTTCTACATTGGAATCAGAATGACTGACTGTTCTACATGGGAATCGGAATGACTGACTGTTCTACATGGGAAACAGAATGACTGACTGTTCTACATGGGAATCAGAATGACTGACTGTTCTACAAGGGAATCAGAATGACTGTTCTCCATGGGAATCAGAATGACTGACTGTTCTACATGGGAATCAGAATGACTGACTGTTCTCCATGGGAATCAGAATGACTGACTGTTCTACATGGTAATCAGAATGACTGATTGTTCTACATGGGAAACAGTATGACTGACTGTTCTACATGGGAATCAGAATGACTGACTGTTCTACATGGGAAACAGAATGACTGACTGTTCTACATGGGATTCAGAATGACTGACTGTTCTCCATGGGAATCAGAATGACTGACTGTTCTACATGGGAATCAGAATGACTGATTGTTCTACATGGGAAACAGAATGACTGACTGTTCTACATGGGAATCAGAATGACTGACTGTTCTACACGAGAATCAGAATGACTGTTCTACATGGGAATCAGAATGACTGTTCTCCATGGGAATCAGAATGACTGACTGTTCTACATCAGAATGACTGTTCTACATGGGAATCAGATTGACTGTTCTACAAGGGAATCAGAATGACTGTTCTACATGGGAATCAGAATGACTGACTGTTCTACATGGAAATCAGAATGACTGTTCTACATGGGAATCAGAATGACTGTTCTACAAGGGAATCAGAATGACTGTTCTACATGGGAATCAGAATGACTGTTCTCCATGGGAATCAGAATGACTGACTGTTCTACACGAGAATCAGAATGACTGACTGTTCTACACGAGAATCAGAATGACTGTTCTACATGGGAATCAGATTGATGTTCTACAAGTCAGAATCTACATGGGAATCAGAATGACTGACTGTTCTACATGGGAAACAGAATGACTGACTGTACTACATGGGAATCAGAATGACTGTTCTACAAGGGAATCAGAATGACTGTTCTACATGGGAATCAGAATGACTGTTCTCCATGGGAATCAGAATGACTGACTGTTCTACAGAATCAGAATGACTGTTCTACATGGGAATCGGAATGACTGACTGTTCTACATGGGAATCAGAATGACTGTTCTCCATGGGAATCAGAATGACTGACTGTTCTACACGAGAATCAGAATGACTGTTCTACATGGGAATCAGATTGACTGTTCTACAAGGGAATCAGAATGACTGTTCTACATGGGAATCAGAATGACTGACTGTTCTACATGGAAATCAGAATGACTGTTCTACATGGGAATCAGAATGACTGTTCTACAAGGGAATCAGAATCAGAATGACTGTTCTACATGGGAATCAGAATGACTGTTCTCCATGGGAATCAGAATGTTCAGAATGACTGTTCTACATGGGAATCAGAATGACTGTTCTACAAGGGAATCAGAATGACTGTTCTACATGGGAATCAGAATGACTGACTGTTCTACATGGGAAGCAGAATGACTGACTGTTCTACATGGGAATCAGAATGACTGTTCTACAAGGGAATCAGAATGACTGTTCTACATGGGAATCAGAATGACTGTTCTCCATGGGAATCAGAATGACTGACTGTTCTACACGAAAATCAGAATGACTGTTCTACATGGGAATCAGAATGACTGTTCTCCATGGGAATCAGAATGACTGACTGTTCTACATGGGAATCAGAATGACTGACTGTTCTACATGGGAATCAGAATGACTGACTGTTCTACATGGGAAACAGAATGACTGACTGTTCTACATGGGAATCAGAATGACTGTTCTACATGGGAATCAGAATGACTGACTGTTCTACATGGGAATCAGAATGACTGACTGTTCTACATGGGAATCCGAATGACTGACTGTTCTACATGGGAATCAGAATGACTGTTCTACATGGGAAACAGAATGACTGACTGTTCTACACGAGAATCAGAATGACTGTTCTACATGGGAATCAGAATGACTGTTCTACATGGGAATCAGAATGACTGACTGTTCTACATGGGAATCAGAATGACTGACTGTTCTACATGGGAATCAGAATGACTGACTGTTCTACATGGGAATCAGAATGACTGATTGTTCTACATGGGAATCAGAATAACTTACTGTTCTACATGGGAATCAGAATGACTGTTCTACATGAGAATCAGACTGACTGACTGTTCTACATTGGAATCAGAATGACTGACTGTTCTACATGGGAATCGGAATGACTGACTGTTCTACATGGGAAACAGAATGACTGACTGTTCTACATGGGAATCAGAATGACTGACTGTTCTACAAGGGAATCAGAATGACTGTTCTCCATGGGAATCAGAATGACTGACTGTTCTACATGGGAATCAGAATGACTGACTGTTCTCCATGGGAATCAGAATGACTGACTGTTCTACATGGTAATCAGAATGACTGATTGTTCTACATGGGAAACAGTATGACTGACTGTTCTACATGGGAATCAGAATGACTGACTGTTCTACATGGGAAACAGAATGACTGACTGTTCTACATGGGATTCAGAATGACTGACTGTTCTCCATGGGAATCAGAATGACTGACTGTTCTACATGGGAATCAGAATGACTGATTGTTCTACATGGGAAACAGAATGACTGACTGTTCTACATGGGAATCAGAATGACTGACTGTTCTACACGAGAATCAGAATGACTGTTCTACATGGGAATCAGAATGACTGACTGTTCTACATGGGAATCAGAATGACTGACTGTTCTACATGGGAATCAGAATGACTGATTGTTCTACATGGGAAACAGAATGACTGATTGTTCTACATGGGAAACAGAATGACTGATTGTTCTACAAGGGAATCAGAATGACTGTTCTCCATGGGAATCAGAATGACTGATTGTTCTACATGGGAAACAGAATGACTGACTGTTCTACATGGGAATCAGAATGACTGACTGTTCTACATGGGAAACAGAATGACTGACTGTTCTACATGGGAATCAGAATGACTGACTGTTCTCCATGGGAATCAGAATGACTGACTGTTCTACATGGGAATCAGAATGACTGATTGTTCTACATGGGAAACAGAATGACTGACTGTTCTACACGAGAATCAGAATGACTGTTCTACATGGGAATCAGAATGACTGACTGTTCTACATGGGAATCAGAATGACTGACTGTTCTACATGGGAAACAGAATGACTGATTGTTCTACATGGGAAACAGAATGACTGATTGTTCTACATGGGAAACAGAATGACTGACTGTTCTACCTTGGAATCAGAATGACTGACTGTTCTACACGAGAATCAGAATGACTGTTCTACATGGGAATCAGAATGACTGACTGTTCTACATGGGAATCAGAATGACTGTTCTACATGGGAATCAGAATGACTGACTGTTCTACATGGGAATCAGAATGACTGACTGTTCTACATGGGAATCAGAATGACTGACTGTTCTACATGGGAATCAGAATGACTGACTGTTCTACATGGGAGTCAGAATGACTGTTCTACATGGGAATCAGAATGACTGACTGTTCTACATGGGAATCAGAATGACTGACTGTTCTACATGGGAATCCGAATGACTGACTGTTCTACATGGGAATCAGAATGACTGACTATTCTACATGGGAAACAGAATGACTGACTGTTCTACACGAGAATCAGAATGACTGTTCTACATGGGAATCAGAATGACTGTTCTACATGGGAATCAGAATGACTGACTGTTCTACATGGGAATCAGCATGACTGACTGTTCTACACGAGAATCAGAATGACTGTTCTACATGGGAAACAGAATGACTGACTGTTCTACATGGGAAACAGAATGACTGACTGTTCTACATGGGAAACAGAATGACTGACTGTTCTACATGGGAATCAGAATGACTGATTGTTCTACATGGGAAACAGAATGACTGTTCTACATGGGAATCAGAATGACTGACTGTTCTACATGGGAAACAGAATGACTGATTGTTCTACATGGGAATCAGAATGACTGACTGTTCTACATGGGAATCAGAATGACTGACTGTTCTACATGGGAATCAGAATGACTGTTCTACATGGGAATCAGAATGACTGTTCTACACGAGAATCAGAATGACTGTTTTACATGGGAATCAGAATGACTGTTCTACATGGGAATCAGAATGACTGTTCTACATGGGAATCAGAATGACTGACTGTTCTACACGAGAATCAGAATGACTGTTCTACACGAGAATCAGAATGACTGTTTTACATGGGAATCAGAATGACTGTTCTACATGGGAAACAGAATGACTGACTGTTCTACACGAGAATCAGAATGACTGACTGTTCTACATGGGAATCAGAATGACTGTTCTACATGGGAATAAGAATGACTGTTCTACATGGGAATCAGAATGACTGTTCTACATGGGAATCAGAATGACTGTTCTACATGGGAATCAGAATGACTGTTCTACATGGGAATCAGAATGACTGTTCTACACGAGAATCAGAATGACTGTTCTACATGGGAATCAGAATGACTGTTTTACATGGGAATCAGAATGACTGACTGTTCTACATGGGAATCAGAATGACTGACTGTTCTACATGGGAATCAGAATGACTGACTGTTCTACACGAGAATCAGAATGACTGTTTTACATGGGAATCAGAATGACTGTTCTACATGGGAATCAGAATGACTGACTGTTCTACACGAGAATCAGAATAACTGTTTTACATGGGAATCAGAATGACTGTTCTACATGGGAATCAGAATGACTGTTCTACACGAGAATCAGAATGACTGTTCTACATGGGAATCAGAATGACTGTTCTACATGGGAATCAGAATGACTGACTGTTCTACACGAGAATCAGAATAACTGTTTTACATGGGAATCAGAATAACTGTTTTACATGGGAATCAGAATGACTGTTCTACATGGGAATCAGAATGACTGACTGTTCTACATGGGAATCAGAATGACTGACTGTTCTACACGAGAATCAGAATGACTGTTCTACATGGGAATCAGAATGACTGACTGTTCTACATCAGAATGACTGTTCTAGAAATCAGAATGACTGTTTTACATGGGAATCAGAATGACTGTTTTACATGGGAATCAGAATGACTGTTCTACATGGGAATCAGAATGACTGTTCTACACGAGAATCAGAATGACTGACTGTTCTACATGGGAATCAGAATGACTGACTGTTCTACATGGGAATCAGAATGAATGACTGTTCTACATGGGAAACAGAATGACTGACTGTTCTACACGAGAATCAGAATGACTGACTGTTCTACATGGGAATCAGAATGACTGTTCTACATGGGAATAAGAATGACTGTTCTACATGGGAATCAGAATGACTGTTCTACATGGGAATCAGAATGACTGTTCTACACGAGAATCAGAATGACTGTTCTACATGGGAATCAGAATGACTGTTTTACATGGGAATCAGAATGACTGACTGTTCTACATGGGAATCAGAATGACTGACTGTTCTACATGGGAATCAGAATGACTGACTGTTCTACACGGGAATCAGAATGACTGTTTTACATGGGAATCAGAATGACTGTTCTACATGGGAATCAGAATGACTGACTGTTCTACACGGGAATCAGAATGACTGTTTTACATGGGAATCAGAATGACTGTTCTACATGGGAATCAGAATGACTATTTTACATGGGAATCAGAATGACTGACTGTTCTACATGGGAATCAGAATGACTGACTGTTCTACATGGGAATCAGAATGACTGACTGTTCTACACGGGAATCAGAATGACTGTTTTACATGGGAATCAGAATGACTGTTCTACATGGGAATCAGAATGACTGACTGTTCTACACGAGAATCAGAATAACTGTTTTACATGGGAATCAGAATGACTGTTCTACATGGGAATCAGAATGACTGTTCTACACGAGAATCAGAATGACTGTTCTACATGGGAATCAGAATGACTGTTCTACATGGGAATCAGAATGACTGACTGTTCTACACGAGAATCAGAATAACTGTTTTACATGGGAATCAGAATGACTGTTCTACATGGGAATCAGAATGATTGACTGTTCTACATGGGAATCAGAATGACTGACTGTTCTACACGAGAATCAGAATGACTGTTCTACATGGGAATCAGAATGACTGACTGTTCTACATGGGAATCAGAATGACTGACTGTTCTACACGAGAATCAGAATGACTGTTTTACATGGGAATCAGAATGACTGTTCTACATGGGAATCAGAATGACTGTTCTACATGGGAATCAGAATGACTGACTGTTCTACACGAGAATCAGAATGACTGTTCTACATGAGAATCAGAATGACTGTTTTACATGGGAATCAGAATGACTGTTCTACAAGGGAATCAGAATGACTGACTGTTCTACAAGGGAATCAGAATGACTGACTGTTCTACATGGGAATCAGAATGACTGACTGTTCTACATGGGAATCAGAATGACTGTTCTACACGAGAATCAGAATGACTGTTCTACATGGGAATCAGAATGACTGTTCTTCATGGGAATCAGAATGACTGACTGTTCTACATGGGAATCAGAATGACTGACTGTTCTACATGGGAAACAGAATGACTGACTGTTCTACATGGGAATCAGAATGACTGTTCTACATGGGAATCAGAATGACTGATTGTTCTACACGAGAATCAGAATGACTGTTCTACATGGGAATCAGAATGACTGACTGTTCTACATGGGAATCAGAATGACTGACTGTTCTACATGGGAATCAGAATGACTGACTGTTCTACACTAGAATCAGAATGACTGTTCTAGAATCAGAATGACTGTTCTACATGGGAATCAGAATGACTGACTGTTCTACATGGGAATCAGAATGACTGACTGTTCTACATGGGAAACAGAATGACTGACTGTTCTACATGGGAATCAGAATGACTGACTGTTCTACATGGGAATCAGAATGACTGTTCTACATGGGAAACAGAATGACTGACTGTTCTACATGGGAATCAGAATGACTGACTGTTCTACATGGGAATCAGAATGACTGTTCTACATGGGAATCAGAATGACTGTTCTACATGGGAATCAGAATGACTGACTGTTCTACACGAGAATCAGAATGACTGTTCTACACGAGAATCAGAATGACTGTTTTACATGGGAATCAGAATGACTGTTCTACATGGGAAACAGAATGACTGACTGTTCTACACGAGAATCAGAATGACTGACTGTTCTACATGGGAATCAGAATGACTGTTCTACATGGGAATAAGAATGACTGTTCTACATGGGAATCAGAATGACTGTTCTACATGGGAATCAGAATGACTGTTCTACATGGGAATCAGAATGACTGTTCTACATGGGAATCAGAATGACTGTTCTACACGAGAATCAGAATGACTGTTCTACATGGGAATCAGAATGACTGTTCTACACGAGAATCAGAATGACTGTTTTACATGGGAATCAGAATGACTGTTCTACATGGGAATCAGAATGACTGACTGTTCTACACGAGAATCAGAATGACTGTTTTACATGGGAATCAGAATGACTGTTCTACATGGGAATCAGAATGACTGACTGTTCTACACGAGAATCAGAATAACTGTTTTACATGGGAATCAGAATGACTGTTCTACATGGGAATCAGAATGACTGTTCTACACGAGAATCAGAATGACTGTTCTACATGGGAATCAGAATGACTGTTCTACATGGGAATCAGAATGACTGACTGTTCTACACGAGAATCAGAATAACTGTTTTACATGGGAATCAGAATAACTGTTTTACATGGGAATCAGAATGACTGTTCTACATGGGAATCAGAATGACTGACTGTTCTACATGGGAATCAGAATGACTGACTGTTCTACACGAGAATCAGAATGACTGTTCTACATGGGAATCAGAATGACTGACTGTTCTACACGAGAATCAGAATGACTGTTCTACACGAGAATCAGAATGACTGTTTTACATGGGAATCAGAATGACTGTTTTACATGGGAATCAGAATGACTGTTCTACATGGGAATCAGAATGACTGTTCTACACGAGAATCAGAATGACTGACTGTTCTACATGGGAATCAGAATGACTGACTGTTCTACATGGGAATCAGAATGAATGACTGTTCTACATGGGAAACAGAATGACTGACTGTTCTACACGAGAATCAGAATGACTGACTGTTCTACATGGGAATCAGAATGACTGTTCTACATGGGAATAAGAATGACTGTTCTACATGGGAATCAGAATGACTGTTCTACATGGGAATCAGAATGACTGTTCTACACGAGAATCAGAATGACTGTTCTACATGGGAATCAGAATGACTGTTTTACATGGGAATCAGAATGACTGACTGTTCTACATGGGAATCAGAATGACTGACTGTTCTACATGGGAATCAGAATGACTGACTGTTCTACACGGGAATCAGAATGACTGTTCTACACGAGAATCAGAATGACTGACTGTTCTACATGGGAATCAGAATGACTGTTCTACATGGGAATAAGAATGACTGTTCTACATGGGAATCAGAATGACTGTTCTACATGGGAATCAGAATGACTGTTCTACACGAGAATCAGAATGACTGTTCTACATGGGAATCAGAATGACTGTTTTACATGGGAATCAGAATGACTGACTGTTCTACATGGGAATCAGAATGACTGACTGTTCTACATGGGAATCAGAATGACTGACTGTTCTACACGGGAATCAGAATGACTGTTTTACATGGGAATCAGAATGACTGTTCTACATGGGAATCAGAATGACTGACTGTTCTACACGGGAATCAGAATGACTGTTTTACATGGGAATCAGAATGACTGTTCTACATGGGAATCAGAATGACTGTTTTACATGGGAATCAGAATGACTGACTGTTCTACATGGGAATCAGAATGACTGACTGTTCTACATGGGAATCAGAATGACTGACTGTTCTACACGGGAATCAGAATGACTGTTTTACATGGGAATCAGAATGACTGTTCTACATGGGAATCAGAATGACTGACTGTTCTACACGAGAATCAGAATAACTGTTTTACATGGGAATCAGAATGACTGTTCTACATGGGAATCAGAATGACTGTTCTACACGAGAATCAGAATGACTGTTCTACATGGGAATCAGAATGACTGTTCTACATGGGAATCAGAATGACTGACTGTTCTACACGAGAATCAGAATAACTGTTTTACATGGGAATCAGAATGACTGTTCTACATGGGAATCAGAATGACTGACTGTTCTACATGGGAATCAGAATGACTGACTGTTCTACACGAGAATCAGAATGACTGTTCTACATGGGAATCAGAATGACTGACTGTTCTACATGGGAATCAGAATGACTGACTGTTCTACACGAGAATCAGAATGACTGTTCTACATGGGAATCAGAATGACTGACTGTTCTACATGGGAATCAGAATGACTGACTGTTCTACATGGGAATCAGAATGACTGACTGTTCTATGCGAGAATCAGAATGACTGTTTTACATGGGAATCAGAATGACTGTTCTACATGGGAATCAGAATGACTGTTCTACATGGGAATCAGAATGACTGACTGTTCTACACGAGAATCAGAATGACTGTTCTACATGAGAATCAGAATGACTGTTTTACATGGGAATCAGAATGACTGTTCTACAAGGGAATCAGAATGACTGACTGTTCTACAAGGGAATCAGAATGACTGACTGTTCTACATGGGAATCAGAATGACTGACTGTTCTACATGGGAATCAGAATGACTGTTCTACACGAGAATCAGAATGACTGTTCTACATGGGAATCAGAATGACTGTTCTACATGGGAATCAGAATGACTGACTGTTCTACATGGGAATCAGAATGACTGACTGTTCTACATGGGAAACAGAATGACTGACTGTTCTACATGGGAATCAGAATGACTGTTCTACATGGGAATCAGAATGACTGATTGTTCTACACGAGAATCAGAATGACTGTTCTACATGGGAATCAGAATGACTGACTGTTCTACATGGGAATCAGAATGACTGACTGTTCTACACGAGAATCAGAATGACTGTTCTACACGAGAATCAGAATGACTGTTCTACATGGGAATCAGAATGACTGACTGTTCTACATGGGAATCAGAATGACTGACTGTTCTACATGGGAAACAGAATGACTGACTGTTCTACATGGGAATCAGAATGACTGACTGTTCTACATGGGAATCAGAATGACTGTTCTACATGGGAAACAGAATGACTGACTGTTCTACATGGGAATCAGAATGACTGTTCTACAAGAGAATCAGAATGACTGTTCTACATGGGAATCAGAATGACTGACTGTTCTACATGGGAAACAGAATGACTGACTGTTCTACATGGGAAACAGAATGACTGACTGTTCTACATGGGAATCAGAATGACTGATTGTTCTACATGGGAAACAGAATGACTGTTCTACATGGGAATCAGAATGACTGACTGTTCTACATGGGAAACAGAATGACTGATTGTTCTACATGGGAATCAGAATGACTGACTGTTCTACATGGGAATCAGAATGACTGACTGTTCTACATGGGAATCAGAATGACTGACTGTTCTACATGGGAATCAGAATGACTGTTCTACATGGGAATCAGAATGACTGTTCTACACGAGAATCAGAATGACTGTTTTACATGGGAATCAGAATGACTGTTCTACATGGGAATCAGAATGACTGACTGTTCTACATGGGAATCAGAATGACTGACTGTTCTACATGGGAAACAGAATGACTGACTGTTCTACATGGGAATCAGAATGACTGTTCTACACGAGAATCAGAATGACTGTTCTACATGGGAATCAGAATGACTGACTGTTCTACATGGGAATCAGAATGACTGACTGTTCTACATGGGAAACAGAATGACTGACTGTTCTACATGGGAATCAGAATGACTGATTGTTCTACATGGGAAACAGAATGACTGTTCTACATGGGAATCAGAATGACTGACTGTTCTACATGGGAAACAGAATGACTGATTGTTCTACATGGGAATCAGAATGACTGACTGTTCTACATGGGAATCAGAATGACTGACTGTTCTACATGGGAATCAGAATGACTGACTGTTCTACATGGGAATCAGAATGACTGTTCTACATGGGAATCAGAATGACTGTTCTACACGAGAATCAGAATGACTGTTTTACATGGGAATCAGAATGACTGTTCTACATGGGAATCAGAATGACTGACTGTTCTACATGGGAATCAGAATGACTGACTGTTCTACATGGGAAACAGAATGACTGACTGTTCTACATGGGAATCAGAATGACTGTTCTACACGAGAATCAGAATGACTGTTCTACATGGGAATCAGAATGACTGACTTTCTACATGGGAAACAGAATGACTGACTGTTCTACATGGGAATCAGAATGACTGATTGTTCTACATGGGAAACAGAATGACTGTTCTACATGGGAATCAGAATGACTGACTGTTCTACATGGGAATCAGAATGACTGATTGTTCTACATGGGAATCAGAATGACTGACTGTTCTACATGGGAATCAGAATGACTGACTGTTCTACATGGGAATCAGAATGACTGACTGTTCTACATGGGAATCAGAATGACTGTTTTACATGGGAATCAGAATGACTGTTCTACATGGGAATCAGAATGACTGTTCTACATGGGAATCAGAATGACTGACTGTTCTACACGAGAATCAGAATGACTGTTCTACACGAGAATCAGAATGACTGTTTTACATGGGAATCAGAATGACTGTTCTACATGGGAAACAGAATGACTGACTGTTCTACACGAGAATCAGAATGACTGACTGTTCTACATGGGAATAAGAATGACTGTTCTACATGGGAATCAGAATGACTGTTTTACATGGGAATCAGAATGACTGTTCTACATGGGAAACAGAATGACTGACTGTTCTACACGAGAATCAGAATGACTGACTGTTCTACACGGGAATCAGAATGACTGTTCTACATGGGAATCAGAATGACTGTTCTACATGGGAATCAGAATGACTGTTCTACATGGGAATCAGAATGACTGTTCTACACGAGAATCAGAATGACTGTTCTACATGGGAATCAGAATGACTGTTTTACATGGGAATCAGAATGACTGACTGTTCTACATGGGAATCAGAATGACTGACTGTTCTACATGGGAATCAGAATGACTGACTGTTCTACACGAGAATCAGAATGACTGTTTTACATGGGAATCAGAATGACTGTTCTACATGGGAATCAGAATGACTGACTGTTCTACACGAGAATCAGAATAACTGTTTTACATGGGAATCAGAATGACTGTTCTACATGGGAATCAGAATGACTGTTCTACACGAGAATCAGAATGACTGTTCTACATGGGAATCAGAATGACTGTTCTACATGGGAATCAGAATGACTGACTGTTCTACACGAGAATCAGAATAACTGTTTTACATGGGAATCAGAATAACTGTTTTACATGGGAATCAGAATGACTGTTCTACATGGGAATCAGAATGACTGACTGTTCTACATGGGAATCAGAATGACTGACTGTTCTACACGAGAATCAGAATGACTGTTCTACATGGGAATCAGAATGACTGACTGTTCTACACGAGAATCAGAATGACTGTTCTACACGAGAATCAGAATGACTGTTTTACACGGGAATCAGAATGACTGTTTTACGTGGGAATCAGAATGACTGTTTTACATGGGAATCAGAATGACTGTTCTACATGGGAATCAGAATGACTGTTCTACACGAGAATCAGAATGACTGACTGTTCTACATGGGAATCAGAATGACTGACTGTTCTACATGGGAATCAGAATGAATGACTGTTCTACATGGGAAACAGAATGACTGACTGTTCTACACGAGAATCAGAATGACTGACTGTTCTACATGGGAATCAGAATGACTGTTCTACATGGGAATAAGAATGACTGTTCTACATGGGAATCAGAATGACTGTTCTACATGGGAATCAGAATGACTGTTCTACACGAGAATCAGAATGACTGTTCTACATGGGAATCAGAATGACTGTTTTACATGGGAATCAGAATGACTGACTGTTCTACATGGGAATCAGAATGACTGACTGTTCTACATGGGAATCAGAATGACTGACTGTTCTACACGGGAATCAGAATGACTGTTTTACATGGGAATCAGAATGACTGTTCTACATGGGAATCAGAATGACTGACTGTTCTACACGGGAATCAGAATGACTGTTTTACATGGGAATCAGAATGACTGTTCTACATGGGAATCAGAATGACTATTTTACATGGGAATCAGAATGACTGACTGTTCTACATGGGAATCAGAATGACTGACTGTTCTACACGGGAATCAGAATGACTGTTTTACATGGGAATCAGAATGACTGTTCTACATGGGAATCAGAATGACTGACTGTTCTACACGAGAATCAGAATAACTGTTTTACATGGGAATCAGAATGACTGTTCTACATGGGAATCAGAATGACTGTTCTACACGAGAATCAGAATGACTGTTCTACATGGGAATCAGAATGACTGTTCTACATGGGAATCAGAATGACTGACTGTTCTACACGAGAATCAGAATAACTGTTTTACATGGGAATCAGAATGATTGACTGTTCTACATGGGAATCAGAATGACTGACTGTTCTACACGAGAATCAGAATGACTGTTCTACATGGGAATCAGAATGACTGACTGTTCTACATGGGAATCAGAATGACTGACTGTTCTACACGAGAATCAGAATGACTGTTTTACATGGGAATCAGAATGACTGTTCTACATGGGAATCAGAATGACTGTTCTACATGGGAATCAGAATGACTGACTGTTCTACACGAGAATCAGAATGACTGTTCTACATGAGAATCAGAATGACTGTTTTACATGGGAATCAGAATGACTGTTCTACAAGGGAATCAGAATGACTGACTGTTCTACAAGGGAATCAGAATGACTGACTGTTCTACATGGGAATCAGAATGACTGACTGTTCTACATGGGAATCAGAATGACTGTTCTACACGAGAATCAGAATGACTGTTCTACATGGGAATCAGAATGACTGTTCTACATGGGAATCAGAATGACTGACTGTTCTACATGGGAATCAGAATGACTGACTGTTCTACATGGGAAACAGAATGACTGACTGTTCTACATGGGAATCAGAATGACTGTTCTACATGGGAATCAGAATGACTGATTGTTCTACACGAGAATCAGAATGACTGTTCTACATGGGAATCAGAATGACTGACTGTTCTACATGGGAATCAGAATGACTGACTGTTCTACATGGGAATCAGAATGACTGACTGTTCTACACTAGAATCAGAATGACTGTTCTACACGAGAATCAGAATGACTGTTCTACATGGGAATCAGAATGACTGACTGTTCTACATGGGAATCAGAATGACTGACTGTTCTACATGGGAAACAGAATGACTGACTGTTCTACATGGGAATCAGAATGACTGACTGTTCTACATGGGAATCAGAATGACTGTTCTACATGGGAAACAGAATGACTGACTGTTCTACATGGGAATCAGAATGACTGACTGTTCTACATGGGAATCAGAATGACTGTTCTACATGGGAATCAGAATGACTGTTCTACACGAGAATCAGAATGACTGTTTTACATGGGAATCAGAATGACTGTTCTACATGGGAATCAGAATGACTGACTGTTCTACACGAGAATCAGAATGACTGTTCTACACGAGAATCAGAATGACTGTTTTACATGGGAATCAGAATGACTGTTCTACATGGGAAACAGAATGACTGACTGTTCTACACGAGAATCAGAATGACTGACTGTTCTACATGGGAATCAGAATGACTGTTCTACATGGGAATAAGAATGACTGTTCTACATGGGAATCAGAATGACTGTTCTACATGGGAATCAGAATGACTGTTCTACATGGGAATCAGAATGACTGTTCTACATGGGAATCAGAATGACTGTTCTACTCAGAATGACTGTTCTACATGGGAATCAGAATGACTGTTCTACATGAGAATCAGAATGACTGTTTTACATGGGAATCAGAATGACTGTTCTACATGGGAATCAGAATGACTGACTGTTCTACACGAGAATCAGAATGACTGTTTTACATGGGAATCAGAATGACTGTTCTACATGGGAATCAGAATGACTGACTGTTCTACACGAGAATCAGAATAACTGTTTTACATGGGAATCAGAATGACTGTTCTACATGGGAATCAGAATGACTGTTCTACACGAGAATCAGAATGACTGTTCTACATGGGAATCAGAATGACTGTTCTACATGGGAATCAGAATGACTGACTGTTCTACACGAGAATCAGAATAACTGTTTTACATGGGAATCAGAATAACTGTTTTACATGGGAATCAGAATGACTGTTCTACATGGGAATCAGAATGACTGACTGTTCTACATGGGAATCAGAATGACTGACTGTTCTACACGAGAATCAGAATGACTGTTCTACATGGGAATCAGAATGACTGACTGTTCTACACGAGAATCAGAATGACTGTTCTACACGAGAATCAGAATGACTGTTTTACATGGGAATCAGAATGACTGTTTTACATGGGAATCAGAATGACTGTTCTACATGGGAATCAGAATGACTGTTCTACACGAGAATCAGAATGACTGACTGTTCTACATGGGAATCAGAATGACTGACTGTTCTACATGGGAATCAGAATGAATGACTGTTCTACATGGGAAACAGAATGACTGACTGTTCTACACGAGAATCAGAATGACTGACTGTTCTACATGGGAATCAGAATGACTGTTCTACATGGGAATAAGAATGACTGTTCTACATGGGAATCAGAATGACTGTTCTACATGGGAATCAGAATGACTGTTCTACACGAGAATCAGAATGACTGTTCTACATGGGAATCAGAATGACTGTTTTACATGGGAATCAGAATGACTGACTGTTCTACATGGGAATCAGAATGACTGACTGTTCTACATGGGAATCAGAATGACTGACTGTTCTACACGGGAATCAGAATGACTGTTCTATCAGAATGACTGACTGTTCTACATGGGAATCAGAATGACTGTTCTACATGGGAATAAGAATGACTGTTCTACATGGGAATCAGAATGACTGTTCTACATGGGAATCAGAATGACTGTTCTACACGAGAATCAGAATGACTGTTCTACATGGGAATCAGAATGACTGTTTTACATGGGAATCAGAATGACTGACTGTTCTACATGGGAATCAGAATGACTGACTGTTCTACATGGGAATCAGAATGACTGACTGTTCTACACGGGAATCAGAATGACTGTTTTACATGGGAATCAGAATGACTGTTCTACATGGGAATCAGAATGACTGACTGTTCTACACGGGAATCAGAATGACTGTTTTACATGGGAATCAGAATGACTGTTCTACATGGGAATCAGAATGACTGTTTTACATGGGAATCAGAATGACTGACTGTTCTACATGGGAATCAGAATGACTGACTGTTCTACATGGGAATCAGAATGACTGACTGTTCTACACGGGAATCAGAATGACTGTTTTACATGGGAATCAGAATGACTGTTCTACATGGGAATCAGAATGACTGACTGTTCTACACGAGAATCAGAATAACTGTTTTACATGGGAATCAGAATGACTGTTCTACATGGGAATCAGAATGACTGTTCTACACGAGAATCAGAATGACTGTTCTACATGGGAATCAGAATGACTGTTCTACATGGGAATCAGAATGACTGACTGTTCTACACGAGAATCAGAATAACTGTTTTACATGGGAATCAGAATGACTGTTCTACATGGGAATCAGAATGACTGACTGTTCTACATGGGAATCAGAATGACTGACTGTTCTACACGAGAATCAGAATGACTGTTCTACATGGGAATCAGAATGACTGACTGTTCTACATGGGAATCAGAATGACTGACTGTTCTACACGAGAATCAGAATGACTGTTCTACATGTGAATCAGAATGACTGACTGTTCTACATGGGAATCAGAATGACTGACTGTTCTACATGGGAATCAGAATGACTGACTGTTCTACACGAGAATCAGAATGACTGTTTTACATGGGAATCAGAATGACTGTTCTACATGGGAATCAGAATGACTGTTCTACATGGGAATCAGAATGACTGACTGTTCTACACGAGAATCAGAATGACTGTTCTTCATGAGAATCAGAATGACTGTTTTACATGGGAATCAGAATGACTGTTCTACAAGGGAATCAGAATGACTGACTGTTCTACATGGGAATCAGAATGACTGACTGTTCTACATGGGAATCAGAATGACTGTTCTACACGAGAATCAGAATGACTGTTCTACATGGGAATCAGAATGACTGTTCTACATGGGAATCAGAATGACTGACTGTTCTACATGGGAATCAGAATGACTGATTGTTCTACATGGGAAACAGAATGACTGACTGTTCTACATGGGAATCAGAATGACTGTTCTACATGGGAATCAGAATGACTGATTGTTCTACACGAGAATCAGAATGACTGTTCTACATGGGAATCAGAATGACTGACTGTTCTACATGGGAATCAGAATGACTGACTGTTCTACATGGGAATCAGAATGACTGACTGTTCTACACGAGAATCAGAATGACTGTTCTACACGAGAATCAGAATGACTGTTCTACATGGGAATCAGAATGACTGACTGTTCTACATGGGAATCAGAATGACTGACTGTTCTACATGGGAAACAGAATGACTGACTGTTCTACATGGGAATCAGAATGACTGACTGTTCTACATGGGAATCAGAATGACTGTTCTACATGGGAAACAGAATGACTGACTGTTCTACATGGGAATCAGAATGACTGTTCTACACGAGAATCAGAATGACTGTTCTACATGGGAATCAGAATGACTGACTGTTCTACATGGGAAACAGAATGACTGACTGTTCTACATGGGAATCAGAATGACTGACTGTTCTACATGGGAATCAGAATGACTGTTCTACACGAGAATCAGAATGACTGTTCTACATGGGAATCAGAATGACTGACTGTTCTACATGGGAAACAGAATGACTGACTGTTCTACATGGGAATCAGAATGACTGACTGTTCTACATGGGAATCAGAATGACTGTTCTACATGGGAATCAGAATGACTGACTGTTCTACATGGGAATCAGAATGACTGACTGTTCTACATGGGAAACAGAATGACTGACTGTTCTACATGTTAAACAGAATGACTGACTGTTCTACATGGGAATCAGAATGACTGTTCTACATGGGAATCAGAATGACTGTTCTACATGGGAATCAGAATGACTGACTGTTCTACATGGGAATCAAAATGACTGTTCTACATGGGAATCAGAATGACTGACTGTTCTACATGGGAATCAGAATGACTGACTGTTCTACATGGGAAACAGAATGACTGACTGTTCTACATGGGAATCAGAATGACTGACTGTTCTACATGGGAAACAGAATGACTGACTGTTCTACATGGGAATCAGAATGACTGACTGTTCTACACGAGAATCAGAATGACTGTTCTACATGGGAATCAGAATGACTGTTCTACATGGGAATCAGAATGACTGACTGTTCTACATGGGAATCAGAATGACTGACTGTTCTACATGGGAAACAGAATGACTGACTGTTCTACATGGGAATCAGAATGACTGACTGTTCTACATGGGAAACAGAATGACTGACTGTTCTACATGGGAATCAGAATGACTGACTGTTCTACACGAGAATCAGAATGACTGTTCTACATGGGAATCAGAATGACTGTTCTACATGGGAATCAGAATGACTGTTCTACATGGGAATCAGAATGACTGACTGTTCTACATGGGAATCAGAATGACTGACTGTTCTACATGGGAAACAGAATGACTGACTGTTCTACATGGGAATCAGAATGACTGACTGTTCTACATGGGAAACAGAATGACTGACTGTTCTACATGGGAATCAGAATGACTGACTGTTCTACACGAGAATCAGAATGACTGTTCTACATGGGAATCAGAATGACTGTTCTACATGGGAATCAGAATGACTGACTGTTCTACATGGGAATCAGAATGACTGTTCTACATGGGAATCAGAATGACTGTTCTACATGGGAATCAGAATGACTGACTGTTCTACATGGGAAACAGAATGACTGACTGTTCTACATGGGAATCAGAATGAATGACTGTTCTACATGGGAAACAGAATGACTGACTGTTCTACATGGGAGTCAGAATAGGTACTCACTTGGTGAAAGACACAGTCCTTTAAAATGAAATGATTTGGTAACCACGTCTCTGTCACTAACAAATACAGTCACAGGTGGTAACTGTACAATTCACTTGTAAAAAGGCAGCATAGAACATCTGCAAATTAGTCTTTGCATTATACAGTGTTAAAATTCCACCCCAAAACGATTTACTGTAACACTAAAGGTGTTAATGTCTTACACTGAGAAAACAGTGTCAGCACTAAGCAAAGTGAATCCAGTTTACTCTGAATCATGGATTATAATTTACACTGTAGGTGTTGCATATTCCTGTCAGAGGTGTGTGTGTAGGTGGCAGGGATGTCAGGAGCAGGAGAATCAAACTTAATGAAATGGAGTTGTTTAATGATTGTAAATAAAACATAACTCCAAAACTATGAATAATAATAAAACAAAATAGGTACGAGGACCCGATCGTGCACCAATACAAACAACACAAAACGGAACAATAAACAATCTCTGACAAAGACATGAGGGGAAACAGAGGGTTAAATACACAACAGGTAATGAATGGTATTGAAACCAGGTGTGTAGGAAGACAAGACAAAACCAATGGAAAATGAAAAATGGATCAATGATGGCTAGAAGACCGGTGACGTCGACCACCGAGCACCGCCCAAACAAGGAGAGGCTTCAACTTCGTGGCAATTCCTCTACAGTAGAGATACTCAAACACCACAATCAAGTTAATTTGAACACTGTAAGAGTTGAATGGGGAACCCTGCAACAAGGTTAAATATTTTTTACAATTTCAAAAGTGTTATTTTAACACCAGTACAGTGGGTCTCGTGTTCACTGAAAATAGTGTAAATATAACACTTTCAGAGTTAAATGTACACCATTGAT
This sequence comes from Oncorhynchus masou masou, assembly GCF_036934945.1. Taxonomy (NCBI): domain Eukaryota; kingdom Metazoa; phylum Chordata; class Actinopteri; order Salmoniformes; family Salmonidae; genus Oncorhynchus; species Oncorhynchus masou. Next base: position 54,368,861 of record NC_088233.1, read on the forward strand.
TTTGCTGTGTGCTTCAGGGAGGATGTTGGATCTAGTAAAGCCAGCTTAATGTCAAACTGTGCTGAGCCATGAATGTCAAGCTTGCTGCTTAATCATAACTAATAAAGTGTTCTTTCTCTCTGTACTGATTGACATCTGGTATCTTTAGTCTTGTTTCACTCACAAACACACACACACACACATCTTTCATATTTTGGCAGCCACATTCTCCATCTTTGGACCAAGACGATAACCCCAGAGCTGATTTCTCTGCTTATCTGCTTTCCCTGGAACCCCAGACCAGCCATATCCTTACCTCACTCCTTCATACCAACAGCTCATACTACTACTCATACATTCACCTTCTATTTCCCTCACTACACACATGGTCCCACGGGACCAGAGAGTGCTGTATGTGTGCACGTGTGTGTGCGTGCCTCCATGCCTGTGTGTGTGTGTATACAGTATGTGTGTGTATACAGTATGTGTGTGTATACAGTATGTGTGTGTATACAGTATGTGTGTGTATACAGTATGTGTGTGTATACAGTATGTGTGTGTATACAGTGTGTGTGTGTATACAGTATGTGTGTGTATACAGTATGTGTGTGTATACAGTGTGTGTGTGTACCACAGTATGTGTGTGTATACAGTATGTGTGTGTATACAGTGTGTGTTTGTGTATACAGTATGTGTGTGTATACAGTATGTGTGTGTATACAGTGTGTGTGTGTATACAGTGTGTGTGTGTATACAGTATGTGTGTGTGTATACAGTATGTGTGTGTATACAGTGTGTGTGTGTATACAGTATGTGTGTGTATACAGTATGTGTGTGTATACAGTGTGTGTGTGTATACAGTGTGTGTGTGTATACAGTATGTGTGTGTATACAGTATGTGTGTGTATACAGTATGTGTGTGTACCACAGGAGGCTGCTGAGTGGAGGACGGCTCATTGTAATGGCTGGAATGGAGTAAATGGAATGGCATCTAACACATGGAAACCATGTCTTTGATCTGTTGAATACCATTCCATTTATTCCAATCCAGCCATTACTATGCGCCGGTCCTCCCCAATTAAGGTGCCACCGGCCGCCTGTGGTGTGTTCGCTTATGGCAACCTAATGGGCTTCTGCTGCCCCGTCTCAATGAAGCTGCCATATATCGTTACTCCCTCCCTGCAGACACACACCAGGGAAAATTCAGATTGCCCATCGAAGATTTGAGGATTATACTCCTTCTCTCTCTTGCGGAGAGTCAGTGCGCCACCATGGGAGAACCAACATACTGTCAATAAACTTGACCCATAGCCAAATCCTAATGGTACTGTGCATCTATGTTGACGAAGAGCTTACTAAACATACAATTGGTACGTTTATGTTTCGTTTGGTCTGACTGCTTATGTTTTACCAGATATAAGCAAATGTAAATGGGACCAACTGGAGAGTATTTGAGCTGCTCCATGCTAGAGTGGCAGCGTTGCTGGCAGACAGTAGTGTTCTTTACTGTGATGATGCCGCGCTCCGCAGATGTCCCAACCAACCAACTGTCTGATGCAGCGTTGAAGCTGAGGCGAGCAACACAGACACACCTTGGGCTTCGCAGTGCCTTAAACATACTGTGTTTGTCATTACAATGCCGCGGTATACAATTAAATGATGAAGATTAATGATGTGCAGACCCGGGGTAGATTATAGCTTTGTTTACCTCAATAAAAGGCCACCCATAAGCGGCCAGCCAAAACCAACCTGACGGAGTTTCCCTATAGCAACAGCGACCACGCCCAACCACTAGGTGCACTCTCACGTGATAACAGCCTACACAGGCCTGCCGGGATGGACGCAGTACACACACACACACACACACACACACACACACACACACACACACACACACACACACACACACACACACACACACACACACACACACACACACACACACACACACACACACAGAGAAAGGGAGGGAACCCACCCATAAGAAACAGTGTAGTGAGAAGAAAAACAATGCCAACACGCAACTGTGACAGAACAAAGTAACAGGAGAAGGATGCCCATTACCCTCAGCCCTGCCTCTCTCATTCGTTAGATGCTGTATTCACATTCACCAGCCTCAATGGGAATTCACTGGGTTGATGGCTGTCAAAGAAAAGATATTAGTCACTTGTTATGACATCTGCACAATCATTCCAGTGATACTTGAAACACGAGTAGGATGTTGATTCTATTGAAAAGTGGATTTGTAATAGATTCCCTGGATGACATCATTTTGTTTACTTTCTAAAGACATTGTAGCAGTAAAAACATTGATGAATTGAAAAGGCGATGACAAATGTCAGGTAGCTCATTCTATTTGCTTGAGGTAGACTTCAGAATATAGATGGGCATAAATGTTGACTGAGTAAAAGGCTGTTAGGGCTATCCTTCCTGTGGGCTCACATCCATTATCATATCTTTACCTGTCTTAGCACAGAGTATACAAAACATTATGAACATGCTCCTCGCAAGTTAAATCCACTTCAATCAGTGTAGATGCAAAGGAAGAGACAGGTTAAAGAAGGATTTTGAATCCTTGAGACAATTGAGACATGGATTCTGTGTGCCATTCAGAGGGTGAATGGGCAAGACAAAAAATGTAAGTGCCTTTGAACGGGTATGGTAGTAGGTGCCAGGAATAGTGAGGTTGTTCTGAGGGCGGGAGGGGGTGGGGGTACAAAAATATTAGGAAGGTGTTCTTAATGTTTTGTACACCCAGTGTATATCACTATAAAGAAACATTTCATTTGACCTAATTCAATCTATTGCTACAGACAGAACCTGCCAATGACAACCTCACTATAACTCCAAGAACTGTACTTCTTATGACTCATGACACACATACATCTACGGTAGAATACATTTCAACCCCAGACACTTCATTATGACAGCGATCATTTTATCAAAGCAGAGTTTTGTTCTGGTTGACTGGCTGAGGTAAGATAATGGCTCAGGTGTAACTCTGCACCTTCTGACAGAAAAATAAACACCACTTGTGTGTGCTCACATGCGTGGCTAACATCACTGGGCCCAGCACTATCGAAGACAATCACGGGATAGCTTTGTGTAATCTTAGCAAATCTGGAATCAAGTTGTGCGTACAACTTGTGATGATCTTTTCATGCCTCACTCTGTCTTTAAGGTCTGTCTCTTCATTGGGGTTTGACACTTAGTTGTATTTTGATGAGCTGTTGTCTTAGCGCAGGGTTAGAGTCATTGACTGACGGAACGTGTTCGGCTCTAGGAGGTCCTGAGAGTGAATGGAGGTACTGTTAGGAGTCTCTGATGTGTTTCAATCTTCAATAGGCAGGGCCTGTGTTGGCATTGGGGATAGAGTTGTAGATTGATCTGATGATGAGTAAAGAGAAGATGGATATGTGGACCCACTGGGAGAGGTCATCTTTGACCTGTTCGGTCCTGTTCTACCTTGGGATGTCTGGTAGTCAAATTCACTATACGACCACCATGCAGAAGCACTTATCTTATTCAAAAAACACATTCCCTTAAGTCTGTTAATGGTACCTGAAACAATACAACTTTACTATGTGGAGTCATTAAAAAAAATGTGTCAGACAATGTGTGTGTACAATATACAGTTGAAGTCAGAAGTTTACATACACTTAGGTTGGAGTCATTAAAACCTGCTTTTCAACCACTCCACAAATTTCTTGTTAACAAACTATAGTTTTGGCAAGTCGGTTAGGACATCTAGTTTCTGCATGACACAAGTAATTTTTCCAAAAATTGTTAACAGACAGATTATTTCACTTACAATTCACAGTATCACAATTCCAGTTGGTCAGAAGTTTACATACACTAAGTTGACTGTGCCTTTAAACAGCTTGGAAAATTCCAGAAAATTATGTCATGGCTTTAGAAGCTTCTGATAGGCTAATTGACATCATTTGAGTCAACTGGAGGTGTACCTGTGGATGTATTTCAAGGCCTACCTTCAAACTCAGTGCCTCTTTGCTTGACATCATGGGAAAATCAAAGGAAATCAGCCAAGACCTCAGAAAGAAAATTGTAGACCTCCGCAAGTCTGGTTCATCCTTGGGAGCAATTTCCAAATGCCTGAAGGTACCACGTTCATCTGTACAAACAATAGTACGGAAGTATAAACACCATGGGGCCACGCAGCCGTCATACCGCTCAGGAAGGAGATGCGTTCTATCTCCTAGAGATTAACGTAATTTGGTGCGAAAAGTGCAAATCAATCCCAGGACAACAGCAAAGGACCTTGTGAAGATGCTGGAGGAAACAGGTACAATGTATCTATATCCACAGTAAATCAATTCCTATATCGACATAACCTGAAAGGCCGCTCAGCAAGGAAGAAGACAACGATCATACTTTTTGGAGAAATGTCCTCTGGTCTGAAGAAACAAAAAAAGAACTGTTTGGCCATAATGACCATCGTAATGTTTGGAGGAAAAAGTGGGAGGCTTGCAATCCGGAGAACACCATCCCAACCGTGAAGAATGGGGGTGGCAGCATCATGTTGTGGGGGTGCTTTGCTGCAGGAGGGACTGGTGCACTTCACAAAATAGATGGCTTCATGTGGATCGAAAATAATGTGGATATTGAAGCAACAGACAGGCAGGAAGTTAAAGCTTGGTCGCAAATGACCCCAAGCATACTTCCAAAGTTGTGGCAAAATGGCTTAAGGACAACAAAGTTAAGGTATTGGAGTGGCCATCACAAAGCCCTGACCTCAATCCCGTAGGATATATGTGGATATACAGAATTTTTCGAGCAAGGAGGCCTACAAACCTAACTACGTCACACCAGCTCTGTCAGAACATGGGCCAAAATTCACCCAACTTATTGACTCTGTACACATTGACTCTGTACCATAATACCCTGTATATAGCCTCCACATTGACTCTGTACCGGTACCCCCTGTATATAGCCTCCACATTGACTATGTACCATAATACCCTGTATATAGCCTTGCTATTGTTACTGCTGCTCTTTAATTATTATTATTTATTGTTTTTTAGGTATTTTTCTTAAAATGCATTGTTGGTTCGGGGCTCGTAAGTAAGCATTTCACGATACCTGTTGTATTCGGTGCATGTGACAAATAACATTTGATTTGATGTGTGTGTCTTCGTGTTTATGTGTCTTTGTGCGCATGCATCTGTGTGTGCCTTTGTACCTGTACTCATATTGGTGTATTTGTATGTGTCTGTACATCTTTAATCAAACAGAGCTTATATGAATATCCACTGACGTACGAAGACAGAGAAGATCCACAGAGAGAAACCATCCTTATTACCAACCCAGGTTACCTCTACCCTGTTTCTCCCTCACAACCACTGTCTGATGTTCTGGATGAGAGCCTCTGTTCGTTCATTGTAGCTGCAGCCCGCAGCTGGGAAAGACATGCCTTTATAAGCACCACAGGTTGTGTCATGTCTAAAGGCCCGCCCAGACTACCATTTTAACCATCTTATGCCACAATGTTGCCGTCCCAGACAAAATTTCCACCTTGTGGTCAAATTCTTAGGTGGTAAACGATTGTTGGACGTCTTGGCTCGTTCAGTGTGAAAGGGTCTAGGTCTGACTATTAAGTACCACTACATGGGACCTTAGGCTTCAACAAAGTTCTGGCAAGGTGTCAGAATTGTTTTGCCTTTATTGTGTAGTGTGGCTGATCCTGGTGACTGACCAAAGGGAAAACGTCCGGCACTAAATATGCACACAATAATACGATTACTGTAAATAGTTAGATTTATAGAATAGTTTGATATAAACATTTACATGCTTTGCAAAAATAATGAATTCCCTACTAATCTTGTTTACATGACACATCTGAAATCAGGCTACCTGATGGGATTTTGATAAATGCACAACATTTGCCAATCAAAATATACGTTCTACCACAGCGACCATGTTATTTTTGAGAAGCTTATTTGATTCTGAGTTTGAACATCCTCTTAGAGGTAAAGTCCCCTTTTAGGGGATCTGCGTGGTCCCGGTACCAGTTCCGACCGACATGTTCGCTTAAAAATCGATCTGTCGACAACGTAGATCAAAATAGCTTGCATTTCCTGGTAGCCCTGGTTGTCACGGACACAGGAGTATATATTGTCCGTCTGTGTGACGTAGGTTGTGAAATCTGACACGACTTGAAGCTATACAGGCACATCGCACACCGCTCCCGAGCTTACTACTTGCCGATGTCCAGTCTCTTGACAACAAGGTAGATGAAATCTGAGCAAGGGTAGCATTCCAGAGAGACATCAGAGACTGTAACGTTCTTTGTTTCACGGAAACATGGCTTACTAACGACACGCTATCTGAGTTGGTAGAGCCACCTGGTTTCTTCATGCATTGCGCCGACAGAAACAAGCATCTCTCTGGTAAGAAGAGGGGTGGGGGGTATGCCTTATGATTAACAGAGTGGTGTGATCATAACAACATACAGGAACTCCAGGTATTCCGGCGCCGACAGAGATGGCCGCTTCGATTCTGTTCCTAGAAACTATGCAGTTTTTTGTTTTTTTTACGTGTTATTTCTTACATTTGTACCCCAGGTCATCTTAGGTTTCATTACATACAGTCGAGAAGAACTACTGAATATAAGAGCAGCGTCAACTCACCATCAGTACGACCAAGAATATGACGTTTCCTGTGTTCTGCCTTTCACCCAGGACAACGGAATGGATCCCAGCCAGAAACAAACCATCCCTTATACTTCTCGCCAATGTCCAGTCTCTTGACAACAAGGTTGATGAAATCCGAGGGGTAGCATTCCAGAGGGACATCAGAGACTGTAACGTTCTTTGCTTCGCGGAAACATGGCTCACTGGAGAGACGCTATCGGAGTCGGTGCAGCCAGCTGGTTTCTCCACGAATCGGCCGACAGAAACAAACATCTTTCTGGTAAGAAGAGGGCAGGAACCGTGGTGTGGCCACAGGACCTCAAGTCCTTCTGTTCACCTGATTTAGAATTCCTCACAATCAAATGTCGACCGCATTATCTACCAAGGGAATTCTCTTCGATTATAATCACAGCCGTATATATTCCCCCACAAGCAGACACATCAATGGCTCTGAACTAACTTTATTTGACTCTTTGCAAACTGGAATCCATACATCCTGAGGCTGCATTCATTGTAGCTGGGGATTTTAACAAGGCTTATCTGAAAACAAGACTCCCTAAATTGTATCAGCATATCGATTGCGCAACCAGGGCTGGCAAAACTTTGGATCATTGCTATTCTAAATTCCGCGACGCATATAAGGCCCTGCCCCGCCCTCCTTTCTGAAAAGCTGACCACGACTCCATTTTGTTGATCCCTGCCTACAGACAGAAACTAAAAAAAGAAGTTCCCACGCTGAGGTCTGTCCAACGCTGGTCCGACCAATCTGATTCCACACTCCAAGACTGCTTCCATCACGTGGACTGGGATTTGTTTCGTATTGCGTCAGACAACAACATTGACGAATACGCTGATTCGGTGTGCGAGTTCATTAGAACGTGCGTTGAATATGTCGTTCCCATAGCAACGATTAAAACATTCCCAAACAAGAAACCGTGGATAGATGGCAGCATTCGCGTGAAACTGAAAGCGCGAACCACTGCTTTTAATCAGGGCAAGGTGACCGGAAACATGCCAGAATACAAACAGTGTAGCTATTCCCTCCGCAAGGCAATCAAACAAGCTAAGCGTCAGTATAGAGACAAAGTAGAATCTCAATTCAACGGCTCAGACACAAGAGGTATGTGGCAGGGTCTACAGTCAATCACGGATTACAAAAAGAAAACCAGCCCCATCACGGACCAGGATGTCTTGCTCCCAGGCAGACTAAATAACTTTTTTGCCCGCTTTGAGTACAATACAGTGCCACTGACACGGCCTGCAACCAAAACATGCGGCCTCTCCTTCACTGCAGCCGAGGTGAGTAAAACATTTAAACGTGTTAACCCTCGCAAGGCTGCAGGCCCAGACGGCATCCCCAGCCACGCCCTCAGAGCATGCGCAGACCAGCTGGCTGGTGTGTTTACGGACATAATCAATCAATCCCTATCCCAGTCTGCTGTTCCCACATGCTTCAAGGGCCACCATTGTTCCTGTTCCCAAGAAAACTAAGGTAACTGAGTTAAACGACTACCGTCCTGTAGCACTCACTTTCGTCATCATGAAGTGCTTTGAGAAACTAGTCAAGGACCATATCACCTCCACCCTGCCTGACACCCTGACCCACTCCAATTTGCTTACCGCCCCAATAGGTCCACAAACGACGCAATCGCCATCACACTGCACACTGCCCTAACCCATCTAGACAAGAGGAATACCTATGTAAGAATGCTGTTCAGCGATTGCAGCTCAGCATTTAACACCATAGTACCCTCCAAACTCGTCATTAAGCTTGAGACCCTGGGTCTCGACCCCGCCCTGTGCTACTGGGTGTTCCTGACAGGACGCCCCCAGGTGTTGAGGGTAGGCAACAAATCAAATCAAATCAAATTTATTTATATACCCCTTCGTACATCAGCTGATATCTCAAAGTGCTGTACAGAAACCCAGCCTAAAACCCCATACAGCAAGCAATGCAGGTGTAGAAGCACGGTGGCTAGGAAAAACTCCCTAGAAAGGCCAAAACCTAGAGAAGAACCAGGCTATGTGGGGTGGTCAGTCCTCTTCTGGCTGTGCCGGGTGGAGATTATAACAGAACATGGCCAAGATGTTCAAATGTTCATAAATGACCAGTATGGTCCAATAATAATAAGGCAGAACAGTTGAAACTGGAGCAGCAGCACGGCTAGGTGGACTGGGGACAGCAAGGAGTCATCATGTCAGGTAGTCCTGAGTCATGGTCCTAGGGCTCAGAGAAAGAAAGAGAGAAAGAGAGAATTAGAGAGAGCACACTTAAATTCACACAGGACACCGAATAGGACAGGAGAAGTACTCCAGATATAACAAACTGACCCTAGCCCCCGACACATAAACTACTGCATCATAAATACTGGAGGCTGGGACAGGAGGGGTCAGGAGACACTGTGGCCCCATCCGATGAGACCCCCGGACAGGGCCAAACAGGAAGGATATAACCCCACCCACTTTGCCAAAGCACAGCCCCTACACCACTAGAGGGATATCTTCAACCACCAACTTACCATCCTGAGACAAGGCTGAGTATAGCCCACAAAGATCTCCGCCACGGCACAACCCAATTGGGGGGCTAACAACCTCTCCACCCCACTGATCCTCAACACTGGGTCCTCACAAGGGTGCGTTCTCAGGCCTCTCCTGTACTCCCTGTTCACCCACGACTGCATGGCCATGCACGCCTCCAACTCAATCATCAAATTTGCAGACGACACTACAGTGGTAGGCTTGATTGCCACCAACGACGAGACGGCCTACAGGGAGGAGGTGAGGGCCCTCGGAGTGTGGTGTCAGGAAAATAACCTCACACTCAATGTCAACATAACAAAGGAGATGATTGTGGACTTCAGGAAACAGTAGAGGGAGCAGCCCCCTATCTACATTGACGGGACAGTAGTGGAGAGGGTGGAAAGTTAAGTTCCTCGGCGTATACATCACGGACAAACTGAAATGGTCCACCCACACAGACAGCATCGTGAAGAAGGCGCAGCAGCGCCTCTTCAACCTCAGGAGGCTGAAGAAATTCAGGTTGTCACCAAAAACACTCACAAACTTTTACAGATGCACAATCGAGAGCATCCTGTCAGGCTGTATCACCGCCTGGTACGGCAACTGCTCCGCCCATAACCGTAAGGCTCTCCAGAGGGTAGTGAGGTTTGCACAACGATTCACCGGGTGCAAATTACCTGCCCTCCAGGACACCTACACCACCCAATGTCACAGGAAGGCCAAAAAGATCATCAAAGACAACAACCACCCGAGCCACTGCCTGTTTACCCCGCTATCATCCAGAAGGTGAGGTCAGTACATCAAAGCGGGGACCGAGAGACTGAAAAACAGCCTTCTATCTCAAGGCCATCAGACTGTTAAACAGCCATCACTGACATTGAGTGGCTGCTGCCTACATACTGACTCATCTCTCGCTACTTTAATAATGGAAAAATGTATGTAATCAATTTATCACAAGCAACTTTATATAATGTTTACATACCCTACATTACTCATCTCATATGTATATACTGTACTCTATACCATCTACTGCATCTTGCCTATGCCGTTCAGGCATCACTCATTCATATATTTTTATGTACATATTCATATTCATTCCTTTACACTTGTTAGGTTATATCAAGCAAGTCTTTTCATATTCCACATATTTAAATCACAGACGTTGTGCACTGGGCCTTTACTAGTCCTGTATTAGCAGACAATATAGAGAATCTTCAGCAGCCCCACCCCCACCCCCAAACTGCTGCCCATAAGGAAAAAGTGGACACACGAACACAGAGAGACAGGCCTGATATTGATCCCCAGTCATTCTTTTTTAAAGTTAAGTAGTTAAGGCCAACTAATTATGACTGTACCAACCTTCGTTTCACACCCCCTCACATCACCTTACCTCAGAGACCAGACCAGGGGCAAGAGCCAGGGTCAACTGGACCTGAACTTGTGACTCCACCTTAGGACAGAGAATCACCTGCAACAACACATCTGCCATGCTAATCCTCAACACTGGGGCCCCTCAGGGATACGTGCATAGTCCCCTCCTGTACTCCCTGTTAACCAATGATTGTCTGGCCAAGCATGACTCCAACACATCATAAAGTTTGGTAGGCCTGATCACCGACAACAATGAGAAAGCCTATAGGGAGGAGGTCAGAGACCTACTAGTGTGGTGCCAGGACAACAACCTCTTTCTCAATGTGAGCAAGACAACGGAGCTGATTGTGGACTGAAGTGGAGTGGGTCGAGAGTTTCAAATTCCTTGGTGCCCATATCATCAACATTTACATGTACATTTAAGTCATTTGGCAGACGCTCTTATCCAGAGCGACTTACAAATTGGTGAATTCACCTTATGACATCCAGTGGAACAGCCACTTTACAATAGTGCATCTAAATCATTTAAGGGGGGGGTTGAGAAGGATTACTTTATCCTATCCTAGGTATTCCTTAAAGAGGTGGGGTTTCAGGTGTCTCCGGAAGGTGGTGATTGACTCCGCTGTCCTGGCGTCGTGAGGGAGTTTGTTCCACCATTGGGGGGCCAGAGCAGCGAACAGTTTTGACTGGGCTGAGCGGGAACTGTACTTCCTCAGTGGTAGGGAGGCGAGCAGGCCAGAGGTGGATGAACGCAGTGCCCTTGTTTGGGTGTAGGGCCTGATCAGAGCCTGGAGGTACTGCGGTGCCGTTCCCCTCACAGCTCCGTAGGCAAGCACCATGGTCTTGTAGCGGATGCGAGCTTCAACTGGAAGCCAGTGGAGAGAGCGGAGGAGCGGGGTGACGTGAGAGAACTTGGGAAGGTTGAACACCAGACGGGCTGCGGCGTTCTGGATGAGTTGTAGGGGTTTAATGGCACAGGCAGGGAGCCCAGCCAACAGCGAGTTGCAGTAATCCAGACGGGAGATGACAAGTGCCTGGATTAGGACCTGCGCCGCTTCCTGTGTGAGGCAGGGTCATACTCTGCGGATGTTGTAGAGCATGAACCTACAGGAACGGGCCACCGCCTTGATGTTAGTTGAGAACGACAGGGTGTTGTCCAGGATCACGCCAAGGGTCTTAGCGCTCTGGGAGGAGGACACAATGGAGTTGTCAACCGTGATGGCGAGATCATGGAACGGGCAGTCCTTCCCCGGGAGGAAGAGCAGCTCCGTCTTGCCGAGGTTCAGCTTGAGGTGGTGATCCGTCATCCACACTGATATGTCTGCCAGACATGCAGAGATGCGATTCGCCACCTGGTCATCAGAAGGGGGAAATGAGAAGATTAATTGTGTGTCGTCTGCATAGCAATGATAGGAGAGACCATGTGAGGTTATGACAGAGCCAAGTGACTTGGTGTATAGCGAGAATAGGAGAGGGCCTAGAACAGAGCCCTGGGGACACCAGTGGTGAGAGCGCGTGGTGAGGAGACAGATTCTCGCCACGCCACCTGGTAGGAGCGACCTGTCAGGTAGGACGCAATCCAAGCGTGGGCCGCGCCGGAGATGCCCAACTCGGAGAGGGTGGAGAGGAGGATCTGATGGTTCACAGTATCGAAGGCAGCCGATAGGTCTAGAAGGATGAGAGCAGAGGAGAGAGAGTTAGCTTTAGCAGTGCGGAGCGCCTCCGTGATACAGAGAAGAGCAGTCTCAGTTGAATGACTAGTCTTGAAACCTGACTGATTTGGATCAAGAAGGTCATTCTGAGAGAGATAGCTGGAGAGCTGGCCAAGGACGGCACGTTCAAGAGTTTTGGAGAGAAAAGAAAGAAGGGATACTGGTCTGTAGTTGTTGACATCGGAGGGGTCAAGTGTAGGTTTTTTCAGAAGGGGTGCAACTCTCGCTCTCTTGAAGACGGAAGGGACGTAGCCAGCGGTCAGGGATGAGTTGATGAGCGAGGTGAGGTAAGGGAGAAGGTCTCCGGAAATGGTCTGGAGAAGAGAGGAGGGGATAGGGTCAAGCGGGCAGGTTGTTGGGCGGCCGGCCGTCACAAGAAGCGAGATTTCATCTGGAGAGAGAGGGGAGAAAGAGGTCAGAGCACAGGGTAGGGCAGTGTGAGCAGAACCAGCGGTGTCGTTTGACTTAGCAAACGAGGATCGGATGTCGTCGACCTTCTTTTCAAAATGGTTGATGAAGTCATCTGCAGAGAGGGGAGGAGGGGGAGGGGGAGGAGGATTCAGGAGGGAGGAGAAGGTGGCAAAGAGCTTCCTACGGTTAGAGGCAGATGCTTGGAATTTAGAGTGGTAGAAAGTGGCTTTAGCAGCAGAGACAGAGGAGGAAAATGTAGAGAGGAGGGAGTGAAAGGATGCCAGGTCCGCAGGGAGGCGAGTTTTCCTCCATTTCCGCTCGGCTGCCCGGAGCCCTGTTCTGTGAGCTCGCAATGAGTCGTCGAGCCACGGAGCGGGAGGGGAGGACCGAGCCGGCCTGGAGGATAGGGGACATAGAGAGTCAAAGGATGCAGAAAGGGAAGAGAGGAGGCTTGAGGAGGCAGAATCAGGAGATAGGTTGGAGAAGGTTTGAGCAGAGGAAAGAGATGATAGGATGGAAGAGGAGAGAGTAGCGGGGGAGAGAGAGCGAAGGTTGGGACGGCGCGATACCATCCGAGTAGGGGCAGTGTGGGAAGTGTTGGATGAGAGCGAGAGGGAAAAGGATACAAGGTAGTGGTCGGAGACTTGGAGGGGAGTTGCAATGAGGTTAGTGGAAGAACAGCATCTAGTAAAGATGAGGTCGAGCGTATTGCCTGCCTTGTGAGTAGGGGGGAAGGTGAGAGGGTGAGGTCAAAAGGAGAGGAAAGAAGGAGGCAGAGAGGAATGAGTCAAAGGTAGACGTGGGGAGGTTAAAGTCGCCCAGGACTGTGAGAGGTGAGCCGTCCTCAGGAAAGGAGCTTATCAAGGCATCAAGCTCATTGATGAACTCTCCGAGGGAACCTGGAGGGTGATAAATGATAAGGATGTTAAGCTTGAAAGGGCTGGTAACTGTGACAGCATGGAATTCAAAGGAGGCGATAGACAGATGGGTAAGGGGAGAAAGAGAGAATGACCACTTGGGAGAGATGAGGATCCCGGTGCCACCACCCCGCTGACCAGAAGCTCTCGGGGTGTGCGAGAACACGTGGGCGGACGAAGAGAGAGCAGTAGGAGTAGCAGTGTTATCTGTGGTGATCCATGTTTCCGTCAGTGCCAAGAAGTCGAGGGACTGGAGGGAGGCATAGGCTGAGATGAACTCTGCCTTGTTGGCCGCAGATCGGCAGTTCCAGAGGCTACCGGAGACCTGGAACTCCACGTGGGTCGTGCGCGCTGGGACCACCAGATTAGGGTGGCCGAGGCCACGCGGTGTGGAGCGTTTGTATGGTCTGTGCAGAGAGGAGAGAACAGGGATAGATAGACACATAGTTGACAGGCTACAGAAGAGGCTACACTAATGCAAAGGAGATTGGAGCAGCAAACTATCATTGTCCAAACACACCAAGACAGTTGTGAAGAGGGCATGACAACATCTTTTCCCCCTCAGGAGACTAAAAATATTTGGCATGGGTCCCCAGATCCTCAAAATGTTTTACAGCTGCACCATTGAGAGCATCCTGACCAGTTGCATCACTGCCTGGAATGGCAACAACTCCTCCTCCGACCGCATGGCACTACAGTGGGTAGTGAGTACAGCCCAGTACATCACTGGGGCCAAGCTTCCTGCCATCCAGGACCTCTATACCAGGCAGTGTCAGATGAAGGCCCCAAAAATTGTCAGACTCCAGTCACCCAAGTCATAGACTGTTCTCTCTGCTACCGCATGGCAAGCGGTACCGGAGCGCTAAGTCTAGGTAAAAAAAGGTTCCTTAACAGCCTCTACCCCCAAGCCATAAGACTGCTGAACAACTAATCAAATGGCCACCCGGACTGTTTACATTGACTCCCCCCCGTGCCCCTTTGTTTTACACTGCTGCTACTCGCTCTGTATTATCTATGCATAATCACTTTACAAATTACCTTGACTAACCTGTACCCTCCCACATTGACTTGGTACCGGTACCCCCTGTATATAGCCTCCACATTGACTCGGTACCAGTACCCCCTGTATATAGCCTCCACATTGACTATATTTTCTAGTAATATTATTTGACTGTGGCGCTATGCTATTCAGCATTGCTGATGATAATTATACCGGATCCGGGATGGATGGTTCAGAGAGGTTAATGCGAGGGTAGCGAAATGCTTGTGCTTTAAAGTTCCGACCATGCAGTAATATCTAACAAGTTATCTAACAATTTCACAACAACTACCTTATACACACAAGTGTAAATGAATGAATATGAATATGTACATACAAATAAATGGATGAGCGATGGCCGAACGGCATATGCAAGATGCAGTAGATAGTATAGAGTACATATATACATATGAGATGAGTAATGTAGGGTATGTAAACATTATATGAAGTGGCACTGTTTAAAGTGGCTAGTGATACATTTATTGCATCCAATGTTTTATTATTAAAGTGGCTATGAGTCAGTATTTTGGCAGCAGCCACTCAATGTTAGTGATGGCTGTTTAACAGTCTGATGGCCTTGAGAAAGAAGCTGTTTTTCAGTCTCTCGGTCCCCAGTTCGATGCACCTGTACTGACCTCGCCTTCATGGTTGCCATGCTCTCAGAATTTACGATATTAATGTTCTAGACAGGTTAATGAGAATATCCATGCATCCAGTTCTGTGGGGTAGGAGAATATTCCATCAACGTCCCACCAAATATACACCGAACACGGTTGCCATGTTCCTAGAACCTAAGACATTAATGTTCTAGACACGTTTCATGGGAACATTGCAGGAACATTTGACACACATGATGACATTGTGCATCATTTACACAGTAATTATTTAACATGTCCTCACAACCTTTTGGTTCACGATACGCTGATATACCTGCAAAACCACCATGTCCGCTTCAGGTGTCAAGTTAATCTGTATATTCTTTCATCAATGATCGTACTGCCGCGGAGGTCCCACTCCGTGTATGTACAGTACTATACCGATTACTAGTTCACTACAATTTGGCCTGACTGAATTGTTAAATGTCACACAGGTTCTCCAGTCGTTAGAGCACATAGGTCGTGCACAAATTGTATAATATATTTCAGCCTTTACGAAAGATTTATCAACTACTACAAAAATGTCCAATGTTTATAATCCACATAATTCATATTCCTGTTACTGCAGGATTATTTTCCTGCTGTCACGCCTGACCTTAGAGAGTCGTTTTATTTCTCTATTTGGTGAGGTCAGGGTTGATGTGGGGTGGGCATACTATGTTTTGTATTTCTATGTTTTGGCCGGGTATGGTTCTCAATCAGGGACAGCTGTCTATCGTTGTCTCTGATTGGGAATCATACTTCGGCAGCCTTTTTCCTTTTGTATGTTGTGGGTAGTTGTCTGTGTTAGTGGCCTGTATAGCCCTAGTCAGCCCTTGTTGGCTACATTTATAACATTAAAGGAAACTGTACCCCCACCACGCTGCACCTTGGTCTCATTCCAACAACGGTCGTAACACCTGCTATAGCAAACTTGCTCAAATTAAGATCCTGAATCTGTATCATTTAACTCAAATGGCCGAGGCAATTCTATAGGCCTATGTTCTATTAATACGTCAAATAAAATTAACTTAGTCATTTAGCATACGGTCAAAAAAACTACAGATCTTGATCATTGGGAAGATACTCCGATTCTCTGATTCTCAGCTAGCCTAAATTGTGTGCTTAAGTTGAGTGCTTAGCTCTCACAGTCTGTCTGTCAGTCAGATGTCTGAGACTCAGAACATGAACATCTCTGTCGGTCAAAATAACGTATGTCTTTGATGTCTGTGTTAAACAAGCCCACCCTTGGAGAAACAATTCCTCCCAATATGAAGCAGGATAAGAACAGGCACCCACAGAAATCACAGGTCTTCGTGACACACACACACACACACACACACACACACACACACACACACACACACACACACACACACACACACACACACACACACACACACACACACACACACACACACACACACACACACACACACACATATCCATGACCAGGCCCCTCCTATCCGTATGGGGCGGGGACTGGGGAGCAACCAGAGGGTAATTGGCAAGGCCTGGTTCCAATTAGGCTACATGGACCCCTGGATAAATCCGGATGGATGCCACTCATGGAGAATGCATAAAGGCTGGGGGCTTGGCTGGAAGAAAGGGGCACAAGGATAAATGAGGCCAAGCGAGATAGCAAAGAAGAATTTACTGTAGGTAGTTCCAATGGTGTGTTTTTTCTTTCGTGATTGTATAGAGAAAGTGTTTTGTTTTATTTTGTGTGGCGCCATGACGTTCATTGTCAATGTTTTTCATTCAGTAATGATATACATTTTGTTGCTTAGAACACACATTTTATTTGATCAAAACAATACTGTACATGTTCAAATAATCCTCCTTTAAACAAAAGGTTAAACGTAAATATAATAATCATTATTATTGTTTCCTGTTAATCCAACAGAATGGCAAAGGATGTTTTATTTTTGGCCATGCTTACTTTGATGATCTGTAGTTGAATGATCTATCCAGTACATTTTCTGTACACTGTACTCCACTGATACTGTCTCGCCCGGTCAAGCCAGTTAGTGTGTCCTGTATCCACCTGCTGTGATGACTATGTACCTTAGGTAATGCATGATGTAGGCTACAGCAGTTAAGGCCTTCCCACACTGTACGTCGGATTCAGTCTTTTACGATTATTACACGTCAAACTATCTGATGTTCCCAAATTAAAATATTGATATCAACCTGGCCAGATTTTATGATCTGCTTCAGTTCTATTGTCTCATTCTACGATTGGCCTGCAAGGCTACCTTAGCCGACGGAGGCTTCGTCAACTGCAACGGTGTACTTGATCTGGGCATGTGCACCGCACCAGCAGCACCAGCCTCCCAAGTGAGTTCGGAAAAACTGAAAGTATGCATCTTTGAAATAGTTTTCACATATAAACTTTAAAACCAATTAAATCTAACTAAATGTAATCTAAAACGTAACCTAAGAAATCCCCAAAAGTAATTATTTATCATGAGAGGGCCATAAACAATAACTAGTAATTCTGCATATTCAAGGAAAGGTTCAAATCGCATCTTTCTGGTAAAAAATAGTTTGCTGAGGTGAAGTCACTTTTGAGGACACAAGCTCGAGTACAAATATGTAAAAATATGCAAAAAATATATACAAAAAATATATTTTATATTATGTATTTCCTTGAAATGACTAATGTTTTCTAAATATAGTATAATATATATGAAATGGTTACTGTAAGATTTCACCTTCATTAAAACTGTAAAATACATATTTGTATGTTTAGTGTTAGAGAAAATGTGCATATTTCCCAAAGCACGTGCTTTGTCAGTGGCTGTGATGTAGGGTTCAGCCAAGAGATGGACAGTCGGAAGAGCGAATGAAATGGTAAGAGGGACATCCAAATCAATTCAAATGTATTTGTCTCATATACATGTTTAGCACATGTTAATGCGAGTGTAGCGAAATGCTTGTGCTTCTAGTTCCGACCATGCAGTATTATCTAACAAGTTTGGACAAACCTACTCATTCAAGGGTTTTTCTTTATTTTTATTACTTTCTATATTGTGGAATAATAGTGAAGACATCAACACTATGAAATAACACATATGGAATCATGTAGTAACCAAAAAAGTGTTAAACAAATCAAAATATATTTCATATTGTCACGTCTAATCAAGGTGGGTGGAATCAGGCGCAGAGAGCAGAAACGATATGAAAGTTTTATTCTCCGGTGAACAAGAAACACGGTCAACCCAATACACACAGGGTGAATAATCCAACACAGGATAAAAGACGAACCGGAGAATAAGAACACAAGATACACCGACAGACATAGATGACAAATAAACAATCCAGCAAAAACAAGGGCGGGACAACCTACATTATATACAGACACTAATTAACTAAACAACACACAGGTGAAACCAATCAGACAAAACCAACAGATACACGAAAAGGGATCGGTAGTGGCTAGTAGGATGGTGACGACGACCGCCGAGCACCGCCTGAACGGGCAGGAAAGCCAACCTCGGCGGAAGTCGTGACAGTACCCCCCCCCCCCTGACGCGCGGCTCCCGCAGTGCGCCGCCACCGTCCTCGAGGACGACCCGGAGGACGAGGTGCTGGGCAATCAGGGTGGAGGCGGTGGAATTCTATCAGGAGAGAAGGGTCCAAAATGTCCCTCACCGGAACCCAGCATCTCTCCTCCGGACCGGCCCCTCCCTGTTCACGAGGTACTGTAGGCCCCCCACCCGGCGTCTCGAATTCAGAATGCCTCGAACAGTATACGCCGGGGACCCCTCGATGTCCAGAGGGGGCGGAGGGACCTCAGGCACCTCACCTTCTTGCAGGGGACCAGCCACCACCGGCCTGAGGAGAGACACATGAAACGAGGGGTTAATACGGTAATACCTAGGAAGTTGTAACCTATAACACACCTCGTTTATTCTCCTCAGGACTTTGAACGGCCCCACACACTGCGGCCCCAGCTTCCGACAGGGCAGGCGGAGGGACAGGTTTCGGGTCGAGAGCCAGACCCTGTCCCCCGGTGAAAACACGGTTGTCTCACTGCGGTGCTGGTCAGCGCTCCTCTTCTGCCATTCTCCCGCTAACCGTAATGAGTCCTGAACGGCTTTCCAGGTGTCCTTGGAGCGCTGTACCCATTCCTCCACCGCAGGAGCCTCGGTCTGGCTCTGATGCCATGGAGCCAGGACCGGCTGGTAACCTAACACACACTCAAAAGGAGACAAGTTAGTAGAGGAGTGGCGTAAGGAGTTCTGGGCTAGTTCGGCCCATGGAACATAACTTGCCCACTCACCAGGCCCGACAATAGGACCGCAGAAACCTGCCCACATCCTGGTTTACGCGCTCCACCTGCCCATTACTCTCGGGGTGAAAACCTGAGGTTAAGCTAACCGAGACCCCCAGTCTCTCCATAAACGCCCTCCACACTCTGGACGTGAATTGGGGACCCCGATCAGAGACGGTGTCCTCAGGCACCCCATAGTGCCGGAAGACATGGGTAAACAAAGCCTCAGCAGTCTGCAGGGCCATAGGGAGACCGGGCAACGGAATGAGACGACAGGGCTTAGAAAACCGATCCACAACGACCAGGATCGTAGTACTTCCCTGGGACGGGGGAAGGTCGGTAAGAAAGTCCACCGATAAGTGTGTCCACGGCCGTTGTGGAACGGGGAGGGGTTGTAATTTCCCTCTAGGCAGGTGCCGAGGAGCCTTGCTCTGAGCACACACTGAGCAGGAGGAGACATAAAATCTCACGTCTTTAGCCAGTGTGGGCCACCAGTATCTCCCTCTCAGACTCTGCACTGTCCTCTTGATACCAGGATGACCCGAGGAGGGAAGAGTATGAGCCCACCGAATCAGCTTGTCCCGGACCACCCTCGGCACGTACTTGGTCCCTACTGGACAGTTAGGAGGAGCCGGCTCTGACCGTGAGGCCCTCTCTATCTCAGCGTCCACCTCCCATACCACCGGTGACACGAGACATGACGGTGGAATGATGGGAGTTGGCTCAACTGACCGTTCCTCGGTATCATAGAGGCGAGACAGTGCGTCAGCTTTGGTGTTTTGGGAGCCTGGCCGATATGTGAGGGCAAACTGGAACCTGCTAAAAAACATGGCCCATCTAGCCTGACGTGGATTTAGTCTCTGTGCTGCCCGTATGTACTCGAGGTTACGATGGTCAGTCCAGATGAGAAAAGGGTATTTAGCCCCCTCAAGCCAATGTCTCCACACCTTCAGAGCCTTGACTACAGCTAACAACTCCCGGTCCCCCACATCATAGGTTCGCTCCGCTGGGCTGAGCTTGCTCGAAAAGAAAGCACACGGGCGGAGCTTGGATTGCACGCCCGGCGTCTCAGACGCATCCACCTCCACTATGAACGCTGCCACCATTGGTGAACAGCTCCTTCAGACGACTGAAAGCTCTGCCCACCTCTGCTGACCAGCGCAAGCGCACCGGTCCTCCCTTCAGCAGTGAGGTGATGGGAGCAGCCACCTGACCAAAACCCCGGATAAACCTCCGGTAGTAATTGGCAAACCCTAAAAACCGCTGCACTTCTTTAACCGTGGTTGGAGTCGGCCAATTACGCACGGCTGTAACGCGATCATCCTCCATCACCACCCCGGAGGTGGAAATACGATACCCCAGGAAGGAAACGGACTGTTTGAAAAACTCACATTTCTCCGCCTTGCAATACAGGTCATGCTCCAGTAGTCGCCCAAGTACCTTACGCACCAGAGACACATGCTCCGCACGTGTGGCAGAATAGATCAAGATGTCATCAATGTACACTACCACTCCCTGCCCGAGCAGGTCTCGGAGAATCTCATCTGCGAAGGATTGGAAAACGGCTGAAGCATTCTTCAACCCGTATGGCATGACGCAGTACTCATAATGACCAGAAGTAGTACTAAATGCGGTTTTCCACTCATCTCCTCCCCGGATACGTACCAGATTATACGCGCTCCTCAGGTCCAGTTTTGTTAAGTAGCGCGCCCCGTGAAATGATTCCATTGCCGTAGCGATGAGAGGTAGTAAGTAACTAAACCCCACTGTGATGGAATTTAGACCTCTATAATCAATACACGGACCCAGACCTCCATCCTTCTTCTTCACAAATAAGAAGCTTGAGGAGACGGGTGATATGGAGGGCTGAATGTACCCCTGTCCCAGCGATTCAGAAACATATGTTTCCATCGCAACTGCCTCCTCATGGGACAATGGATACACGTGACTCCGAGGAAGTGCAGCGTTTTCCAGAAGGTTTATCGCGCAGTCCTCTCGACGATGAGGTGGTAATTGGGTCGCCTTCCCTTTACTGAAGGCGATAGCCAAATCGGCATATTCAGAGGGAATGTGCACGGTGGAAACTTGGTCTGGACTCTCCACCGTAGTCGCACCAACGGCAACTCCTATACACCTACCTGAACACTCCTCTGACCACCCCTTAAGAGCCCCCTGTCGCCAGGAAATCACCGGGTTGTGTTGAGCTAACCAGGGAACCCCCAACACCACTGGAAACGCAGGTGAATCTATAAGGAACAGGCTAATCTGCTCCTTATGATCACCCTGCGTTACCATGTCCAGCGGCACCGTAGCCTCCCTAATTACTCCTGACCCTAATGGTCGGCTATCTAAGGAGTGCACGGGGAAAGGTCGATCTAACGACACCAGAGGAATCCCTAGCCTTAACGCAAGCCCACGATCCATAAAATTCCCAGCTGCGCCTGAAACGACTAGCGCCTTATGCTGTAGAGAGGGGGAAAACCCAGGGAAAGAAATCAATACAAACACATGACCGACAGGAAGCTCTGAATGAGTTTGGTGCTTACTCACCTGGGATGATCGAGCAGTGTTTCGCCTGTCCTCCAGACTCCTAGACGAGTTCCTCCAGCACCGGTCGGACGTGTGCCCTCGTCGACCACAACTGGTGCAGGAGGACTCTCCTCCTCCGGTCCCCCTCGAAGCCGTACCTCCTAATTCCATAGGGATAGGAACAGGGGGGCTGGGGATTGGAAACGACAGGACCTGATCCGAACGCCCGCGAGCAGCCAGCAGGTTGTCGAGACGGATAGCCAGATCGATAAGTCCATCCAGTGTGAATGTGGTGTCCCGACATGCCAGCTCCCTGTGGACGTCCTCCCTGAGACTACATCTAAAATGATCAATCAAGGCCCTGTCGTTCCATCATGCTCCTGCTGCCAAAGTCCTAAACTCTAGGGCAAAATCCGGTATGCTCCTCGTCTCCTGACGCAGGTGGAACAGCCGTTCACCCGCCGCCCGACCCTCGGGTGGATGGTCAAAAACAGCTCGGAATCGGCGGGTGAACTCTGGGTAATTATCCTTAGCCGAGTCCGGACCATTCCGCACTGCGTTGGCCCACTCGAGGGCTCGCCCAGTCAAGCAGGAGACGAGGGCGCACACGCTCTCCTCTCCAGAGGGAGCAGGACGCACGGTAGCCAGGTATAGTTCCAGTTGAAGGAGGAAACCCTGGCACCCAGCCGCCGATCCGTCAAACTCCTGTGGGAGTGTCAGCCGAAGAGCCCCGGAGCCAGATGTGGTCGCAGAAACAGGAGGTGCTGGAGAAGGTGTTGCTAGAGATGAGGTGGGGAGGCCACGCCTCTCCCATCGATCCATTCTCTCCATCATTTGGTCCATAGCAGAACCAATCCGGTGAAGCACGCTGGTATGATGGAGGACCCTCTCTTCCATCGATGGGAGAGGAGACGCTGCTGCTCCTGCTGATTTCATGATGGTGCGGGATTCTGTCACGTCTAATCAAGGTGGGTGGAATCAGGCGCAGAGAGCAGATAGCGATATGAAAGTTTTATTCTCCGGTGAACAAGAAACACGGAAAAATCTAATTTTATTTGTCACATACACATGGTTAGCAGATGTTAATGCGAGTGTAGCGAAATGCTAGTGCTTCCAGTTCCGACAATGCAGTAATAACCAACAAGTAATCTAACTAACAATTCCAAAACTAATATCTTATACAAAGTGTAAGGGGATAAAGAATATGTACATAAAGATATGAATGAGTGATGGTGCAGAGCAGTGGCTAGTGATACATGTGTTACATAAGGATGCAGTAGATGATAGAGTACAGTATATACGTATACATATGAGATGAATAATGTAGGGTATGTAAACATTATATTAGGTAGCATTGTTTAAAGTGGCTAGTGATATATTTTACATCCTTTCCCATCAATTCCCATTATTGAAGTGGCTGGAGTTGAGTCAGTGTGTTGGCAGCAGCCACTCAATGTTAGTGGTTGCTGTTTAACAGTCTGATGGCCTTGAGATAGAAGCTGTTTTTCAGTCTCTCGGTCCCAGCTTTGATGCACCTGTACTGACCTCGCCTTCTGGATGATAGCGGGGTGAACAGGCAGTGGCTCGGGTGGGTGTTGTCCTTGATGATCTTTATGGCCTTCCTGTAACATCGGGTGGTGTAGGTGTCCTGGAGGGCAGGTAGTTTGCCCCCGGTGATGCGTTGTGCAGACCTCACTACCCTCTGGAGAGCCTTACGGTTGTGGGCGGAGCAGTTGCCGTACCAGGCAGTGATACAGCCCGCCAGGATGCTCTCAATTGTGCATCTGTAGACGTTTGTGAGTGTTTTTGGTGACAAGCCGAATTTCTTCAGCCTCCTGAGGTTGAAGAGGCGCTGCTGCGCCTTCTTCACGATGCTGTCTGTGTGAGTGGACCAATTTCGTTTGTCTGTGATGTGTATGCCGAGGAACTTAAAACTTACTACCCTCTCCACTACTGTTCCATTGATGTGGATAGGGGGGTGTTCCCTCTGCTGTTTCCTGAAGTCCACAATCATCTCCTTAGTTTTGTTGACGTTGAGTGTGAGGTTATTGTCCTGACACCACACTCCGAGGGCCCTCACCTCCTCCCTGTAGGCCGTCTCGTCGTTGTTGGTAATCAAGCCTACCACTGTTGTGAAGTCCGCAAACTTGATGATTGAGTTGGAGGCGTGCGTTGCCGCGCAGTCGTGGGTGAACAGGGAGTACAGGAGAGGGCTCAGAACGCACCCTTGTGGGGCCCCAGTGTTGAGGATCAGCGGGGTGGAGATGTTGTTGCCTACCCTCACCACCTGGGGGGGCGGCCCGTCAGGAAGGGCGGGGTCGGGGTCGAGACCCAGGGTCTCGAGCTTGATGACGAGCTTGGAGGGTACTATGGTGTTGAATGCCGAGCTGTAGTCGATGAACAGCATTCTCACATAGGTATTCCTCTTGTCCAGATGGGTTAGGGCAGTGTGCAGTGTGGTTGAGATTGTGTCATCTGTGGACCTATTTGGGCGGTAAGCAAATTGGAGTGGGTCAGGGTGTCAGGTAGGGTGGAGGTGATATGGTCCTTGACTAGTCTCTCAAAGCACTTCATGATGACGGAAGTGAGTGCTACGGGGCGGTAGTCGTTTAGCTCAGGTACCTTAACTTTCTTGGGAACAGGAACAATGGTGGCCCTCTTGAAGCATGTGGGAACAGCAGACTGGTATAGGGATTGATTGAATATGTCCGTAAACACACCAGCCAGCTGGTCTGCGCATGCTCTGAGGGCGCGGCTGGGGATTCCGTCTGGGCCTGCAGCCTTGCGAGGGTTAACACGTTTAAATGTTTTACTCACCTCGGCTGCAGTGAAGGAGAGACCGCATGTTTCCGTTGCAGGCCGTGTCAGTGGCACTGTATTGTCCTCAAAGCGGGCAAAAAAGTTATTTAGTCTGCCTGGGAGCAAGACATCCTGGTCCGTGACTGAGCTGGATTTCATCTTGTAGTACGTGATTGACTGTAGACCCTGCCACATACCTCTTGTGTCTGAGCCGTTGAATTGAGATTCTACTTTGTCTCTATACTGACGCTTAGCTTGTTTGATAGCCTTACAGAGGGAATAGCTGCACTGTTTGTATTCGGTCATGTTACCAGTCACCTTACTTTGATTAAAAGCAGTGGTTCGCGCTTTCAGTTTCACGCGAATGCTGCCATCAATCCACGGTTTCTGGTTAGGGAATGTTTTATTCGTTGCTATGGGAAGGACATCTTCAACGCACGTTCTAATGAACTCGCACACCGAATCAGCGTATTCGTCAATGTTGTTGCCTGACGCAATACGAAACATGACCCAGTCCACGTGATGGAAGCAGTCTTGGAGTGTGGAGTCAGCTTGGTCGGACCAGCGTTGGACAGACCTCAGCGTGGGAGCTTCTTTTTTTAGCTTTTGTCTGTAGGCAGGTATCAGCAAAATGGAGTCGTGGTCAGCTTTTCCGAAAGGGGGGCGGGGCAGGGCCTTATATGCGTCGCGGAAGTTAGAGTAACAGTGATCCAAGGTTTTGCCAGCCCTGGTGGTGCAATCGATATGCTGATACATTTTAGGGAGTCTTGTTTTCAGATTAGCCTTGTTAAAATCCCCAGCAACAATGAATGCAGCCTCAGGATGTATGGATTCCAGTTTGCAGAGAGTCAAATAAAGTTTGTTCAGAGCCATCAATGTGTCTGCTTGGGGGGGAATAAATACGGCTGTGATTATAATCGAAGAGAATTCTCTTGGTAGATAATGCGGTCTACATTTGATTGTGAGGAATTCTAAATCAGGTGAACAGAAGGATTTGAGTTCCTGTATGTTTCTGTGATCACACCACGTCTCGTTAGCCATAAGGCATACGCCCACCGCCCCTCTTCTTACCAGAAAGGTGTTTGTTTCTGTCGGCGCGATGTGTGGAGAAACCCGCTGGCTGCACCGCATCCGAGAGCGTCTCTCCAGTGAGCCATGTTTCCATGAAGCAAAGAACGTTACAGTCTCTGATGTCCCTCTGGAATGCTACCCTTGCTCGGATTTCATCAACCTTGTTGTCAAGAGACTGGACATTGGCGAGAAGAATGCTAGGAAGTGGGGCACGATGTGCCCGTCTCTGTAGTCTGACCAGAAGACCGCCTCGTTTCCCTCTTTTACGAAGTCGTTTTTTTGGGTCGCCGGCTGGGAAGTCGTTTTTTTGGGTCGCCGGCTGGGATCCATTCCGTTGTCCTGGTTGAAATGCAGAACACAGGATCCGCTTCGCGAAAGTCATATTCTTGGTCGTACTGATGGTGAGTTGACGCTGATCTTATATTCAGTAGTTCTTCTCGACTGTATGTAATGAAACCTAAGATGACCTGGGGTACTAATGTAAGAAATAACACGTAAAAAAAACAAAAAAATGCATAGTTTCCTAGGAACGCGAAGCGAGGCGGCCATCTCTGTCGGCGCCGGAAGTAGATGACAAATAAACAATCCCGCACAAACAAGGGCGGGACAACCTACATTATATACAGACACAAATTAACTAAACAACACACAGGTGAAACCAATCAGACAAAACCAACAGATACACGAAAAGGGATCGGTAGTGGCTAGTAGGACGGTGACGACGACCGCCGAGCACCGCCTGAACGGGCAGGAGAGCCAACCTCGGCGGAAGTCGTGACACATATTTGAGATTCTTCAAAGTAGCCACCCATTCTCACAACCAGCTTCAGGAGGTAGCCACCTGGAATGCATTTAAATTAACAGGTGTGCCTTGTTGAGTGTTCATTTGTGGAATTTCTTTCCATTTTAATGCGTTTGAGCCAATTAGTTGTGCTGTGACAAGGTAGGGGTGGTAAACAGAAGATAGCTCTATTTAGTAAAAGACCAAGTCCATAGTATGGCAAGAACAGCTCAAATAAGCAAAGATAAATGACAGTCCATCATTACTGCAAGACATGAAGGTCAGTCAACACGGAACATTTCAAGAACTTTGAAAGTTACTTCAAGTGCAGTCGCAAAATCCATCAAGCGCTATGATGAAACTTGCTGTCATGTCTTGTTATGTCTGTTCCTGTCTTTTCTCTTCACTCTGTCTCTCTCTGCTGGTCTTTTTAGGTTACCTTCTCTGTCTCTCATTCTTCAGCTGTTCTACATCTCCCCTAACTAGCTTATTCACTCTTTCCCACCTGTTCTCTCTTCCCCCTCTGATTAGGTCTCTATTTCTCTCTCTGTTCCTGCTACTTTCAGTGTCTGATTCTTGTTTGTGTTTTTGATGCCAGAAGCAAGCTGTCGTCCCGTTTGCTTCCACCTTGTCCTATCCTGTCGGAGTCTGCCTGGCAGGTGCATCCTGCATTATACTAACGTTCTTTTTGTTCCATTGACTACGTTGGAAGAGGATTTATGCCATTCCTGTTTTTCATTAAAGAACTCTGTTTTCTGTTAAAACCGCTTTTGGGTCTTCACTCAAGTACATAACACTTGCTCTCATGAGGACCGCCACAGGAAAGGAAGAACCAGAGTTACCTCTGCTGCAGAGAATAAGTTAATTAGAGTTAACTGCACCTCAGATTGCAGCCCAAATAAATGCTTCACAGAGTTCAAGTAACAGACACATCTCAACATCAACTGTTCAGAGGAGTGAATCAGGCCTTCATGGTCAAATTGCTGCAAAGAAACCACTACTAAAGGACACCAATGAGAAGAAGAGACTTGCTTTGGCCATGAGACAGGAGCAATGAACATTAGACTGGCGGAAATCTGTCCTTTGGTCTGATGAGTCCAAATTTGAGATTTTCGATTCCAACCACTGTGTCTTTGTGCGAGTTGGTGAACGAATGATCTTCCTATGTGTGGTTCCCACCGTGAAGCATGGAGGAGGAGGTGTGATGGTGTGAAGGTGTGCTTAGTGGGACTATCATTTGTTTTTCAACAGGACAATGACCCAAAGCACACCTCCAGGCTGTGTAAGGGCTATTTGACCAAGAAGGAGATGACCTGTCCTCCAGAATAACCCGACCTCAACCCAATTGAGATAGTTTGGGATGAGTTGGACTGCAGAGTGAAGTAAAAGCAGCCATCAGGTACACAGCATATGTGGGCACTCCTTCAGGACTGTTGGAAAAGCATTCCTCGTGAAGATGGTTGACAGAATCCTAAGAGTGTACAAAGCTGTCATCAAGGCAAAGGGTGGCTACTTTGAAGAATCTCAAATCTCAAATATATTTGGATTTGTTTAACACTTTTTTGCTTACTACATGATTCCATATGTGTTATTTCATAGTTTTGATGTCTTCACTATTATTCACCAATGTAGAAAATAGTAAAAATAAAGAAATACCCTTGAATGTGTAGGTGTGTCCAAACCTTTGACTGGTACTGTATGTTTACCAGTTTCTTGAAAAACTTTGCAAATGCAACTTATTTCTAGAAATAGTCTATTCTCTCCTTTTAAATTGACACTCTTATCCAGAGCAACTCAGAGTAGTGGGTGAATACAGTTTCAAACTGGCCCCTGTGGGAATCAAACCCACAAACCTAACATTTTAAGTGCCATGCTCTACCAACTGACCGACATCATCACATCACATTGTCACAAACCACTTGATATCCCAATGTACTCAATTACTGCATTGTTTTTCTTCATGGTGATAGAAAGTCTACAGGTACAAACCTAGATGACCAGCCTATGTACAATAATGTCATGTATATTTAAATTAAGTGGTTTGTACGGATGGTAAATTAATACTGCACAAAAAGTGTTATTTGATCTAGAAAGATATTTAATTTGATGTTTTGTGTCTTTGCCCATAATTTTGCACCTTTTGGATGTAAATGTTTGACGACAGGGTTTTTGTTCTTTCTGGATTCTATTAGAATGACGATCACAGAGAAAGGGACAAGGCAACTATTACAATTCCAACTAATGAATCCTGCAAGATGCTGTTCTTAATTATACAACTAGCTTTTTTGCAAAAGCAGAGATGCTGATAACATGTTTTTGTCTGCACTACATATATATGTCTATATCACTCCCCTAATACTAGTAAAGGGCCAGTACATTACTTTTGTGAGAAAAAATATATATGTATGGGCTTGGTCAAATGTGGTGCACTTTAATTGCACTTTAGAGTGCAATTTGGAATGCAGCCTCTGTGATGCCTCTGAGGTAATCCTATTACCTCAAATAGTCATCATTCTAAACAATCATTTCATTTTTCTGTGTCAGTGTCTTTATGGGGAAGTCTGCAATTTAAGTAAATTGCTGTACCGCCACCTTTAATTCTCAGTGGACTGGAATGCAACAGTCATCAAATGAACAGGCAGTTAACCCACTGTTCCTAGGCCTTCATTGAAAATAAGAATGTGTTCTTCAATGACTTGCCTAGTTAAATAAAGGTAAAAAAAAAAATCAGGTCACTTTAAATGTGGCACCTTACTTAGAACAAAGTCAATGAAGTAACTCTTGCCAGCGAGTAATGTTGAAAGAAAATTTGACTAGGGTCCATAGGGCTCTGGTCAAAAGTAATGCACTAGATAGGGAATAGGATGCCATATAGGACATAACCAAGGACTTTCAAGTCGCGCAGCGTTATTTTTCAGGAAGTGACACGTGTGATGGGGATACATTTACCCTCACGCCCACATTTGTGCAGCCAGGTAGGATCTTCGTGTCAACATTTTCCTGGTTGGTTCGACGCGCAGGCTGAGCTATCATTGTCCGTGATTACATCCTGCTTACGTGTAGTTTACTATGGTACACCACACCAAGGGATATACATTCATAAAACATTCACCACTGCTCTTCGTTTACACTCATTGTCCTGATGTAAACGCAATGAGGGTGCAAAGTGTCGTATAAATATTTCAGAGTGGAAATTGTCAAGGCAAGCGGCGGGCAGATTTCATCAAACAATTCCTAAATGAGAGAAGTTTGTCTGAACTTATTAAGGCAACAACTAAACGAGATGGCGGCTCAATGTTTGATTAGGAGAAACTGCAGTGCCCAGAAAGATCTACTACTACAACAACTCGAGGCAGTACATCTTTAAGTAAATGTTTTGGAGAGCTGCTGTGTCCACTTCAAGTTCCTCTACAAGGAACAGTCTTGTTCGTACAGAAATAGAACTACAGTACCAATGATAGCAGTGGTTCATAGCAAAAGTGAGATGAGAGTGAGAACCTTGTTTGGACTACAGTCGTGAGAGAATTGTTTTCCTGCCATTCAAACGGTTCATGGGTCTTTTGCATAGCAGGGTTAAGATTGTCAGTCTTGCATCTCACAGTCTTCACTGTTCTTACAGTTTCAAACACTTGTCTCTGACACACTGGCAGAACTTTTGGCAGGAGGTGTAGAGAGTTAGAGAGAGACACATGAGTGTGGACTCCGACATGTTTTCGTGTCACTGGCCCCGCCTGCCATTCAGAGGTATTGAACTTGCACTAAACTGTTTTGGAAGTTATTATAGCATTGAATGGCTCAAGGACAAACAGGGCCTATTCAACAATGTCCATTGAGACAAATGGAAACTGAGTAAGCAAAGTTGAACCGGATTTGTTTGACATATCAATTCATTTCAACCACCACACCCCCTTACCGAGGTATTTGGCATGTGCGCAGGGCGTGGAAGATCTCACACAACATAACAGCCAAGGTACTGAAGGGGTACCATAACAACATGTAAATAATGACTGTGTGGAAATATTCACACAGGTCTTTTATTTGAGCCTCTGTGTGTGTGTGTGATTGATTGCGTACATGCGCGTGTGAATTTGTGTGTGCGTGCATGTGTGTGTGTCACTGAATAACACAGAATAGAGCTAAACAAAGGCCCTGGCTATTGTCACTATTGTCTGACCACTGGGAAAGAAATACATTTCACATTTTAGTCATTTAGCAGTTGTTCTTATACAGAGCGACTTAGTGCATGCATTTTCGTACATTCTCTTGTTCATATTTGTGATCTGTTACAGACACTTTGACTACTTTCACCTAGATAACATCCCTTATCATCATAACCTTCATTTAGCATTTATTTAAGGGACAATACACAATAATCTGATAGTCAACCTGGATAGATTAGTTCCAGATTAACCAAACCGTTCATATTTGTCGTATTAAACTGGGAGGCTAAAAACGGAATACAATATTCACTCCTTGGTCTATAGTAGACCAGTGATGCATGGTGAAGTTTAACTGTGTAACAGTCTAAAACCCAATGCTCTGTACAGTGTGTGGTGCCACACCGTAGTGATATTTATGAGAAAGAGATGGTTTCTCTTGATGGCTGGTTGGCTGACTGGCTGGCTGACTGGCTGGATGAGAACACTCCCTGGGTGGTACAGATTCACCTTATCAGACAGAGCTCGGCTGTTAGTCATGGGAGAGAAATCAAAGACTTGGCTTTAACATAAAACATGATTAAACATCTCCCTCTCTTTTTCTCTCTGTCTCCATCTCTCTCACACACCTGTGTTTGACAAAAAAATGCACATTGAGACAGAACAAAGGCAGGATTAAACATCTCTTCCTCTCTTTTTCTCCCTCTCTCCCTCCCTCTCTCTTTCTTTCGCTTTCTCTCTCTCACTGCCTCTCGCTTTGTCGATATATTAATAGTGGCAATGTTACGCTAATAGGTGGTGACAAATGTCCTATTTTCTTGTTTGTCTTTTTATTTTTCAGGTACTGACTCTGTATGTAATACTTTGATTTTACAATGACGGCTTACACTAGTTAATTATTTCAGTCCGATTTGACTTATTTTACTAAGTCGTTATGGCTTAACATAGTATCTTTCATTTTTGACCTCAACATTCTTGTTGGATAGATACTTTGATAGCAAACATGCTAGCGCTGCTAGCTAGCTAATGTTAACGATGCAAAAGGCGCTAGCAAACCGGCTATGATGGATGCCTCCATCTAGTTTCCAAGAGCAGCACACCGGTAAGTCAACTTTACTTTCAAACTTTGTAATCATCTGCAAAGTTGTTTTACATGAAATTATACTAGCTAGCTAGATAGATGTTTTGTTAAAAAGCCTGTTGGTGTCGTTGGTTGTTTCTTTTGGCTTAAGCTAGCTAAGCTATCAACTGGCTAGCAAGGTGGATAATAATGTGGTGTACAGTAGGCTACAGTACCGTTACAGTATTACTGAAGGACAACAATATAGACTTGTCACTACTAGTTGGAAAATTGGTTGATATGGTGTGCAGTAGACTACAGTACAACATTACTAAATGATAACAACGTAGCCTTGTAACTAGCTAGTAGTTGGTTGATATGGGGTACAGTAGACTACAGTACAGCATTAGGTTCATATCCTGAGTCGTGATAGTATTTGAAATTCAATGCTCGACCGAGGGACCTTAAAGATAATTGTATGTGTGGAGTACAGAGATAAGGTAGTCATTCAAAAATCATGTTAAACTATTATTCCACACAGAGTGAGTCTATGCACCTTAATATGTGACGTAAGCAAATTGTTAATCTTGAACATATTAAGGCCATAACAAAGGTGTTGACTCAAGCCATTTCAGCTTTTAAGTTTAAATGAATTTGTATAAATTTGGAATAAATATTTACACTTAGAAATTATGGGGTATTGTGTGATGCAAGTGATAAAAAAATCTACATTTAATCATTTCAAATTCAGGCTGTAACACAACAAAATGTGGAAAAAGTCTAAGGGTGTGAATACTTTCCAAAGTCACTATAGCGTTAAAACTGCAACATTTTCTCTTAGCCTCAATGACAAAATATATAGAATAGCCTTATAAAACTGCAAATTGTTCTCTCTGCACCATGGCAAAGTGTGTTCATATGCAGTAATAACCTGATTTCCCCTCCCCACAAAAATTCCACCAAGAAAAACACACAAAATATAAGGGCTGGGGGTTCCCCGGGGCCCCAAATGCGGTAGTCCGGTACTGTATGGAGTGGATCTTTTAGATCATAATTCATGTTTAAATTATGGCCCATTCTTTCAAAGATGCCGCACAGGGTTCCCACTTGGCGGCACACAGAGAAATATTTATTTAATGACATACAATTTTCTCTTCATGTAATGAAAGCAACCTAAACAAGTTTAAGTCACAGACTCAGGAGTCTCAAAAGCCCCCCCAGAGAGAGACACAGCTTAATGTGAGCTCTCACATTTTTCCACGTGTTTTTTTTTTTTTACAAAAGGATAGATTTGGAGTTAGATAAACATGGATTTTTTGGCAGGTACATATGCAGGATGTTTCACTCCATAGCATGGCCTTCATTCCAGATCAAAACTCCAAACCTACAACCTAATTTTTACCAAAATGAATTACTGCTTCCAAAGTTTTATTTTTCCAAGCTATACGGAGGTGCTCTAGCCAACAAACAGCAGAAACCTGAAGACACCATTCCAACCTGGAACTGAGCCAGATACAAATTCAATTAGCACTAAGGTGTGAAGTAAAAGGCCATTGGGCCCAACAAGTGTCAGGAGTCCTTGAAGCATCCTCTGAAGCCCCCTCCTGCTGTTCAAAGACCATTCAAAGGGCATTTTCTACAAGAAATCTGCCTCCAGAAATAAAAGCTTCTCCCAAGTGGGTGTGACACCTACAACCATTGCCCGCTGCACTGCTGCTTGGATTCCACCTGGCGATCTGTTCACCATCAGCCATGGCCTGTCTCCCCCTGTTTGGAACAGGTACATCCACCACACTCACCCCTCTCTCCCGAGCTTTCGCTCGCCTCCAGCACAGATGCACGGTTGGGGCGAGTGACTCTGAACTTACGATGGCTAGCCCCATGTCGTTATAGATTGACATTTTTTCTTGTGCATTTTGATATTTTGCCTCATGCTTTGTTGACTATAAACTTTCTTTACCCAACCATGGGACAGACTGTTTGTTCCCACACTCTGACTTACTTACACAGACATTTGGCCTTTCATCCTTTTCTAACCACCTCTCATCGGCGTTGTATTCATGTTATCTGATGAAATTGCTGTACAATATGATCTTGTTGCCATCTGATGCACATTCAGATGTCATAAGTCAGCATTGCAGAGCTCTCCCTGTCCTCTGCCGTGCCTTGATTGTATTAACGTTGATGATATCTGGAAATGTCCATGTACACCCTGGCCATCTACTGTTAATAGACCCAATTCTGACTTGTGCTCTGATATCTGCTTCACTGATTTCTGTTCTCGTAAAAGCCTGGTTTTCTGCACGTTAACACGATAAGTTTATTACATAAAATGGATCTATTGAAAGTGTGGGTTCACAGCTCCAATCCCGATGTGTTGGTCATTACTGAGACGTGGAGTGTTTTGAATACTGATGTCAATAACCTTTCTGGTTATAACCTTTTTCGACAAGACAGATCTTCCAAAGGTGGGGGAGTGGCAATCTTTACCAAGGATCAACTTCAGTGCTCGGTTGTCTCCACGAAGTCTGTCCCAAACAATTTCATTTGCTGGTTTTAAGTGTTCAACTTTCAAATAGCTCTTTGTTGACTGTTGCTGGGTGCTATCGTCCTCCATCAGCACTGGCCCGTACCCCTAAGCTCTCTCTTGGCCCCTTACACTGAATTTGTCCTGCTAGATGACATAAACTGGGACATGCTTAAACCACCTGACCAAGTAATAAAGCAATGAAACTCCCTAAATCTTTCTCAGATCATCACCAATCCCACAAGGTATGACTCCAAACACCCAGAAAAGGCTACTCTCCTCGATGTTGTCCTCACAAAAAATCCTGATAGGTATCAGTCTGGTGTTTTCTGTAATGACCTTAGTGATCACTGTTTTAGAGCCTGTGTTCGTAATGGCTGCTCAGTGAAGACCTGTCCTGATTTGTCATAGACTCTTACTAAAAAACTTTAAAGAGCAAGCCTTCCTTCATGAACTGGCCTCTGTAAAATGGTACAGAATCAGCTTGATCCCCTCTGTCGAAGACTTTCTTTTTGACCTTCTTTTTTCAGTGGTATTGTTAACAAACACGCCCCCATAAAGAAAATTAGAGTTAAAAACAGGTTCAGCCCCTGGTTTGACCGTGATCTTGCAGAGTTATTCCACCTCAAGAATTGCATTTGGTGAAAGGCTCGGCACACGCATACTCAGGCTGACTGGCTCTCGTTCAGGGAAATGAGAAATACGTGCACTCAGGCTATCCGGAAGGACAAAGTTAGTTAATTTAAGGAGCAGTTCTCTCTCTGTGGGTCTAACCCCAAGAAGTTCTGTAAAACAGTTAAAGACCTGAAGAATTAACCCTACTTCTCACAGCTTCCCATGTACCTTAATGTTGATGATGTGGTTATTACTGAAAAGAAGCACATGGCTGAGCTCTTTAATCACCACTTCATTAAGTCAGGATTCCTATTTAACATTTCCTCATCTCCCTCCCCTTCTAATGCGACTATCCCGATGCTTCTCCTCTTTTTCCCCTGCCCCGCTACAAAGTTTCTCCCTACAGGCAGTCGACCAAACAAAAATAATCCAAATAAAATAAAATGATGACCCCTTCTGAAAGTCCACTATAGCATAGTGGCAGCGTAGACATATTCAATCAATCCCTATACCAGTCTGCTGTTCCCACATGCTTCAAGAGGGCCACCATCGTTCCTGTTCCCAAGAAAGCTAAGGTAACTGAGCTAAACGACTACCGCCCCGTAGCACTCACTTCCGTCATCATGAAGTGCTTTGAGAGACTAGTCAAGGACCATATCACCTCCACTATTCCTGACACCCTAGACCCACTCCAATTTGCTTACCGCTCAAATAGGTCCACAGACGATGCAATCTCAACCACACTGCACACTGCCCTAACCCATCTGGACAAGAGGAATACCTATGTGAGAATGCTGTTCATCGACTACAGCTCGGCATTCAACACCATAGTACCCTCCAAGCTCGTCATCAAGCTCGAGACCCTGGGTCTCGACCCCGCCCTGTGCAACTGGGTACTGGACTTCCTGACGGGCCGCCCCAGGTGGTGAGGGTAGGTAACAACGTCTCCTCCCCGCTGATCCTCAACACTGGGGCCCCACAAGGGTGCGTTCTGAGCCCTCTCCTGTACTCCCTGTTCACCCACGACTGCGTGGCCACGCACGCCTCCAACTCAATCATCAAGTTTGCGGACGACACAACAGTGGTAGGCTTGATTACCAACAACGACAAGACGGCCTACAGGGAGGAGGTGAGGGCCCTCGGAGTGTGGTGTCAGGAAAATAACCTCACACTCAACGTCAACAAAACTAAGGAGATGATTGTGGACTTCAGGAAACAGCAGAGGGAACACCCCCTATCCACATCGATGGAACAGTAGTGGAGAGAGTAGCAAGTTTTAAGTTCCTCGGCATACCACATCACAGACAAACTGAATTGGTCCACTCACACAGACAGCATCGTGAAGAAGGCGCAGCAGCGCCTCTTCAACCTCAGGAGGCTGAAGAAATTCGGCTTGTCACCAAAAGCACTCACAAACTTCTACAGAGGCACAATCGAGAGCATCCTGGCGGGCTGTATCACCGCCTGGTACGGCAACTGCTCCGCCCTCAACCGTAAGGCTCTCCAGAGGGTAGTGAGGTCTGCACAACGCATCATCTGGTGCAAACTACCTGCCCTCCAGGACACGTACACCACCCGATGTTACAGGAAGGCCATAAAGATCATCAAGGACATCTACCACCCGAGCCACTGCCTGTTCACCCCGCTATCATCCAGAAGGCGAGGTCAGTACAGGTGCATCAAAGCTGGGACCGAGAGACTGAAAAACAGCTTCTATCTCAAGGCCATCAGACTGTTAAACAGCCACCACTAACATTGAGTGGCTGCTGCCTACACACTGACACTGACTCAACTCCAGCCACTTTAATAATGGGAATTGATGGGAAATGATGTAAAATATATCACTAGCCACTTTAAACAATGCTACCTTATATAATGTTACTTACCCTACATTATTCATCTCATATGCATACCTATATACTGTACTCTATATCATCGACTGCATCCTTATGTAATACATGTATCACTAGCCACTTTAACTATGCCACTTTGTTTACATACTCATCTCATATGTATATACTGTACTCGATACCATCTACTGTATCTTGCTTATGCTGCTCTGTACCATCACTCATTCATATATCCTTATGTACATATTCTTTATTAAACCCCAACTTACACTGTGTATAAGACAGTAGATTAGGAATTGTTAGTTAGATTACTTGTTGGTTATTACTGCATTGTCGGAACTAGAAGCACAAGCATTTCGCTACACTCGCATTAACATCTGCTAACCATGTGTATGTGAAAAATTTGATTTGATTTGATTTGATTTGGTTATAGTGTTGGACTAGTAACTGAAAGGTTGCAAAATCAAATCCCCAAGCCGACAAGGTACAAATTTGTCGTTCTGCCCCTGAACAAGGCAGTTAACCCACTGTTCCTAGGCTGTCATTGAAAATAAGAATTTGTTCTGAACTGACTTGCCTAGTATAAAATGAATAGGTTGTTTTGAGATTGTATTTAATTTCTAAACAGTCATTCTTTATCCAGTGGTGACATATCGACATTCCCTCTCCATCTAACAACAGCTCATTCTGTTTAAGTTATATTCAATTCAAGTTAAATGATATGATGGATGGTTCTCTCCAGTTTTATAAAGTGGGCATGGAACCCATTATTCTTGTGTTACAAAACTGGCAAATTCAGTCCTTCGATGATTTCAAAATATTGGGCTTATTTTGTTCTATTTATTTCTCTGACCAAAGTAATCTTGTCATAGACCGAATGTTGGGTTTTACACGTGTAGCATTACACACGTCTTAGGGGCATTTGCGTTTCCATTTCTTTACATGCTCATGTGAAGCAAAGGGCTCACCTGAAATCCCTGGCTAAGAATTCACTTTGGGTCTGATCTCGTGGATCCCAATCATCTACACACCATGCCTTCTCTCTGGTGATTAGATTTAATGACAAATTCTTTTTCAAATTATTTTCAAGAATACTGTCATAATTCATAAGGGCCAGAGTCCCATTCAAGACACTGGCAATTAATCTTGTAACCCAGAGAGGCCTTCATCTAATGTGTACAAGCTGGAGCCAAGATATTAACCCAGCCAAAGGGTCTCTCTTTTCTTCACAACACACACACACACACACACACACACACACACACACACACACACACACACACACACACACACACACACACACACACACACACACACACACACACACACACACACACACACACACACACACACGCACACGATAGAGGGGAGAATAAATATTTTATGCGCCACACTGCTGAGATCCTTGGATTTAGAAAAAAATGGTGAGGTTTTGTGGGGTGCAAAGAACAGCTTTGATGTCACAGTATATCTTTCTGAGTTGCTTGGCTCCGGCATAGAGCTTCAGGTTTTACTTAACATAGCACCAAAAGTCTAATTTAAGGGCTGGCTTATGGAGATTTGACTTTATATACTGCCGGCCCTTCTCCGAGTGCTTTAACAGCTTCTCTGTGTTGGTGATTGTAACTCACATGCAAAGGTGTTTGGCCAAAACCAGCGCTGGGTCTGGTCTGGTGCTAAAAAGACTTTGGAAATATATAATCCTGGACAGTCATGAAAAAGGAGGGAAGTAGATCAAATATATTATTTATATTCTGGTCTGGTTTTATTCATAATAGTGAAGCAATGATTTTATGAATAGTTAGTGTGTGTCTGTGTGTTTTGATATAATAGGAGTTTCAACAAATGCTGCAAATACCTCATCTACGGAAAACAATGTGAAATTAAGTTATTCAGTATTCACATGTTCACGTCAGGCAATTTGGCCAACGTAATTGCATTTCAATTACAATCTACATTTCTTGTATAGACAACTGAATTTAAAGTGAATTCACTTAGCATATCAAATTCCACTGAAAAACACTCAAAGGCAAGATGGCGCCAACAGATAGGGCAGCTCTGCGTCTAGCTCTTAAGCAACTTCGCAGTATTTTCTTTTATGTGTTATTTCTT
The DNA here is from genome assembly GCF_036934945.1 of Oncorhynchus masou masou. NCBI lineage: Eukaryota > Metazoa > Chordata > Actinopteri > Salmoniformes > Salmonidae > Oncorhynchus > Oncorhynchus masou. Next base: position 54,407,875 of record NC_088233.1, read on the forward strand.
ACATTATTAGCCCCTAAAATGTTGGTGTTATTACATATAGCCGGACATACCTTTTAGATATCAGAGTGACAGTGACTTACCAGCATCACGACCAGGAATATGACCTTCCTGAATCTGATCCTTTGTTCGTACCCCCCAGGGCAATTGAACTGATTCCAGAGGCTGATCCAAAACACCACCGGCAGAGAAGAGGTATTCAGAGTGGACTTCTAGTCCGAATCAGGAGGCCCCTTAGGCCATCTACCACTTACGAGTATATTACTCGATAATGTTCAGTCTCTGGATAATAACGTAGACAAACCCAGGGTGAGGATCTCCTTCTAGAGACATCAGGGATTGTAATATATTCTGTTTCACAGAAACATGGCTCTCTCAGAAGACACTCTTTTTGTCCATACAGCTATCTGGGTTCTCAGTATATCGTGCAGACAGGAATAAAGAACTCTCCGCGAAGAAGAAAGGCGGGGGTGTATGTTTCATGACTAACCACTCAAGTCCTTTTGTTCTAGACCTAGAATACCTCACAATCAAATGCCGACCGTATTACCTCTCAAGAGAATTCTCTTCGGTTATCGTCACAGCAGTGTATATTCCCCCTCAAGCCGATGCTACAATGGTCCTCAAAGAACTTCACTGGATTTTATTCAAACTGGAAAGCACATATCCTGAGGCTGCATTTATTGTAGCTGGGGATTTTAGCAAAGCAAATTTACTCCTCAGATACCCCAAATTTGAATCTAATCGAGAATCTGTGGAAAGAACTGAAAACTGCTGTTCACAAATGCTCTCCATCCAACCTCACTGAGCTCGAGCTGTTTTGCAAGGAGGAATGGGAAAACATTTCAGTCTCTCGATGTGCAAAACTGATAGAGACATACCCCAAGCGACTTACAGCTGTAATCGCAGCAAAAGGTGGTGCTACAAAGTATTAACTTAAGGGGTCTGAATAATTTTGCACGCCAAAATTTTCAGTTTTTGATTTGTTAAAAAAGTTTGAAATATCCAATAAATGTCGTTCCACTTCATGATTGTGTCCCACTTGTTGTTGATTCTTCACACAAAAATACAGTTTTATATCTTTATGTTTGAAGCCTGAAATGTGGCAAAAGGTCGCAAAGTTCAAGGGGGCCGAATACTTTCGCAAGGCACTGTAAATAGCCATCACCAGGCGGCTTCCACCCAGTTACATAACCCTGCACCTTAGAGGCTGCTGCCCGTTTACATAGACTTGAAATCACTGGCCACTTTAATAACGGAACACTAGTCACTTTAATAATGTTTACAGGTTTTTTCTTTACTCAACTCATATGTATATACTGTATTCTATTCTACTGTATTTTGGTCTATGCCACTCCGACATTGCTCAACCTAATATTTTTATATTCGTTAATTTCGTTCTTTTACTTTTAGGTTGTGTGTAGTGTGTGTATTGTTGTGAATTGTTATATATTACTGCACTGTTGGAGCTACAAACACAAGCATTCCGCTACACCTGCATTAACATCTGCTAAACATGTATGTGACAAATAAAAGTTGATATGCGAGACACTATTTCGTTCCCCCTTCTCTTTCTCTCTCAATCTTTCTCTCTTTTCTCCCTCTCTCTCACCTGTGTTTGACAAAAAATGCACCTTGAGACAGAAAAAGGCTGTAACGTAAGCTTGTTTCTCTTTAATATCCCTGCCAATGTATTCCTCTTGTCTGTAAGTGGTGCCTTCCATCTGTAACATGAAGACATTGATGAAGCCATCTCCCACTTGGCAGCTGCGTCATTATGTCAGAAGGTAATAAGAACTTTGTATGCGATACGGACGTACCTTGGTGCAAAGTGGGGCAGGTTTTCATATTAAACAGGTAGCCGGAGCAATCAGCGGTTGCGAAGAGGGGCAATGCATGAATGATTTTGCTGGTGCCTCTGAACAATGCTGACATCTACATACTACAACGCAATCAGACGAGACTAATTGTGGCTGCCAGCAGCTGACAAAAGCTCTGAACCATTAATACAAAACCGATATCTAAACAATGGCCCAACATGGTTCGCATCGCCAAGGGGTTACCTCTTTAGAAAGGGCAGCAATGGGACACATCCTGTGGTGTTTTCATCACCTCTGCTGAAAAAGTTGACATACACATATGACCTTTGATGAATTAGACAGGGACAAAGGAGAGCATACCCATGGAAGCAGAACAATTATCTAACCACCTACTCATCTGACAAACCACTACATCAAAAACACATTTCCAAAACATAATGTAATGACTGCCAGATCGTTGGGGACACCCTTCCCTCTGAAGGTAGGACTAGTCTGTCACAAGGGTGGAAATTATCATGGATGACACATACTGATTGACAAAGTCTAAACACCCCCTTTAAATAAATCTTCTTAGGGCTAGGCACCTTTTTTCTCCACTTCCTGTCTGAATGACGTGCCCAAAGTAAACTGTCTGTTGCTCAGGCCCAGAAGCCAGGATACGCATATAATTGGTACCATTGGAAATAAAACACTTTGACGTTTGTAGAAATGTTACAATAATGTAGGAGAATATAACACAATAGGAGAAAATCCAAAGAATAGTTATAATAATATAATATAATATAATAATTTTAGTACTGGGACACAGTCTTGGAAATGTGTTTTTGCGCACGCCATGAAGACAGCGCGCACCTGCTAAAATCAGTTTTCTATTGCACATACTTCTTTCCGTAAGAAATATTATAGTTGATCACATTTTAGGGTATCTGAGGAGTAAATAGAAACGTATTTTGACTTGTTGAAACAAAGTTTAGGGGTATATTTTCGGATTCCTTTCTCTGCATGTTGAATGAGTGGATTACTCAAATCGATGGCAACCAACTAAACAGACTTTTTGGGATATAAAGAATAATTTTATCTCACAAAACAACACTACATGTTAAAGCTGGGACCCTTTGGATGACAAATCAGAGGAAGATTTTGAAAAAGTAAGTGAAAATGTAATCTTTATTTGTGAATGTATGAAACCTGTGCTGGTGGGAAAATATTTTGATGTGGGGAGCCGTCCTCAAACAATCACATGGCATGTTTTTGCTGTAATAGCTACTGTAAATGTGCAGTTAGATTACCAAGAATTTAAGCTTTCAGCCGATATAAGACACTTATATGTACCTAAATGTTTAATATGCATAATATTTATAATTATTTATTTGAATTGCGCACCCTCCAGTTTCACAGAAAGTTGTTCCGCTAGCGGGACAAATATCCCTAAGTTAAAACACCTATTATTAAAATGTGGTCACTGTAATAGTGGAGTGGACGGTTCGGATAACACAATCCCCCCTGTGCATTAACTTGTTATGGCCGGGGGCAGTATTGAGTACCTTGGATGAATAAGGTGCCCAGAGTAAACGGTCTGCTACTCAGGCCCAGTTGCTAATATATGCATATTATTAGTATATTTGGATAGAAAACACTCTGAAGTTTCTAAAACTGTTTGAATGATGTCTGTGAGTATAACATATCACATATGGCAGGCAAAAACCTGAGAAAAAATCCAACTAGGAAGTGGGAAATTTGGGTTTGTAGTTTTTCAACTCATTCCCTATCGAATGCACAGTGTCTATGGGGTCAAATTGCACTTCCTAAGGCTTCCACTAGATGTCAACAGTCTTTAGAACCTTGTTTGATGCTTTTACTGTGAAGTGGGGGCGAATGAGAGGGGAATGAGTCAGAGGTCTGCCAGAGAGCCGGAATCTAAAACAAAAATCCAGAAAATCACATTGTATGATTTTTAAGTAATTAATTTGCATTTTATTGCATGACATAAGTATTTGGTCACCTACCAACCAGTAAGAATTCCGGCTCTCACAGACCTGTTAGTTTTTCTTTAAGAAGCCCTCCTGTTCTCCACTTATTACCTGTATTAACTGCACCTGTTTGAACTCGTTACCTGTATAAAAGACACCTGTCCACACACTCAAACAAACAGACTCCAACCTCTCCACAATGACCAAGACCAGAGAGCTATGTAAGGACATCAGGGTTAAATTGTAGACCTGCACAAGGCTGGGATGGGTTACAGGACAATAGACAAGCAGCTTGGTGAGAAGGCAACAACTGTTGGCACAATTATTAGAAAATGGAAGAAGTTCAAGATGACGCTCAATCACCCTCGGTCTGGGGCTCCATGCAAGATCTCACCTTGTGGGGCATCAATGATCATGAGGAAGGTGAGGGATCAGCCCAGAACTACACGGCAGGACCTGGTCAATGACCTGAAGAGAGCTGGGACCACAGTCTCCTCAAAAAAAACATTAGTAACACACTACGCCGTCATGGATTAAAATGCTCAAGCCAGCGCATGTCCAGGCCTGTCTGAAGTTTGCCAATGACCATATGGATGATCCAGAGGAGAAATGGGAGAAGGTTATGTGGTCTGATGAGACAAAAATAGAGCTTTTTGGTCTAAACTCCACTCGCCGTGTTTGAAGGAAGAAGAAGGATGAGTACAACCCCAAGAACACCATCCCAACCATGAAGCATGGATGTGGAAACATCATTCTTTGGGGATGCTTTTCTGCAAAGGGGACAGGACGACTGTTCCGTATTGAGGGGAGGATGGATGGGGCCATGTATCGCAAGATCTTGGCCAACAACCTCCTTCCCTCAGTAAGAGCATTGAAGATGGGCCGTGGCTGTGTCTTCCAGCATGACAACGACCCGAAACACACAGCCAGGGCAACTAAGGAGTGGCTCAGTAAGAAGCATCTCAAGGTCCTGGAGTGGCCTAGCCAGTCTCCAGATCTGAACCCAATAGAAAATCTTTGAAGGGAGCTGAATGTCCGCATTGCCTGGCGACAGCCCCGAAACCTGAAGGATCTGGAGAAGGTCTGTATGGTGGACCCCACCAAAATCCCTGCTGCAGTGTGTGCAAACCTGGTCAAGAACTACAGGAAACGTATGATATCTGTAATTGCAAACAAAGGTTTCTGTACCAAATATTAAGTTCTGCTTTTCTGATGTATCAAATACTTATGTCATGAAATAAAATGCAAATGAATTACTTAAAAATCATACAATGTGATTTTCTGGATTTTTGTTTTAGATTCCGTCTCTCACAGTTGAAGTGTACCTATGATAACAATTACAGACCTCTACATGCTTTGTAAGTAGGAAACCTGCAAAATCGGCAGTGTATCAAATACTTGTTCTCCCCACTGTAACTAAAGAAAACAAAGAATACTAAGGTCAGGGCATGACAGTACCCCCCATAGGTGCGCAAACATAAACATATATGGGAGGGTCTAGGTGGGCATCTAACTTTGGTGGCGGCTCTGGCTCTGCCCTTGAGCCCTTCGCCCTTGTAGCACTGACCCGTGGATCCTCGCTGGTCGCTCATTACTGCAGCTCATTGCTGGCGACCCCGGACTGGGGACCTTCGCTGGAGACCCCGGGCTGGGGACCGTCGCTGGAGACCCTGGGCCGGGGACCGTCGTGGGAGGTTCTGGACTGTGGCCCGTTGTGGGAGGTTCCGGACTGTGGCCCGTCGTGGGAGGTTCCGGACTGTGGCCCGTCGTGGGAGGTTCCGGAATGTGGCATGTCGTGGGAGTTTCCGGTCTGTGGCCCGTCGTTGGAGGTTCCGGTCTGTGAACTGTCGCCGGACGCTCTGGACTGGGTACTGTCGCCGGACGCTCTGGACTGGGTACTGTCGCCAGACGCTCTGGACTGGCGAGGCGCACTGTAGGCCTGGTGCGTGGTGCCGGAACTGGTGGTACCGGACTGGTGACATGCACCTCAGGGCGAGTGCGGAGAGGAGGAACAGGGTGTACTGGACTGCCGAGGTGCACTGGTGCTCTGGAGGCGGGCTGGGGACAGGAAGCCTGGTGCGTGGTGTTGGCACTGGTGGTGGTGCTGGTGTTGGCACTGGTGGTACTGGGCTGGTGACGCACCTCAGGGTGAGTGCGGGGAGCAGCCACAGGATGTACCTGACTGGGTAGGTGCACTGGAGGCCTGGAGTGTAGAGCTGACACAACCCGTCCTGGCTGGATGTTTATTTGTAACGCGCCAATGTACACTGAGATTTTTTTATATAAATATTAACTTTATCGAACAAAACATACATGTATTGTGTAACATGAAGTCCTATGAGTGTCATATGATGAAGATCATCAAAGGTCAGTGATTCATTTATCTCTATTTTTGCTTTTTGTGACTCCTCGCTTTGGCTAGAAAAATGGCTGTGTTTTTCTGTGACCTTGGCTCTGACCTAACATAATCGTTTGGTTTGCTTTCGTTGTAAAGCCTTTATGAAATCGGACTGTGGTGGAATTAACAAGAAGTGTAAAATCTTTAAAATGTTGTAAAATACTTCTATGTTTGAGGAATTTTAATTATGGTATTTCTGTTGTTTTGAATTTGGCACCCTGCACTTCCACTGGCTGTTGTCATATCGATCCCGTTAGCGGGATCTCAGCCCAAAGAGGTTTTAATGTCATGATCCTTCTGCAGAAGGAGAACCTCTTGGCTGGGTTCTTGTGAGCTTAGTGGGGATGTGCAGTTTGTGAACAATTAGTTATTTTTTAACTACTTTTTTTACTGATTTGAGAGTCATGATTTGTTTTTCTGAGTGGCTGTTATTTGAGTTGTTTGTTTGACCTGCCTGACCTATTTTCCGCAATAGAGAGAAAAGGTAAAGACATTGTTCGTTGGACAAAGCCTTTGTGGAAAATGGCGTTTTAAATTGTTTGTACTTTTTATAAACACCTAAAATAAGGTCTGTGGAGAGCTTATATGTCTTGTTCTATGGGAACTTATGTAATAAAAAAAGAACATAAAGCATGTAAAGGTTTCATAATTAATAAAGGTCACGGTAATTGACTGATATTGTCTCATAGAACAAATAAGATCTCCTAAGCTGATCGTGGACTATGGGAAAAGGAGGGCCGAACAGGCCACCATTAAAATTGACGGAACTGAAGTAGAGCGGATAGAGAGTTTCAAGTTCCTTGGTGTCCACATCACCAACAAACTATCATGGTCCAAGACAGCTGTAAAGAGGTCACAACAACACCTTTCCCCCACAGGAGACTGAAAAGGTTTGCCATGGGTCACAAAATCCTCAAAAAGTTATACAGCTGCACCATCAAGAGCATCCTGACCGGTTGCATCAATGCCTGGTATGGCAATTGCTTGGCATCTGGCAGCAAGGCGCTACAGCGGGTACAGCCCAGTATATCACTTTGACAAAGCTTCCTGACATCCAGGACTTATATACTAGGCGATGTCAGAGGAAGGCCCAAAAAATTGTCAAAGACTCCAGTCACACAAGTGATAGACTGTTATCTCTGCTATCGCATGACAAGTGGTACCGGAGAGACAAGTCTAGGAACAAAAGTTTCTTTAAAACCTCTTAAGGATCACACCCAAATTTTGCCTAAAATGACATACCCAAATCTAACTGCATGTACCTCAGGACCTGAAGCAAGGATATGCATATTCTTGATACCATTTGAAAGGAAACACTTTGAAGTTTGTGGAAATGGCAAATTAATGTAGGAGAATATAACACATTTGATCTGGTAAAAGATAATACAAAAGAAGTGTTTTCTTTTTTTTCTTCATCTTTAAAATGCAAGAGAAAGGACATAATATAATATGTCAGTTTCAACACAATTTAGTTTGGCCACAATATGTCAGCGGTGTGTGTGCAAAGTTTCAGATTGATCCAGTGAAGCATTGCAATTCTCTGCAATATTTTGTATCAAGTCTGCACAAATGTGCCAAATTGGTCAATTGATACATTTTCAAGTACATTACTATAGAGAATTTGCAAAAAATATATGGTAATACAAAATGTAAGTTTACACACTCCCAGGAATGTCATACATTCTAGATCATTAGGTTATACACTAACTTTCACACATCTAGATGGCCGGGTGGGGTGGGTGTGGAGCCAGACACACCAGGGGTTCAAACTGTAGACCCCAGTTCCTAATTCTGAATATAAAAATGTATTTTATCAAACAAAACCATGCTTCATTTTATCTCTGGAGCAATTTATCTCTGATTGCTGAATGTAAGTACATTTCATCTCTGATTGCTGAATGTGAGTACATTATTTACCTTCAGAGGTGAATGTATCAAACCAGTTGCCGTGATACGTTTTTTGTTGTTGTGCACTCTCCTCAAACAATAGCATGGTATTTTTTCACTGTAATAGCTACTGTAATTTGAACAGTGCCGTTAGATTAACAAGAATAAAAGCTTTCTGCCCATATAAGACATGTCCTGGAAAGTTTGCTGTTAATTACAACGTCATGCTAATCACATTAGCTCACGTTAGCTCAACCGTCCCGGTATAGGGACACTGATCCCGCAGAGGTTTTTAAGACAGCTGAACAACTAATCAAATGGCCACCCGGTGTCACGCCCTGATCTGTCTCACCTGTCCTTGTGCTTGTCTCCACCCCCTACAGGTGTTCACCCATCTTCCCCACTTATCCTCTGGCTATTTATACCTGTGCTTTCTGTCTGTCTGTGCGGTTCGTCTTGTTTGTCAAGCTTACCAGCGTTTGTCCTGTCAGCTCCTGTCTTTTCCCAGCCTCTCTTTGTCTCGTCCTCCTGGTTTTTACCCTTGCCTGTCCTGACCCTGTATCTGCCCGCCTGACCACTCTGCCTGTCCCTGACCCTGAGCTCCGTCCTGTACCTCTGTTCCACCTCTGGACCTCTGCCTATCCTGAGCCTGCCTGCCGTACCATACCTTGGCCTCTACTCTGGATTATCGACCCCTGCCTGCCTTGACCTGTTGTTTGCCTGCCACTGTTGTTACAATGAACATTGTTACTTCACACAGTCTGCACTTGGGTCTTACCTTGATTCCTGATACCCGGACTATTTACATTGAATCCCCTTGTTTTTGTTTATTATCTATGGTCACTTCACAGATTACCTCGGCTAACCTGTACCCCCGAACATTGACTTGGTACCGGTACCCCCTGTATATAGCCTCGTTATTGTTATGTACATTTCTTGTGTTATTTTATGAGTGATATTCTTTTTTTACCTTAGTTTATTTAGTAAATATATTCTTAACTTCTATTTCTTGAACTGCATTGTTGGTGAAGGGCTTGTAAGTAAGCATTCACGGTAAAGTCTACACCTGTTGTATTTGGAGCACCTGACAAATAAGATTTTGATATGATTTTAATCTCAGACCTTATTTTTGGTATTTATCAGAAAACCCATACATTTTCACTATAGGAATGGCTTACGAATCAGTGGTAACTGAACAGCGGAATAATTTAGCAGAGGAGAAAATAAAGAGAGTAGGTATTAAACAGACAAACAAAAATGCAGACCAACAGACAAAGAAACGGAAAGACCAAAAGCCAAAGAGAAAGAATGGGTGAAAAAAAGAGACAGACAAAGACATAAAAAGAGACAGAGAGGTTGATTTATTGACAACAATGTGGAGATGTGATTTATCTGGACATAGAGGGACCATTCCTCTCAAAGCAGACAGGACAGGGACGCAGTAGAGAGAGAACAGAAAAGGCAGAGAGAGTGCTTTTGAATGAATCAAGAGGAGATCGCCAGCTGTGTTTATCTGACCTCTGTCCAGCAGTCCACTCAGATCTCCACAGACTGACCTGCTTCAACACCAACACACCTCTACTGTTACTGGGTGCTTGAAAATATGCTGAGAAAACTACAACCCGTGGTCATGACAGAGAAGACATTACACTGAACACAAATATAATGCAAGTTACAATATTATTGTAGTTTACTGAGTTATAGTTCATACAAGGAAATCAGTCAATGTAAATAAATTCATCAGGACCTAATCTATGGATTTCACATGACTGGGAATACAGATATGCATCTGTTGGTCATGGATACCTTAAAAAAGGTAGGGGCATGGATCAGAAAACCAGTCAATGTCTGGCGTGACTGCCGTTAGCATCACGCAGCGCGAAACATGGGCCTCAGGATCTTCTCACGGTATCTCTGTGCATCAAAAAATCAAAATTTTACAGAAATAATATTTTTGTGCATATGGTATATTTCGGGGATCTTTTACTTTTTACGACAATGGGCCTCAGGATCTCGTCACGGTATTTCTGTGCATTCCAATTGCCATCGATACATGGGAATATGGGCCCAACACCATGAAACATGGGCCCAACATTTTACCTGTTGCATGTATATTTTTGTACAGTAATACATTGAAATGTAAAATTAATTTCAATGCATAGTTCTGGCAAGGTAAATAACAGGACCCCATGCTACATAATTTCAGAGTTCACACATCAACAACCTTAAAGAGTAGTCCATAGAAGAGAAGGGAGGAACAAAGCAACATTTAAAAAGTTATGCTCAGAGCTCCACTAAAGGATGGGAACCTGCATAGCTCACTAATCCTCCGGACCTGACCTTAAGCAATCAGTCGTGGGTCCCCACGCAGGCCTAGACACCCAGCGCAGCCTGATCAAAGCCTGTCAGCCTCCACAGCCGAGCCGGGGACCCTCTACCTGAGCTGAACAACCAGGAGACAGACCCAGTTGCTACCTTTACGCAGCTCAGAGAGAGAGGGGAACGGAAGGCAGGAATAAGGAGCATGGAGAAAGATAGGCAGAGAGAGATGGAGAGGGTAGGAAGAGAGAGGCAGGGAGAGTGGGCAGGGAGAGGGAGAGCAGAGAGAAAGAATGGATAACGGCAGGGAGAGAAACAGGAAGAGAAGCAAGGAGAGTGGCAGGGAGAGAGAGCAGGTAGAAAGAGAACCAGGGGCTGAGTCAACTACTCATATGAGTTTCAGTTATTGTAAGACCCCCTGAGGTCAGAAACTATTACGATTGGTTCAGTCAGGGGTCCAATCAAAACGGGGCAGAGGCGGGAGCTCAACATGGAGAGGACGCTGGTCAGCAAGATTGACTGGTCAGAAAATAAACTATATAGTTGACAGCAGAGAAATTGTTTGCAGCAGAAAACGTAAATTTGATAGTAACAAGTTTTTCCCATTTTCTTGTTAGAGCACATGGTTTTAGCTATGATTAGATACTGAATGCATCATTTGACTCTAGTTGCCAGCTATCTTCCTACATTAGCTAGGTAACCTAGCTTGTTAGCTCATAGCTGCAATATTCTTGTTTACAATGTTAAGATAGCAAACTAGCTACTTAGCTACCAAAAGCAGGCTTCCTGCTTGGAATTACATATTTCAAAGATAATATAAAACTATCTGTCTTCTAAGTTAGCTAAGTTTGCTCAACTTTAGTCTGCCCTGGGAAAAACTGTACAAACATGCAACTTTGAGGGCAACTAGTTATAAATAGTCAGACAAATGTATTGTCACAATTTTACTAATTTCATTGAACTCAAGTCATAGCATGTTTGAGTTCATTCAGTAGTTTTTACCTGAAGTAGAATTCTGTTGAAAAAGTATGTTAAAGTACCACATTTTTTTGTGAAAATTATACTGTTGCCATGGTGTTTAGATTGACACTAGTTGTAGATGTCCAAATTCATAATCAATATGCTGAAATAAGTTGTGATATTTTGAAGACCAATAAAAGTTACTCCCTACACGTGTCACACTTCTGTTCAGAGTACTTGTATTTTGCTAAATTAGTATCTTCCAAACTGCACACGCACTAATATTTACCAAGGGGTTATTTCAAGACTGGAATTGATAAGCTTGGTCTACTGTAATCAATAACGCATACAAATGAATCACTCACATTGAAATCAATGGAACTGTGACAATAACCATGGCGACATGTACCATTTGCACTCTTCTAACAGACAAACCTCAAAGAACACGTGTCTGTCGATAGATGATAACCTGTCACAGCCATTTATCAACGCGTATCTCTATGAGAAAAGGATTTCAATAGATGGCCAATATGGAAAAGGAAACAACACTTTGACTGGATCATTTCAACGAGTCTGAACCAAAGAGATTGATCTGTTTTCAGCAATCGATTGTGAGATTGTGATTACTATGAACTGTAATAATAACATCACCGATCTGAGGAATGAAGGATGTGTACTTCCTGTAATTATCATGACACAAGGTGAGACCCAGATGCAGACACAGGAGGCAGATGGTTAGAGTCTTATAATATTTATTCATCCAAAAGGAGGAGGCAAGAGAATGGTCGTGGACAGGCAAAAAGGTGAAAACCAGATCAGAGTCCAGGAGGTACAGAGTGGCAATACAGGTTCGGGGTCAAGGCAGGCAGGTAAAAAGTTCAGAAACAGGCAAGGGTCAAAACAGGGAGGGCGAGAAAAAGGAGAAATGCAAAAAGAATGCGAATGGGGAAAAACCGCTGGTTGACTTGGAAACATACAAGACAAACTGGCACAGAGAGACAGGAAACACAGGGATAAATACACTGGGGAAAATCAGCGACACCTGGAGGGGTTGGAGACAATCACAAGGACAGGTGAAACAGATCAGGGTGTGACAGTAATTATTATTATTGTGTGGTGAAAACAGTCGGTGTAATGTAGTCATCAAAGCAAAGGGTGGCTACTTTGAAGAATCTAAAATCTACAATATTTTTAGATTTGTTTAACCCTTTTTTGGCTTCTACATGATTCCATGTGTTATTCCATAGTTTTGACATCTTCACTAGTATTCTGCAATGTAGAAAATAGTCAAAGTAAAGAAAAACCCTTGAATGAGTACATGTGTCCAAACTTTTGGCTGGTACTGTACATTTGCATCTTGCTCAAATGCATGTAATACCTGACATGGCCTCGGGAAGATGTTTTGGGGTGGGGAGCGTTGTAGCCAATCAGAGCTACAGTAGGCTTTATACAAACAAGCCATTAGCCACAAGGCCTGCCAACATTCACTTTAAACTGGACTGTGTGTTTATAGGCAGTTGCAACAGCCCAACTTTAGATCATTAGAACACATTCGCCAAAAGCCACAAAATACACCTAAATGGATTTCTGTAAATATGTAAACACCACGGGAGTCCTCTTACATTTAGGATCTTTCCAGTCCTATTGATCAAACAACCATGAAAAGGTAGGCTCTCTCTCCCTTAGCTATGCACATCAACAACAATATCAACAACTAATGCTAGCCAGAGCAAGACGAGCTAAAAATCTAATGAAGGAACATTAGATACACCCTCTCAAACTTTTTCAGCTAGTTCGCCATCAAAATTGCACTGATAAACTATGGGGAATTGTAGCCTCCTCGTCCTTCTGCAGCTTGCCTGCCAATGCATGCTTGTCCCAACCAAGCACCCAAGATAACTGGCTAAAGTTGGCTAGCTTGCTAGCTAGCTACTGTACAACCAGACCCAAATGAGAGAATGCCTCACTCTGATCATTTTACTCACTGTAGCAGATTTGGTTAGGCTATTTACATATTATCTAGAGTGTTCTTAGCTAACTATTACTTTTTTACCAACTTTTACTGACACCTGTCATATCTAGCGGGTGTTGCGCAATCGTAAATTCATCAGTTGTTCTGCGATCTGGCACACTCAGAGGAGAGTGCTCTGAAATTGGAGAAGATGGTCATAGTGAATTTGCGAATACGCAAGAGATATGCTATCTGGGTAACAGTCGTTCAAGTCCGTGCTAGCTAAACAAATGACACCGGTATCTTAGAATATTTGGGATTTCTGTATAGCCACCGAAAAACCATTTCAGGGGAAAAAGTCAGTCACTCTCCCAGTCCTCCAATGGCATGACATCCTCCAAGCAGCTCACTAGCTAGCTAGAAATCTAGCCAACGTTAGGCTCCGTGTTTTTAGCTTGCTACATAATTAGATACACTATCCTATTAGCCACTTTATGACTGACTTGTGATCATTGCCCTTGCTAGTTTGATTGTATTGGCATTCCCAGCCTTAGTTACATTTGTCTGTTTTTGTCCAGAATATTGAGTCATTGAAACTGAAACAGTGCATCCCGAATGAAGGCAGCAAACAATGTACCAGGCCAGCTGCGATTTACAACCTGATAGCAATATTTTCTGGACTACCAAGAAATGTATTGGTGAATTATATTAATCATGCATTAAACTGCATCCATATGTTCTGCCAACAATGCCTTAGTGTACGTCATGAAATGTACAGTCAAATTTAATCTATTAAAACCTCTTATAAAGTTGGTTTTGTAGCATAATGTAACGGCTTTCGTCTGGTGAAGTAGAGTCGGACCAAAATGCAGCGTGATATTCTTGATACATGTTTAATGAAGATGAAAAACGAATAATACAAAAACAACAAACGGAACGTGAAAACCTATACAGCCTATCTGGTGAACACAAACACAGAGACAGGAACAATCACCCACGAAATACTCAAAGAATATGGCTGCCTAAATATGGTTCCCAATCAGAGACAATGATAATCACCTGACTCTGCTTGAGAACCGCCTCAGACAGCCATAGACTATGCTATACACGCCCAAGACAAAACACACCACAAAAAAACCCATGTCACACCCTGGCCTGACCAAATAAATGCAGACAAACACAATATACTTCGACCAGGGCATGACAGAACCCCCACCCCCTAAGGTGCGGACTCCCGGACGCACATCAAAACAATAGGGAAGGGTCCGGGTGGGCGTCTGTCAATGGTGGCGGCTCCGGCGCGGGACGTGTACCCCACTCATTCAATGTCTTAGTCCCTCCTCCTCGCATCCTAAGATAGTCCACCCTCGCCGCCGACCATGGCCTAGTAGTCCTCACCCAGAAACCCACTGGACTGAGGGGCAGCTCGGGACTGAGGGGTAGCTCGGGACTGAGGGGCAGCCCGGGACTGAGGGGAAGCTCAGTACTGAGAGGAAGCCCAGCACTGAGAGGAAGCCCAGTACTGAGAGGAAGCTCAGCACTGAGAGGAAGCTCAGGCAGGTAGTTGGATCCGGCAGATCCTGACTGGCCGGCGGTTCTGGCAGATCCTGGCTGACTGGCGGATCTGGAAGAGTCTGGTTGACTGGCAGATCTGGAAGAGTCTGGCTGACTGACAGATCTGGAAGAGTCTGGCTGACTGACACATAAACTGTGAATTTTATATTTTCTGACTGATATTATGATTGTCTGTTTGTTTCAATACTGCAAAGTAGTTCAACACTGTCAGTTCCACTTTAATCTTAGGTCACAGGTTACTTTGTGTACAAAATGTGAAATGTATTTTTTGCAATGGGAAGTAATCCACCCAGGCTCATCCCAGGTCCATCCATGTCTACGCCCCTGATGCAAACAGCACAAGATGACAATTGCGCATCACAAATAGCCTACTAACCAACATTTCTGACTAAACTTTTTCAATACCTGGTTTACCTTAGTTAGAATTTACTAGCAGATACATAAGTCGAAACGTCTTTCCTACCCTACCGGCAACCGATGTCATTAGTCTGTGAGCTGCACCATGCCACAACCAGCTGAGAGCTGAACACTCTGGCTGCCTGCAGATGATAACCAGTTGAAACTAGGCTGTGTGTGCAGCGAGCATGTGAATATGTTTCACATTTTGCGATTGTGTAGTACTTTGTGCATGATTTCTCTATTGTACTACATCATTTATGTCGTATACCTCTACTACACTACTTTGATACGCATCAGTAGGAATTATGAAGTCGGAAGTTTATATACACTTAGGTTGAAGTCATTAAATCTCGTTTTCCAACCACTCCACAAATTTCTTGTTAACAAGCTAGAGTTTTGGCAAGTCGGGGACTCCAAAGGACCCTGAGGATATACTGGCCCAATAAAATCACATCTGAACTCCACAAAACGACAGACACAAAAACACCCTTGAGCCTGATAGTGAAGAAAAGGAGATGGCGATGGCTGGGACATGCAGACTACCACCAGATGCATCTTGTGATTGCCCTATGCTGGACACCAGATGGGAAGAGGGAGCCAGAATGCCCAAAAGAGACATGCACTCTTAGAATTATTTTTCTCCAAAATAGCTATTTGCTGAGAGATGGGGTTCTATCAAGATCTATTTGTATCTGAAGAACCCTTTTTGGAAGACAAGAGTTCTTTGTAAAGCAAAGCGTTCTACTTAGAACAATTTTCCTCCTAAGACCTATTTTTGATTATTGTTTGGAAGGCCTGAAGGATTCTACATAGAACCCTTTTGAATCTGAGTAAGATTTTTTATTGTTTTATTTAGTTTAAATAGTGCCTGAGCATTAGTGTTTACCTCAGTGTTTCAACGTTAACATCTGGGGCCAGTTGCAACAGCTGGTTGTAAGTAAGTCACAGTAACTCAAGTTGTGCTCTATGCCGGACTTAAAAATGATACCTGTTGCACCACGTGCAATATCTGGGCGTAGATTCTATGTCTACTATAGAGCAGGCGTAGGGTATTAAATTGGGATCATCGTCATCATTATATGCATAGAAAATAATATAAATCTATCATTTCAAACGTCATGCACAGAGTAGTGCAGTGTTTCATTTTTACATGTTTCCAGTTGTTGTGTGTATTGTCCAACATTCTGACTCATATAGGAGAACACTGGGGACATTGCTTTGGAAAATGCAGATTTTGAGTGATTGGCTGGAGTTCTTGACTCTCCATACTGGTCATAACATGGCAAAGTGCTGGTTCCCTTTACTGAGCCTGGTGGTCACATCGCTCATGGAATCGCCATCTTTAGTCTTCGTGGTCCCAAGATAAATTAACTCCTCTATCTCTTCCAAAGCAGTGTGGTTGATGTTGATTTTGGTGTCAGCCCTGTTGTTTTTGTCTTTTGAATGTTTATGTTGAAGCCTGACATTTGTGCAGAGATCTGAGAGGATTTGACAGGTATAAGCAACATGGTAAAAGCTCCAATTGTTCACTAATGGGCTAGATGGAAGTTTTCTATATTGCTCACACTTGTCAAATTCTTTCAGAACTCCACAAGTGCATATGACGTAAGGTCGAGGGGTTGATTTGGGTATGTACCTTAGTTGTTCATTAGTGGGATGTTTACATCTCCTAAGTATCCTTCAATTCAAATATGGACCACAAAGAAGACTGTTCCACTGTTTTGTTTTTTTCCCCTGTTTTCCAATGCAGCTGTGGACCCCTGACCTGACTTTACCATCTCTAACCACTATAACCGTAAGAGGACTGGCTACCCCTCTGAGACTGATTCCTCTCTAGGTTTCTTCATAGGGTCCTGCCTTCTAGGGAGATGTTCCTAGCCACTGTGCTTCTGCCTCTGCATCGCTTGCTCTTTGGGGTTTTAGGCTGGGTATCTGTGAAGCACCTACTTGATTCACTCAACCCTGCTGCCCACTGCTAGTACTAGTTTGATATGTGATATTCATGAATTTAAAAAATGTAATTGTAATGTTCTAGGCACGACAGTGCATTGACATTGATATGATTGACATCATTGTTTAGGACAGTATGAGTAATACGACACCTCATGGTGAACCATTGGTACTACACTATGGAAATCAGTTGATGTACAATCACTGAACAACATGTACTGTATAATCTGTGCAAGTCTTCCAGGTGAACAACCACCTCTATCTTGTGTCTGGGCATTATTATACTCATATTACACATAGGAATGTCACTCACTGTTCATGAAAATGTTTGAAATGCTCTAAAATGTTTACTGAGTAGTCTGCATTCACAGCACTGCTTCACATCACTCTATGGGTTATGACTGACAGCCATTCTGAACTTGAGCACCGCATGGAACATGTTTCCCCCTTCCCTCCCGCTAATTGGGCAACTTTTGCAAATGTTTTCTTGTCTGAGTAAGGAAATGCTGTAAATTAAGAGAACTCCATGTATTTTGAAAGATAAATTGAGGATTATAATAAATACAGCTTTGATGTCATACAAGTAAGCCAGACATCCGTTAGTCTCAATGTGCACTTCACATTTCCATATCATCCAACTCATACAGTGTCAAAGTTTAAGGTCACTATGTTAGAGTTACAAGATGACATGGTGTCATAGCTTGTGTTCTGAACAGAGTGAGCCTATGTTTGTTAATTGTGAAGAGAATTTGAGGCAGAACACGCACCTGAATGCATGCATCCCACTGGGAAAAAACTGGCTGAATCAACATTGTTTCCACATCATTTCAACCAAAAAAATGTAACGTGATGATGTTGATTCAACATGGAAAACTGATTGGATTTTTGAAAAAGTCATCAACGTTAAGGGAATGAAAAAAAAAATCACACAACTTTTAAACTAAATCCAATGATACGGAAATGTTTTGTTGATTTCATGTTGAATTCACGTTAGTTGACAACTCAACCAAATGTAAATAAAACTAGACATTGAACTGATGTCTGTGCCCAATGGGAGGACTCCTTTCTATGTGCACCGGCATTTCCAGCGAGCACATTTTGGATCCTTGGAGGTTTTGGGAATGTATGTTTTCGGTTTCCCATTGGTTCTGGGAACGAAGCCATACGTTTCTTGACCAGTAAAACAGAACATATACTTCCGGCGCCGACAGAGATGGCCGCCTCGCTTCGCGTTCCTAGGAAACTATGCAGTTTTTTGTTTTTTTTACGTGTTATTTCTTACATTAGTACCCCAGGTCATCTTAGGTTTCATTACATACAGTCGAGAAGAACTACTGTATATAAGATCAGCGTCAACTCACCATCAGTACGACCAAGAATATGACTTTCGCGACGCGGATCCTGTGTTCTGCCTTACAAACAGGACAACGGAATGGATCGCATGCAGCGACCCAAAAAAACGACTCAGAAAAAGAGGGAAACGAGGCGGTCTTCTGGTCAGACTACGGAGACGGGCACATCGTGCCCCACTTCCTAGCATTCTTCTTGCCAATGTCCAGTCTCTTGACAACAAGGTTGATGAAATCCGAGCAAGGATAGCATTCCAGAGGGACATCAGAGACTGTAACGTTCTGTGCTTCACGGAAACATGGCTCACTGGAGAGACGCTATCCGAAGCGGTGCAGCCAACAGGTTTCTCCACGCATCGCGCCGACAGAAACAAACACCTTTCTGGTAAGAAGAGGGGTGGGGTGTATGCCTTATGGCTAAAGAGGCATGGTGCGATGAAAGAAACATACAGGAACTCAAATCCTTCTGTTCACCTGATTTAGAATTCCTCACAATCAAATGTAGACCGCATTATCTACCAAGAGAATTCTCTTTGATTATAATCACAGCCGTATATATCCCCCCCCAAGCAGACACATCGATGGCTCTGAACGAACTTTATTTAACTCTTTGCAAACTGGAAACCATTTATCCGGAGGCTGCATTCATTGTTGCTGGGGATTTTAACAAGGCTAATCTGAAAACAAGACTCCCTAAATTTTATTAGCATATCGATTGCGCAACCAGGGGCGGAAAAACCTTGGATCACTGTTACTCTAACTTCAGACGGCATCCCCAGCCGCATGCGCAGACCAGCTGGCTGGTGTGTTTACGGACATATTCAATCAATCCCTATACCAGTCTGCTGTTCCCACATGCTTCAAGAAGGCCACCATTGTTCCTGTTCCCAAGAAAGCTAAGGTAACTGAGCTAAACAACTACCGCCCCGTAGCACTCACTTCCGTCATCATGAAGTGCTTTGAGAGACTTGTCAAGGACCATATCACCTCCACCCTACCTGACACCCTAGACCCACTCCAATTTGCTTACCGCTCAAATAGGTCCACAGACGATGCAATCTCAACCACACTGCACACTGCCCTAACCCATCTGGACAAGAGGAATACCTATGTGAGAATGCTGTTCATCGACTACAGCTCGGCATTCAACACCATAGTACCCTCCAAGCTCGTCATCAAGCTCGAGACCCTGGGTCTCGACCCCGCCCTGTGCAACTGGGTACTGGACTTCCTGACGGGCCGCCCCCAGGTGGTGAGGGTAGGTAACAACATCTCCTCCCCGCTGATCCTCAACACTGGGGCCCCACAAGGGTGCGTTCTGAGCCCTCTCCTGTACTCCCTGTTCACCCACGACTGCGTGGCCACGCACGCCTCCAACTCAATCATCAAGTTTGCGGACGACACAACAGTGGTAGGCTTGATTACCAACAACGACAAGACGGCCTACAGGGAGGAGGTGAGGGCCCTCGGAGTGTGGTGTCAGGAAAATAACCTCACACTCAACGTCAACAAAACTAAGGAGATGATTGTGGACTTCAGGAAACAGCAGAGTGATCACCCCCCTATCCACATCGATGGAACAGTAGTGGAGAGAGTAGCAAGTTTTAAGTTCCTCGGCATACACATCACAGACAAACTGAATTGGTCCACTCACACAGACAGCATCGTGAAGAAGGCGCAGCAGCGCCTCTTCAACCTCAGGAGGCTGAAGAAATTCGGCTTGTCACCAAAAGCACTCACAAACTTCTACAGATGCACAATCGAGAGCATTCTGGCGGGCTGTATCACCGCCTGGTACGGCAACTGCTCCGCCCTCAACCGTAAGGCTCTCCAGAGGGTAGTGAGGTCTGCACAACGCATCACCGGGGGCAAACTACCTGCCCTCCAGGACACCTACACCACCCGACGTTACAGGAAGGCCATAAAGATCATCAAGGACATCAACCACCCGAGCCACTGCCTGTTCACCCCGCTATCATCCAGAAGGCGAGGTCAGTACAGGTGCATCAAAGCTGGGACCGAGAGACTGAAAAACAGCTTCTATCTCAAGGCCATCAGACTGTTAAACAGCAACCACTAACATTGAGTGGCTCCTGCCAACACACTGACACTGACTCAACTCCAGCCACTTTAATAATGGGAATTGATGGGAAATGATGTAAATATATCACTAGCCACTTTAAACAATGCTACCTTATATAATGTTACTTACCCTACATTATTCATCTCATATGCATACGTATATACTGTACTCTATATCATCGACTGCATCCTTATGTAATACATGTATCACTAGCCACTTTAACTATGCCACTTTGTTTACATACTCATCTCATATGTATATACTGTACTCGATACCATCTACTGTATCTTGCCTATGCTGCTCTGTACCATCACTCATTCATATATCCTTATGTACATATTCTTTATCCCCTTACACTGTGTATAAGACAGTAGTTTAGGAATTGTTAGTTAGATTACTTGTTGGTTATTACTGCATTGTCGGAACTAGAAGCACAAGCATTTCGCTACACTCGCATTAACATCTGCTAACCATGTGTATGTGACAAATAAAATTTGATTTGATTTGAAACTGAAGTGAAAATCCCGCCATTCTGGGAATGTACATTTTTAAGTTGCAGGGAGATTCTTTGAAAGTTTTACTATGATTCCCTGAGGTTTTCCTGGGAGCTTTTTTATTAATTACAGGTCATTTGAAGGTAATTAAATCATGTTCTGACAACATGTTTCAATATGACTTTTAATAACACTGCCAGCTTAGGTTAACTGCTATGAACTTCAAGCATGGAAATTAATATGCTAAGGCATCCATCATGCCTCACCTAAAGCCCATTCTTGTGGGAAGCTGCTATAGACCACCAAGTTCTAACAGTCAGTATCTGGATAATATGTGTGAAATGCGTGTTAATGTATGTGATATCAAAAGAGAAGAATATTTTCTGGGTGATTTAAATATTGACTGGCTATCATCAAGCGGCCCACTCAGGAAAAAAACCTTCAAACTGTGACCAGCACCTGCAACCTGGTTCAGGTTACCAGTCAACCTACCAGGGTAGTTACAAACAGCACAGGAATCAAATCATCAACATGTATTGATCCAATTTTTTACTAGTGCTGCAGATATTTGCTCTAAAGCAGTATCCAAAACCATAGGATGTAGTGATCACAATATAATAGCCATATCTAGGAAGACCAAAGTTCCAAAGGTTGGGCCTAATATAGGGTATAAGGGGTCATACAATAAATGTAGTAGTGATTCATATGTTGATGATGTAAATAATATGTGCTGGTCTGTGGTGTGTAATGAGGAGCAGCCAGACGCTGCACTTGACGCATTTATGAAATTGCTTATTCCACTTACTAATAAACATGCACCCATTGAGAAAATGACTGTAAAAACTGTTAAATCCCCTTGGATTGATGAGGAATTTAAAAAGTGTGTGGTTGAGAGGGATGAGGCAAAAAGTATGGCAAATAAGTCTGGCAGCCTAACTGATTGGCAAACGTACTGCAAATTAAGAAATTTTGTGACTAAACTAAATAAAGAGAAAAAGAAACTACACTATGAAACAAAGATAAATTATATAAAGAATGATAGTAAAATGCTTTGGGGCACCTTAAATGATATTTTGGGGGAACAAAGCCAACTCGGCTCCTTCATTCATTGAATCAGATGGCTCATTCATCACAAAGCCCACTGATATTGCAAATTACTTTAATAACTTTTTCATTTGCAAGATAAGCAAACTTAGGGATGACAAGTCAGCAACAAACACTGACACTACACATCTAAGTATATTGGACCAAATTATGAAAGACAAGAATTGTACTTTTGAATTCCGTAAAGTCAGTGTGGAAGAGGTGAATTTTTTGTTGTTGTCTATCAACAATGACAAGCCACCGTGGTCTGACAATCTGGATGGAAAATTACTGAGGATAATAGCAGATGATAGTGCCACTCCTATTTGCCACATCTTCAACTTAAGCCTACTAGAAAGTGTTTGCCCTCAGGCAAACACTTAATTCCGCTACCCAAGAATAGAAAAGCCCCATTTACTGACTCAAATAGCCGACCAATCAGCCTGTTTCCAACCCTGAGTTAACTTTGGAAAAAATGGTGTTTGAACAGATACAATGCTATTTCACAGTAAACAAATGAGCTATAGAATTTCAGCATGCTATTAGGGAAGGACACTCAGCAAGCACAGCACTTGACAAATGACACACATTTGACACACACAAATGACTGATGATTGGCTGAGAGAAATTGATGATAAAATTATTGTGGTGGCTGTCTTGCTAGACTTCAGTGCAGCTTTTGACATTATCGATCATAGTCTGCTGATGGACAAATGTGTATTTTATGGCTTTACACCCCCTGCTATAATGTGGATAAAGAGTTAATGGTGGCTTATGGCTGCATCCCTTGTTCTCAATTTCCGCCTGAAGACATACCCTAATCTAACTGCCTGTAGCTCAGCCCCAGAGGCAAGGATATGCATATTCTTAGTATAATTTGAATGAAAACATTCAGAAGTTTGTGGAAATGTTAATTGAATGTAGGAGAATATAACACAGTAGTATAACTGTAGTATAACACATTTCATGTGACACAGAACACAACGACGCCTCCATGCTGTGCCCTTTTGGCCCTGAGGCACAGTCATGCCTGCAGTAATGAACTGTGGCATATGAACACCACTGGAGGCAGGAGTAGAGGGGGCAGAGGTAGAGCGGGCAACTTGGCACCGGGGGCTCCCAGTCGGAGTCGCTATCACTGTGAAAGAAAACAAAAAAAATATTTGTATTGTATGAGCCTTTTATCATCACATAAAATTAACAGATATGTATTGTATAGAGCAGAGGGAACAGTCACTAAGGTTCATTCAACTCCGGCCAATGTTGTGGGCCTGCCCTCCACTGAACAGCACCCAATTGCTATTTCATATGGAAATGGAGAGGTTGTAGCAGGCGCAGTGGCCATGTGTATGTTTGCTGTTCTTCTCCATTCCAATTGAATAAAAAAAATGAAAATATCTGATATATCTAACATGGAATATACACATATATACATACAAGGGGGCAATATATATATATATACAAGGGGGCAAAAAAAGTATTTAGTCAGCCACCAATTGTGCAAGTTCTCCCACTTGAAAAGATGAGAGAGGCCTGTAATTTGAGACAAAATGAGAAAAAAAATCCAGAAAATCACATTGTAGGATTTTTTATTAATTTATTTGCAAATTATGGTGGGAAATAAGTATTTGGTCACCTACAAACAAGCAAGATTTCTGGCTCTCACAGACCTGTAACTTCTTCTTTAAGAGGCTCCTCTGTCCTCCACTCGTTACTTGTATTAATGGCACCTGTTTGAACTTGTTATCAGTATAAAATACACCTGTCCACAACCTCAAACAGTCACACTCCAAACTCCACTATGGCCAAGACCAAAGAGCTGTCAAAGGACACCAGAAACAAAATTGTAGACCTGCACCAGACTGGGAAGACTGAATCTGCAATAGGTAAGCAGCTTGGTATGAAGAAATCAACTGTGCGAGCAATTATTAGGAAATGAAGACATACAAGACCACTGATAATCTCCCTCGATCTGGGGCTCCACGCAAGATCTCACCCATGGGGTAATAATGATCAAAAGAACGGTGAGCAAAAATCCCAGAACCACACGGGGGACCTAGTGAATGACCTGCAGAGAGCTGGGTTCAAAGTAACAAAGCCTACCATCAGTAACACACTATGCCACCAGGAACTCAAATCCTGCAGTTCCAGACGTGTCCCCCTGCTTAAGCCAGTACATGTCCAGGCCCGTCTAAAGTTTGCTAGAGAGCATTTGAATGATCTAGAAGAAGATTGGGAGAATGTCATATGGTCAGATGAAACCAAAATATAACTTTTTGGTAAAAACTCAACTCGTCGTGTTTGGAGGACAAAGAATGCTGAGTTGCATCCAAA
The DNA here is from genome assembly GCF_036934945.1 of Oncorhynchus masou masou. Taxonomy (NCBI): domain Eukaryota; kingdom Metazoa; phylum Chordata; class Actinopteri; order Salmoniformes; family Salmonidae; genus Oncorhynchus; species Oncorhynchus masou. Next base: position 54,432,444 of record NC_088233.1, read on the forward strand.
GAACACCATACCTACTGTGAAGCATGGGGGTGGAAACATCATGCTTTGGGGCTGTTTTTCTGCAAAGGGACCAGGACGACAAAGGGTATTTAACAAAGTATTGAGATAAACTTTTGTTATTGACCAAATACTTATTTTCCACCATAATTTGCAAATAAATTCATTAAAAATCCTACAATGCGATTTCTTTCTTTCTCATTTTGTCTGTCATAGTTGAAGTGTACCTATGATGAAAATTACAGGCCTCTCTCATCTTTTTAAGTGGGAGAACTTGCAAAATTGGTGGCTGACTAAATACTTTTTTGCCCCACTGTATATACACACATACACACACACACACACACACCCAAACAAACCAAAACACACACACACACACAAACAAACCACATATTTCATTGCAAATTGCAAATTATATATATATATATATATATATGTATATATATATGTATATATTTATTTTTGCCAAAAAAAATATGTATATATATTTATATTTCATAAAACGGCATTAGCACTTACCCGTCCAAAAGTACGTCCTGTCCTTGCAGAAACAGCTCCTCAGTTCCTGTTTGAATCATAACACTCAAAGATTCCTCAAACAAAAAATCTGTCTCACTTTCACTTTTTCACTTTAGACTTTGACTTCACTTTTCCTGATTTATTCGCCATGATATCTTCAATGAAATCGTTGAAAATACAACTTTACGAAATACTGCTGCGCGTAACAAGCATCACAGCAACTCCTCTGATAGTCAAGGTGAGAATGGAGTTCGTTACACGTGCATTTACAAACAAGGAATGGTGGTCCAACCCAAAACCATTACATACTGGCGTTTACCTCAGCTCATTGGCTATCTACCCAGATAGATTTCAAGATGATCAGTGGTCATTGGGCAGAAATACAGCCAATCAACGAAGCTTCGCTAAAATTATTGGTGCGCAAGGTAGTCATTGCTCGTTGTCTTCAAATCAGTTCACTTCGGTCAATACTCCCCGCAAAAACAACAATGACGTTTGGCTGTGTTGCAAACATCCAGAGGAATGCACTGAAACCAACCATGACAAGATAAACGATTGTTTACCATGTGTAATTACGTCGAATGCTCCGTAAAAAAATTGATAGAGATGGAATTCACGGCACAAATGGGTTACAAAATGTTTCGATTTAGGGTATAAAAATGGATTTTATCAAAGAAAACGGCACTTCATTTGATCACTGGGACAATCAGGAAGAGATATAAGAGCAAGATATCAGAATGTATGTCATAATTTTACCTTCAGATGTGAATGTGTAAAAACTGTCATGGCGGAAAATGTTTTTGTTGTTGATTGCTCTTCTCAAACAAAAGCATGGTATTTGTTCTCTGTAATAGGTTTTTTTAATCGGAAAACGTAGTTTGATTACCAATATCCTAATCTTTTGAAGGATGTAAGACACTTGCATTTTCAAGAATGTTTAATGTTACGACGTTGTATTTTTAGTTGTCACTCTGAAATTTCCCCTGATGTTGATCCTGTACGGGGATTGCAGCCATAAGAGGTTTATGGCTGCGATCCCCGTACAGGGATCAAATATAATCTAGTTAGAATCAGGAATTCCCCAGGGTAGCTGTTTAGGCTCCTTGCTTTTTTTAATTTTATTTTTACTAATGACATGCCACTGACCTTGAATAAAGCCAGGGTGTCTATGTATGTGGATGACTCAACACTATACATGTCAGCTACTACAGCGACTGAAATGACTGCAATACTCAACAAAGAGCAGCAGTTAGTTTCAGAGTGGGTGGCAAGGAATATGTTAGCCCTAAATATTTCTAAAATGAAAGCATTGTATTTGGAACAAAACACTCACTAAACCCTAAACCTCAAATAAATACTGTAATAAATCATGTGGATATTGAGCTAGTTGAGAGGACTAAACTGCTTGGAGTAACCCTAGATTGTAAACTGTTATGAGCTAAACATATTGATGCAGTAGTAGCTCAGATGGGGAGAAGTATGTCTATAATAAAGTGATGCTCTGCCTTTTTAACACTATCAACAAGGCAGGTCCTACATGTCCTAGTTTTGTTGCACCTTGACGACAGTTCAGTCGTGTGGTCAGGTGCTAAAGGACTTAGGAAAATTGCAATTGGCTCAGAACAGGGCAGCATGGCTGGCCCTTGGATGTACACAGAGAGCTAATATTAATAATATGCATGTAAATCTCTCCTGGCTCAAAGTGGAGGAGAGATTGACTTCATCACTACTTTTATTTATGAGGGGTAATGACATGTTGAATGCAGAGAGTCGTCTGTCTAAACTACTGGCACACAGCTCGGACACCCATGCATATCCCACAAGAGGTCTCTTCACAGTCCCAAAGTCCAGAGGAGACTATGGGAGGCACACAGTGCTACATAGAGCCATGACAACATGGAACTCTATTCCACATCAAGTAACTGACGCAAGCAGTACAATTTTATTTGAAAAAACTGATTAAATAAACAGCTTATGGAACAGCTGGGGCTGTGAAGTAACACAAACATTGGCACAGACACATGCATACACACCCACGATAACATACGCACTATTACATACACATTGATTTAGTACTGTAGATATGTGGTAGTGGTGGAGTAGGGGCCTGAGGGCACACAGTGTGTTGTGAAATCTGTGAATATATTTTAATGTTTTTAAAATGTAATAAACTGTTGGACCCCAGGAAGAGTAGAGTCGCTGCTGCCAATGGGCATCCATAATAAATACAACTGCAAGTACATTTTATTTTTTAACGTGGCATAGCATCAGTGAGATTCAAACCTATGATCTTCTGTTCTCTGTCTATGGAATTAGTCCACTGCACCACCAAGTTGGAGCTAGCAAGCCATGTTTTTATAACTCATAGAAATCAATCCGGATAGAGCAGTTTGCTATGGAGCAGATAAGCGATATCATCTGTATAGGAAAGTCATTAAGAGCTAATTGTCGTCAGAACATGGTTTATTCATAACGAAAGACAAACACACACACTGTGCTGCCAGTCACAGTGTGACGTGAGATGCAACTCCTACACGTACACATACCGGCAAAGATTTCCACCTGGCAGGCAGATGCTGGAATACGTTTCTGAGTGACAGAGGGCTTTACATGTGTGCTTTTTGCGATTTTTGTGGGGGAAAAATGCCTGGAACATAAAATAATGTTACTAACCAGTTCCCATGCTTTTAAAATAGTGGTTAGGTTCTGGAACAGTAAAGAACCGGTTCCAATCCTTAATTTAAACAGACTCCATTTCAAAAGAAACAAGCACTCATTAAGATCAGGTATGGCCAATTAGTGGGTGCAGCCAACACACCTGAATACACTTAACAAGATAGAGGTAGAGTTTTCTTGATGCTGAGAAAGGAATGTATATGTTTTTAAATAACATTTTTAGAATGTTCTCTAAATGTTGCTAAAGTTTTGTGTTTTTATGGAAATGTTTCCATAAAAGATTTGAGAACGGGACTTTAAATAAAACCATGAGAAAACGTATAGGAAACGTTATGCTGAAGTACTGAAAGTTTCTTCTCGTTCTCAGAACAGTGTTAGAACATTACTTTAAATGAAGGGGAGACCGATTTTTTAAAGCTGACCAGGTCTCATCCTGCTGCCCCTTGCTTCTACTGCTTCTCTGCGCTGGTTTCCTTTTCTGCATTGCCACTTCAGCCGTAACTAGCCATTTCTCGCTATGCTGCTGTTTTCTGATATAATATTTTCTTTGCGAATGCTCGCTAGCTGTGTTGAACCTCACCTGCATCGTTCAATATGCTCATGTTTCAATGTTTGGCTGCTGCAGGGATGTCAATGATTGCGAGGATCAGCATGTTGTTGCTCTGCTGTTGTCAGTCAATAGCCGGCTACAAACTAGGTAACTAAGTATAATTAGCCTCAGGAGTAGACTTAGGCTCGGGAGTAGACTATCATATAGCCTACTTGTTTGTTCACAATACCAGATTTCGGGCAGAGTCGGCTGTGAACACACCCCATCACAGAGAAGCATTGCTTGGCCATACAAGGAGGAAGTAAACTAGGGAAGCTTACAGGCTATGTGTTGATATACAGTGAGTGAGTAGCAATGATAATGAGCACGAGATGGTGCTTATAGTGGTGATTCGATATTATTTCAGTCGCTAGGTGGACATTAATTTGTTTAGTGTAGCATCAGGAAAGTAGCTATCACTATATGTTGCGTAGCTCATAAGATCGCTGCAATCAATGCACACATCAATAATGGCCTACATTTTACAAGTTGTTGTTCAAATGATCAGGTTATTACACTATATATGCTAAAGTATGTGGACACCACTTTAAAATTAGTGAATTAGGCTATTTCAGCCACACCCATAGTCAAACATTGGCAGTAGAATGGGCTTACTGAAGAGCTCAGTGACTTTCAATGTGGCACTGTCATAGGTAGCACTGTCACCTTAACGTGGCACTGTCACCTTAACAAGTCAGGTTGTCAAATTTGTGCCCCGCTAGAGCTGCCTTGGTTAACTGTAAGCTCTGTTATTTTGAAGTGGAAATGTCTAGGAGGAACAACAGCTCAGCCCGGCAGTGGTAGGCCACACAAGCTCACAGAACAGGACCACCGAGTGCTGAAGTGCTTAACGCATGAAAATCGTCTATCCTCGGTTGCAACACTCAGTGAGTTCCAAACTGCCTCTGGAAGCAACATCAGCGCATCTGTTCATCGGGAGCTTAATGAAATGGGTTTCCATGGACGAGCAGCCGCACAAAAGCCTAAGATCGCCATGCACAATGCCAAACGTCGGCTGGAGTGGTGTAAAGCTTGCCGCCATTGGACTCTGGAGAGTGGAAACGCGTTCTCTGGAGTGATGAATCATGCTTCACCATGTGACAGTCCGACGGACGAATCTGGGTTTGGCGGATGCCAGTAGAATGCTTCCTGCCCAAATGCATAGTGCCAACTGTAAAGTTTGGTGGAGGAGGAATAATGGTCTGGGGCTGTTTTTCGTATTTCGGGCACCTTAGTTCCAGTGAAGGGAAATCTTAACGCTAGAGCATACACTGACATTATAGACGGTTCTGTGCTTCCAACTTTGTTGCAACAGTTTGGGGAAGGCCCTTTGCTATTCAGTATGACAATGCTCCCATGTACAAAGCAAGATCCCTACAGAAATTATTTGCCGAGATTGGTGTGGAAGAACTTGAATAGCCTGTACAGAGCCCTGACCTCAACCCCATTGAACACCTTTGGGAGGAATTGGAACGCCGACTGCGAGCCAGGCCTGGTTGGCCAACATCTCTGCCGACCTTACTAATGCTCTTGTTCCTGAATGGAAGCAAGTCCCCACAGCAATGTCCCAACATGTAGTGGAAAGCCTTCCCAGAAGAGTGGAGGCTGTTATAGCGGCAAAGGGGGGGTCAAACAGGGAAGTGGTTTCAATCATTTTTCCACCATTCATATAAACACTTAAAATAAGCGCTGTGTTTCGTGCAGGCTTACCCTGACATAACATTTTGATAACCATGAAAATCTCTCTCGGACAAGGTGACTTTTATCAATATATTCAGCTCTATTTACTCTCGTATTTGATAATGCTAATTAGCGTCAAAGTAGACAGCATGCAAAACTACAAATCCCAGCAAGCTCCTGCACGTCATCTCGAGCTGACAGTTTTGCTAACAAGGGTCAACGCCCTGCTTAAGGGCACGTCGACAGATCTCCCACAAGGTCAAAAATGGGGACCCGAAACAGCGACCTATCAGCCATGACCCCCCGTCCCCAAGCCCCCGTCCCCAAGCCCCCGTCCCCCAATGCACCAACAACCAACAAAATGAACTAAAGAGGAAAAAAAGAGAAAAACAAAGGAAAACAGAAAACAACTTTGCTAAAAAACAAAAGACATCAAGGACAACAAAAATCACAACAGCAACTGATTACATTTGAGTGCATGTATGGCAGTATTTACATGTGTGTAGTGTGTGTGTCCGTGTATGTGCATGTGTGTGCATTTGAATAAGAATGTGTGTATATATGCATCTGTACACGCGTGCAAACCCTTGTGCGGCATCAGCCTCAGGCGAACATGTGCATGTGTACGCGTGTACTGATGCATATACAGTCACTCTTATTCAAACGCACACACGTGCACATACACGGACACACACACACACACACTACACACATGTAAATACTGCCATACATGCACTCAAATGTAATAGTGCCATACAAATGTAAATAGTGCCATACATTAGACGTAACAACATTGCCCCTCAGTGTCATTCAAACATACTTTTTGTTTTGTTTTATTTTGACTTAATGTTTTTACTTTAACATTTTGACTGTCATCCTATGCCCTGCCCAGCAACTCCAATTGTCTCCAATTCCACATCCCAACACTCAACTTCCCTCAGCCCATCCCACCTACAGTTGAAGTCGGAAGTTTATATACACTTAGGTTGGAGTCATTAAAACTCGTTTCAACCACTCCACAAATTTCTTGTTAACAAACTGTAGTTTTGGCAAGTCGGTTAGGACATCTACTTTGTGCATTATACAAGTCATTTTTCCAACAATTGTTTACAAACAGATTATTCACTGATAATTCACTGTATCACAATTCCAGTGGATCATAAGTTTACATTCACGAAGTTGACTGTGCCTTTAAAAAGCTTGGAAAATTCCAGAAAATGATGTCATGGCTTTAGAAGCTTCTGATAGGCTAATTGACATCATTTGAGCCAATTGGAGGTGTAACTGTGGATGTATTTCAAGGCCTACCTTCAAACTCAGTGCATATTTGCTTGACATCAAAAGAAATCAGCCAAGACCTCTGAAAAAAAATTGGAGCAGTTTCCAAATGCCTGAAGGTACCACGTTCATCTGTACAAACAATAGTACGCAAGTATAAACACCATGGGACCACGCAGCAGTCATACCGCTCAGGAAGGAGATGCATTCTGTCTCCTAGAGATGAACGTACTTTGGTGCGAAAAGTGCAAATCATTCCCAGAACAAAAGCAAGGACCTTGTGACGATGCTGGAGGAAACAGGTACAAAACGATATGTATCCACAGTAAAACGAGTCCTATATCAACATACCCTGAAAGGCCGCTCAGCAAGGAAGAAGCCACTGCTCCAAAACTGCTATAAAAAAAGCCAGGCTACGGTTTGTAACTGCACATGGGTTCAAAGATCGTACCTTTTGGAGAAATGTCTCCTGGTCTGATGAAAAAAAAATTGAACTGTTTGGCTATAATGACCATCTTTATGTTTGGAGGAAAAAGGGGGAAGCTTGCAAGCCGAAGAACATCATCCCAACCGTGAAGCAAGGGTGTGGCAGCATCATGTTGTGGGTGTCGTTTGCTGCAGGAGGGACTGGTGCACTTCACAAAATAGATGGCACTATAAGGATGGAAAATTATGTGGATATATTGAAGCAACATCTCAAGACATCAGTCAGGAAGTTAAAGCTTGGTCGCAAATGGGTCTTCCAAATGGACAATGACCCGAGGCATACTTCCAAAGTTGTGGCAAAATGGCTTAAGGACAAGAAAGTTAAGGTATTGGAGGGGCCATCCTATAGAAAATTTGTGGGCAGAACTGAAAAAGCATGTGCGAGCAAGGAGGCCTACAAACCTGACTCAGTTACACCAGCTCTGTCAGGAGGAATGGGCTAAAATTCACCCAACTTATTGTGAGAAGCTTGGGGAATGCTACCCAAAAATGTTGACCTAAGTTAAACAATTTGAAGGCAATGCTACCAAATACTAATTGAGTGTATTTAAACTTCTGAACCACTGGGAAAGTGATGAAAGAAATAAAAGCTGAAATAAAAACTTATCTCTACTATTATTCTGACATTTCACATTCTTAAAATAAATTGGTGATCCATACTGACCTAAGACAGCGAATTCTTACTAGGGTTAAATGTCAGGAAATGTTTAAAACTGACTTTAAATGTATTTGGCTAAGGTGTATGTAAACTTCCGACTTCAACTGTATATGCCCAGAATTTTCACTGTATTTTTTACAATTTGTGTCATATTAAATATTATTCTCTATCAATAGCCACCGTCCTACATTCACTTATGACTGTCACCACTTCAATGTTAGTTTCCTTGTATTTTGCATCATTCCATTACACCGTTTGTTTACCTTTCTTTCCTCTGTCACGTTCGTGTGGTTGTTTCTGAGGATCGCTAGCAATAGTGGATCATATTAGGCTAACAATAATTTTGGACATGTAGCCAATTTGTTATGCAGACATTATGGTTACCATTATGGTATGCAGACCATACATATTTTAAACCTGGAGACTTGCGCTCAGTTCACGACGACGACCGTTGTCATCACAGTTCCATTATTAGTGAGGATTATTATGGTAGATCTATAGGACTACTGTTCAACCCATATTTTACACTTTTCTACCCTTCCAGGATATCATGGATTGAACAACTGAATATGACAATGTTCAGGATGAATCAAACCACTGTATTTTTTATTCACCAAAATATTTTGTGCGTAAAGGCTCTCCACACCTGTTTTTATTATTCATAAGTACTTTCCTAACCCTAAATGATAAACAAGCGCAGAGTTTTTTTAAATCTACCAATTGGTGCTGAAAAGGAGAGGAATACGCGTGTATTTAAATGGATTGATCCCTAATTTACTGAACCGTTCTCTTCATATATTCAAGTTAGTCTGGTGAGAAAATTCAAATTAAAGGTACAGCACGTTTAAATGGATGGCTTTAGATAAATGTACTGAAAATCCTATTGAACGAAAACTCCATGAGAAAATCTGTTCGCCAGCAAGTGGGAGGGTTTTCAGTGGTTGATTTACATTTGTTCAGCACTCGCAAGGGAACCAGGCCCGAAAATTCCGTTATGCACCTGCATAATGTAAGTCTGAATACTAATTACTAAGAAGTGCTTAAGAAAGGCACACATATCCTAAGTCTGAATCGGGCCCTAGGTGAATCAGGTGAGCTAGTTCAGGGCTACAACACAAATGTCTGTGGGTCCCAGGGAGAGGTTTGAGAACTACGTGTCTATACCTGGTAGAACGCACCAGACAGACAAGGGCATTAGCCCTTGAACTTAAGTTAGGAATTAAAGTTCAATGGCACAGGTATTATGGGTTTTCTTCTACAAAACTTTTAAATTATTTCCTGGCAAGCAAATTCTGAGTATTCAATGCAATGCAAATATAATTGTGATATGCTATACCATCTATGTGAAGTTGCAAAGATCAAATTGTGGGGGTGTAACATGCATGTGGAATAATTTGAAACTCAAATCCCTTTCTACACATGAAAGGCAGTTTGGCATGTGGATATTTTCTCTGATGGAACAACGGTTGCTCACATGCCATAAAACCCCTGTGTCCACATTAACTTTGCATGACGCTGCATACTGTTAAGCAACTCAAAGGGATCGCTCATCACAATGTGCTGTTTAAACGTCAATGCTCAAATTACAACACTAAGGTGCAATCTAGGACCATCAAATTGTATTTGTCACATGCGCCGAATACAACAGTGAAATGCTTACTTACAAGCCCTTTAACCAACAATGCAGTTCAAGAAATAGAGTTAAGAAAATATTTACAAAATAAACGAAAGTAAAAAATAAATGATACAATCAAAAAGTAAGACAAGAAAACGACATAACAATAAGGAGGTTATATACAGGGGGTACCGGTACAGAGTCAATATGGAGGCTATATACAGGGGGTACCAGTACAGAGTCAATGTGGAGGTTATATACAGGGGGTACCGAGTCAATGTGGAGGTTATATACAGGGGGTACCGGTACAGAGTCAATGTGGAGGTTATATACAGGGGGTACCGGTACAGAGTCAATGTGGAGGCTATATACAGGGGTACCAGTACAGAGTCAATGTGGAGGCTATATCAGGGGGTACCGAGTCAATGTGGAGGTTATATACAGGGGGTACCGGTACAGAGTCAATGTGGAGGTTATATACAGGGGGTACCGGTACAGAGTCAATGTGGAGGCTATATACAGGGGGTACCGGTACAGAGTCAATGTGGAGGCTATATACAGGGGGTACCGGTACAGAGTCAATGTGGAGGTTATATACAGGGGGTACCGGTACAGAGTCAATGTGGAGGCTATATACAGGGGGTACCGGTACCGAGTCAATGTGGAGGCTATATACAGGGGGTACCGGTACAGAGTCAATGTGGAGGCTATATACAGGGGGTACCGGTACAGAGTCAATGTGGAGGCTATATACAGGGGGTACCGTCAATGTGGAGGCTATATACAGGGGGTACCGGTACAGAGTCAATGTGGAGGCTATATACAGGGGGTACCGGTACAGAGTCAATGTGGAGGCTATATACAGGGGGTACCGGTACAGAGTCAATGTGGAGGCTATATACAGGGGGTACCGGTACAGAGTCAATGTGGAGGCTATATACAGGGGGTACCGGTACAGAGTCAGTATGGAGGCTATATACTGGAGGTACCGCTACAGAGTCAATGTGGAGGCTATATACAGTGGGTACCGCTACCGAGTCAGTGTGGAGGCTATATACAGGGGGTACCGGTACAGAGTCAATGTGGAGGCTATATACAGGGGGTACCGGTACCGAGTCAATGTGGAGGCTATAAACAGGGGGTACCGGTACCAAGTCAATGTGCGAGGTTACAGGTTAGTCGAGGTAAATTGTAACTATAACTGATAACTATGCATTGATAATAACCAGCGAGCAGCAGCCGTGTAAAACGATAGTCCAGGTGGCTAATTAGTCTGGGTGGCTTAAAGGGTTCTTCGGCTGTCCCCATAGGATAAACCTTTGAATAACCATTTTTGGTTGCAGGTACAACCCTTTTGGGTTCCATGTAGAACCCTTTCTACAGAGGGTTTTACATGGAACCCGGAAGGGTTCTCCTATGGGGACAGCCGAAGTCCACTCATCTGCTGTGTGTATTGTCTGTAACTCCTGAAAACAAATTAGTCACACACGTTTGCACGTGAACACAAACACGCCTAGTAACAAATACACAGACACACAAAGACAAACACACACAAAGTCAAAGAAACACACAGAGCTAATGCTCTCTGTCTGTTGTTTCTCCCGGACGGGCAAGACAAAAGCGACAACTATGCAGGTGAACAAGCTGTTGTATTTGGGCACCTTACCTAAGAAAACATTGCCCCCCACCCAGACGTGCACAGCCGTCAGAGCGAAACCAACTATGGTATTTTAGGACATCTCAGAGAAACTATATCAGCACAACTTCACACCCAAAGATGGGCAAAATGTATCTTTTTGCACAATATACTCTATAAAGACCAATCCCAGCTAGCGCATAACGTTCTGAGAACCACGCTTCTTAGAGCTTGGTAAGAGCGTGGTTGTCCTATTGTTATTTTGCATACAACCTTTTTCACAACTTTCTGGGAATGGTGCAGGATAGTTACTTGGCTTTGGAGTATTTTCAGGACTTTGTAGGATTTGACCAATAAAATGTTTTCCTTGTATTTCATTACTTTAATAGAACGTTTCCTAAAGGTTCAAACATGGTTACATTTCATTTCGGTAATATTCTAGGAACTTTTTCCAACTGGTTTGACATTGGGAATGTTCTCAAATAGTTCAAAGAATGTTTCTTAACAATGTTCTTCTGTGGGATTTTCAGCACATTAGCATAACATTTTCTCATGGTTCTGTAACGGTCATCGTTGCATGAAGTGGACCAAAGCGCAGCACGTGTTCATACTTTCATTTGAACTGAACACTGAAATAACAAAAAAGAACGACCAAAACAGTTTTGTCAGGTGCAGACACAAAACCAGAAAACAACTACCCACAAAACACAGGTGTGAAAAGGCTACCTAAGTATGGTTCTCAATCAGAGACAACGATAGACAGCTGCCTCTGATTGAGAACCACACCAGGCCAAACACACAGAAATAGAAAACATAGAACACAAAACATGGAATGCCCACCCCAACTCACACCCTGACCAAACCAAAATAGAGACATAAAAAGGATCTCTAAGGTCAGGGCGTGACAGGTTCGATTTAAAGTCATGTTCTCAAATTGTTTTGAGTAATTAAGTTTTAGTAATGTTCAGAGAACATTCTAAGAATCAACAAAACTCTATCCTTGATCTTGTTTAGTGTGTTCAGGTGTGTTGGCCACACCTGATCCTAATGAGTGCTTTTCTCCTTTGAAATGGGGTCTGTTTGAAGATACTAAAATGAACAGGTTTGTAGGTGTAAAACAACAGGGCATATTGGCTCCATCCTGGTGGGGCAGTGGACTACTTCTGTGGATAGGGAACTGAACCTCATGTGTTCAAATCACACTAATGGCATGTCACAAGAAATGTGTTTGCATGATTGTTGGCTAAGGAAATACATTTCCATGTGTCTTATCAGTGCTTGGATTTCAAACTAGTTTACCCAAAATAAGATAGCACTGTTATTACAAGTCTTATTGAGACATTTACTGAAAGTTTTAAGGAAGTTATTCAAAAATCTCAGAATAACCTGTTAATAAAACCTCCCATGAAAACTTTCAGGGAACCAAAGTAAAACATTCGTAGAACCTCCCTGCTACCGAAAAATAAACATTCCCAGAACAGGAGAAATTTTCATGTTCAGTTTTACCGTTCGTTCCCAAAACCAATGGGAAACCAAAAACGTACATTCCCACAACCTTCAAGGAACCAAATGTGCTTGCTGGAATGAATCAAAATAAATGACAAAATATATTTGCAAAGCATTGTATTTTGAAATGACCAAATACATCAATGCACCTGTATTTTATCAAAGTACAAAATACATTTGCAAGTACACATCTACACTAAAACAACATACTCAGTAACGCTAACAAAAAAAAAAACGTTTTACTTGCAATGACTGTGATTTGTGATTGTTCATTTACCTTAGTTGAATGCACATACTGTACTAAGCTCTGGATAAGAGTGTCTGATAAATGACCAATCTATATTTGTGAAAATTAACAATTGCAAATCACACTGGGTATTATTTTTGGCCTTGTTTTGGGGTGGAGCTCATTAGGATAATACTCAGCATGCTTTGCAAGTGTTCATTTTTATATTTACATTTGGCTCATTTAGCAGACACTCTTATCTAACCATAGTGCCATAAGACTTGTAATAACAACGCAGGGGGAAAGGGGGCCACACAATTGTGAACCGCTATAAAATAGTGTTATGGAAAAGCATTATCAAAACTCAATCAAATACAATTACAGATCTCGAAGGGATCTTGTTACCAAATATTTTGGATGTCGTTTAGGCCGGTGAAATACAAATGACAAAATACTCAAAAGTAATTGAAATACTTATTTCAAATACATGTAACAGAAATACTGCCCATCTCTATTCACAGCATATATCACAGCACGTATCACAGCAGTCTAACAATAGCCACCCACACCTGCTTTATCACTGGGGTAGAGTTACAATGTTTTCACTTTAACTAAATATTTAGAATGATTTAGTTTATCATTTTTAAGACCCATGAAAGGAGCTGAACCTGGGGTCATATATGGAGCTGTGGAGTTGCCTGTCTCCCTGTGTGTGTTGTGGTGGGAAACAGCTCTGACCTTTTCCCGGTGAGGCTAACCAGAGTCACAGAGCCCCCCCCCTCCCAGCCCCTCTCCCTTTGGCCTGGCCTGGCCTGCTAGGTGTGTGCCTGACCTGGCTGCCTGGCTGCCCCGGGAAAGAAAGGGGAGAGAGAGTAAGCATAAGTATGGAGAGAATGGAAAAGAGGGAAAGGAAGAGAAAGAAGAGAGTGGCTCATTCCCAGGCGCCATGTCTCTGTGTGCTTTTATTGGGCCTCTTAATGATGCCGTGTTTGGGTGATTTTTATCAGAGGCCAGAAAGCAAAAGGAGGTAAAGTGCCTCCTGCTAAAGACTCTTATGAACAGCTTTATGGGTGCAGATACTATTTTATCTGACAATCAAGATAAAAATGCCATGGTTGTTCATTGCTCTGGCTTTTCCACTCCCATTCCCAGTTCTGGAACATGTGGAATTCCCAGGCCGGGCTGTAAATTGTCTTCTGGCCGACGTCTTTTCCTGAATACCTTTCACTTGGAAAAGGGCAGGAATGTGAGTTTTTACCTGTGTCCTTCTGAAAAACACATTGTTTGCTTCCCAAAAGCATCCTGTTCCCTATATATTGCACTACTTTTGACTAGGGTGCATAGGGCTATAGGGTGGGAATAGGTTGCCATTTGGGACACAACCATGGATGACTTGTTTGGACATAATACATTACCATTGGCTCTGAATAACGTGATGCCGGACACAATGGGAAGCATTGTGTTGTGAGAAAATCCAATATGCCATTGATTTATTGTTAGTGGACAAACATGGCTGGTGTCACTGATCAAATACATGGTGAGGTTTCATTCGGGTCTGAAAACAAACACTGTTTTCTAATTAATGATTCATGTAATGAGGAAGTGTTGAGTAAGCCAAGAATATGCCACTTCCTTTGGTTAACCTATGTACATTTCACTTGTTTTGATGAATGAACACTCCTTTGAGTTAAATGATGAATAAGTTGGGTGGTTTCAACTCTGTGACCTGGAGATCCAGGATATTACCATAGGTTATTACAACATTACAATAGTCTGCTGTACCTTTCGAACACAAGAAAAATAATGAACACGTGTTCTTTGTAGAACATGCAATTCATGAACATAATGGGTTATATTTCACTTATGCATATGGAAATGATTTACGGCTATACTATTCATACATCATTTCATTGGGTTCACAGAACAAAATACATGTTTTACATTTCTTCTGCCAAAAATGACCCCTAAGGCTTCTCAAGGAATACTGGGCAACCTTCAAACCTGTGTCCTACTTTCTAACGAAGTAAATGTTGGCCATCGGTCTGGCTGTCTTCATTGACTGAAAACAGAACTGTTTGTTTTTGCATGTATTATTGTGAGAGGAGAACTTGTAACGCACTGATTTATCCTGTCCGCACGGCCCTTTGCAGGTTTCCACCTGTATCTCTTCTTGATTGTCCCTTGTCCTGAATGTTTGCTCTCTGTGATGGCGTGCCTTTGTTTCACTGAGCAGGCTCTGAAGGCTTTTTAATCATTTCTCCCTCCTTTTTGTTTCTCTTTTGACAGTCCCTCTTTTTTGTGTGACGACTCACAATGCGGCCCCAGCCTGCTCACCTTTTCAGGGCTCCTGGAGTGAAATGACTCATGCGCTGACGGGCCCCCCCGCGGCCAGCCATCCTTCCCAGAGCTGCACGGACCTGCAGTGCAGGCCACTCACTTTGTCTCCGTGCTTGTCCCCCAAAAACCTAAAAATGTATTTTTGGGAACGGTAATGTTGACATAATAAATATTGGTGTCTCAGAGAATACAAATGACCTATAGGCAGAGGCGAGCCTCAGGCTGGATGTCCCTGCCTGGATGCCTCCGTCTCATTCTCAGATCGTCTGTCAATGGTCCTGAGACACATATCAGACTTCTAGCACAACACCAGAGTCTGACTGCCCTCCTTTAAGCACCTCTGACAGTTCTCAGGGCCTGAGTTGTTACCCTTCTGTGTTCAGAGCGGGTGTCAGTCTGTCCACGTAGAAAACAACATGATGAGAATCTGCAGAGCTGCACAGAGCTACTGGGAACTCATTTTCCCACTGCAGCAGGCTCTGAAAATGGAGAGGTGAAGGAGAGACGGAGAGGAGGAGGAAAGTGGGAGGTCGACTGAGAAATGGAGGAGGGGGTGGGGGGGCAAGGTAAAGTGAGAGAGAGAGAGAGAGAGAGAGAGAGGGAGTGGGGAGTGAGAGACAGTAGTCCCTAGACACACAGAAACAGGGAATTTGTTGTTGTGTTCAAACCAGGGGCCGAATGACAAGCAAAGTGACAGAGCCAAAGATAGAAAAAGAGAGGGAAAGAGTAGGGGACACTTTCCTCTTTTTAGGTGGAGTGGGGACTGGAGGATGTGTGTGGAGAGGTGGGGTGGGGGGTAGTAGGGATCTAAGTTGGATGGAGCTGGGCAATGCTATCCCAAACAGTCGAGCACTATAAGCCTCTACCATAAATATCAGAGCCCAGCCCAGCAGCCAATTCCGGTGCACTGTGTGCCATGCAAGAAGTTAGAAACCAGATGTTGGCACGCGGGTAAATAAAACAATATATCAAGAGTGTGCTAAAGCCATCAGTCCATCCAGAAGATGAAAAACTACCTCGTTTTTGTGCAACCAATATCAGCATAAATGTCCTGTATCCCATAGCTGACGAGGAATGAGATGTCCCAGTTCTGTATTCCCCCCTATACCAAACTCTGTTGATGAAGTAATGGTTTTAATCCTCTGTGGGAGGCCGCCCATATTACAGCACACTGTACTGTTGCTATAAGTGTGTCTGAATACAAAAACAGACCTATGACTCCCATTCCGTTTATATTACCATATAGTAGAGATGCTGATGCACATACTGTTTACAGAGTTGGGGAACATATAGGATATGGGGTGGCAACTTCACAGAGCTGGTGGTGTTACTGTCTGTATTTCTGGTAGTTTGCCTCTTAGTTGCATTGGATTTATGTTCTGATAAAAACATCGTAGCAAAGCCAGGGAGATGAAGGAAGTTTGAATAAAGTGAAAAGGGATGCTTGTCTTTTCTTGAGTTGATCTACGTACCAGACCTGTTTGTGTTGCAAATCTCCAAGCCCTGTGTAATCAAAACAACAGTAGCCCATTGGAAATTGTGACATCGCCGTTTTCAACACACGTCAAGGGACTCCAGTGACTATTAACAGAGCAAACAGGTGAATGACATCACTCTGCGCTAGCATCATTTTGAAGTGGATATCCATAAAGAAACCCAATGAAGTAAATATTCTTGTCTGTCTTTCTTTGAGTGACTCTGTTCTGAGTTAGCTTTAGGCCAGCCAGTGTCAATAGCACGACCATAATTGATTTGACAGAATCTGGACTATGTACCTCTTCTCTGGTCCTCACATAACGGAAACAAAACTTTGAATGAATTCTATGAGCTGTGATTGGCCTCAATGTTTTGATTATTTGATCCTACGGTGAGAAAACTGTTTGATACAGTACATCAGATCTTCACTCTTACAAAAAAGGTGCTAAATAGAACCATTCAGGGTTCTTTGGTTTGTCCCCATAGGGTAGGGGGGGTCAAACGCATTCCACAGAGGGCCGAGTGTCTGCAGGTTTTTGTTTTTTCCTTTCAATTAAGAACTAGACAACCAGGTGAGGGGAGTTACTTACTACACTGATCAAAAATATAAACATGGAAAGTGGTGGTCCCATGTTTCATAAGCTGAAATAAAACATCCCAGAAATTTTCCACACGGACAAAAAGCTTCTCTCAAATGTTTTGCACAAATGTGTTTACATCCCTGTTTGTGAGAATTTGATCCTTTGTCAAGATAATCCATCCACCTAACAGGTGTGGCATATCAATTAGAATATGATTAAACAGCATGATCGTTACACAAGTGCACCTTGTGCTGGGGACAATAAAAGGCCACTGCAATTGCCATGCTGACTGCAGGAATGTCGACCAGAGCTATTGTGAGAGAATTGAATGTTCATTTCTCTGCCATAATCCGCCATCAACATCGTTTTAGACAATTCTGCAGTACGTCCAACCGGCCTCACAATATCAGACCACGTGTAACTTCACCAGTCCAGGACCTCCACATCCAGCTTCTTTACCTGCGGGATCATCAGAAGGGGGGGTGCTCAGAAGTATTTCTGTCTGTAATAAAGCCATTTTGTTGGGAAAAACTCATTCTGATTGGCTGGGCCTGGTTCCCCAGTCAGTGGGCCCACCCATGGCTGCACCCCTGCCCAGTCATGTGAAAAGCATAGATTAGGGCCTAATGAATTTATTTCAATTGCGAAGGGTTCTACTTAGAACCCTCTATGTAGGGTTCTTCATAGAACCCCTTGGTACTGTATATGGGTCTATCTAGAAACCACTATGAAGGGTTCTGCCTAGAACCCTCTATGAATGGCTCTACCGGGAACTATTTTGTCTTTGGAGGATTCTTCCTAGAACTGTCTATGAATGGTTCCAACGGCTTTATTAACCTTTAAAATGTTATTCTTTATGACAAAAAATTGCACACATCATAAGGCCTTTCTTTGAAGTTAAACCCAAACACAGTGGTCTGCAAATCACATTATCCTGGCTTGCAAAAAGCTGTGTTATTCCTAATTGTTTTTTAATCACCTCCAACCTGCATTCACAATGACTGCCAGGGTAGGGAAAGTTGATTCCTGAGACTACCTCAATAATTTCAACTGGAACAACCATCCCAGTAACAGGTGCAATACGTCCACCTACTAACAGATTGAATTAGTTTAGAAAAATGATTGTTATTTATCTTTGTGTAGCATAACATTTATCAACCAATCAATGTACATGCAAAAAAAAATATTAAAACAAACAATTCTTTAAATCACCCGGCAAAAGAGCATGCTGGGAAATATGATATATGGTTCTATGTAGAACCCTTTACCTTTCAAAGAACCCTTCAAAAAAGGGTTCTTCAGATCAAAACAGTTCTTGGTAGAATCCTATCCCTCCACAAATAACACTTTTGAAACACTTTTATCTAAAAGTGTATTAATGCCAGAACCCCAGGCATGACCAGGCATGACCGCAGTCAGGGTTGGGAGTAACTGTTTACAAAAAAACTGTAACTGTAATCAGTTATGTTGCCAGCAAAATATGTGTAAATCACATTACAAACACTTTTCAAAAATGAGATGACTTATTGGATTACTTTCAAATTAAGTAAGGATGTTTTGGAAAGAAAATATACATGATGACACCTTTAACTTTCCCAATGACATACTGTATATCTGAGCATTGAAAAAAGGTGCAAGTTTAAGTTTGTTCCACTTGAGCATGTCTGAGCATAAGTCAGTGACAACTATGACGACACACCCAACTATGACGACACACCCAACTATGATGACACACCCAACTACCACAAACTATGACACTTATGATGACACACCCAACTATCTAAAAACTATGACGACACACCCAACTATGATGACACACCCAATACGCCAGAACCCCAACTATGACCAGGCATGACCGCAGTATGAGGGTTATGACGACACACCCAACTATGATGACACACCCAACTATGACGAACACCCAACTATGATGACACACCCAACTATGATGAACACCCAACTATGATGACACACCCAACTATGATGACACACCCAACTATGATGACACACCCAACTTGATGACACACCCAACTACACACCCAACTATGACGACACACCCAACTATGATGACACACCCAACTATGACGACACACCCAACTATGACGACACACCCAACTTATTGACACACCCAACTATGATGACAACCCAACTATGAGACACATGTATGATGACACACCCAACTAAAACACCC